>NC_132782.1:7855000-8171250 GCF_048418805.1 Vulpes vulpes
TCCTATCTAGAATGGCCAACTATACATACTAGAAAAGAAGAGTGAGTCTTTTCTTGTTTGGTCACCCACTTGAATGCATGGCATGAAGGATGCTTGGGTGTAAGCTTGAAAGACTGATCTGCACATTAAAAAAAAAAAAGGTCTTTAAATTCTATCTCTGAGATTGCTAGATTTTATTTAGATTTAACCTAACTTATTTGTTCTTCAAGCATTTCACATTTTTCTCTTTTCCTTTTTTCTTTAAACTTTTTAAGAAAGATTTTATTTTTAAGTAATCTTTACAACCAATGTGGGGCTCGAACTTATGACTCCAAAATCAAGAGTCGCATGCTCTACCAACTAAGCCATTCACACACCCCTCATTCTTTTCTCTTTCATGCACACACATATACTTACTCTAAGCATACTGATTTATTGAAATTGGGGTCACTTCTTGTCTTGGGAATAAGCAGGCCCATACTTGCTGATGTGGTTCTTTGCATGAATTACCTCTTTCCCTTTCTTGACACTAAGGCACAGCTGGAAGGGGGCAAGAGGCCACAGCTTTTATATCCTTGAGGTCAGTGGCTTCACATTAGAGTCAGCAAGGGAGCTTTAAAAAATTAAAAGTTTTTAATGCTTAGATTTACACCCCACCCCAAATAAATCAGAATGTGAGTGTTTAGTAGTGAGAGCCAGGCGCTAATAGTTTTTAAAGATTGCTAGGCGATTGCAACGTGCAGCAAAATTGGAACCGTTCCCCAAGGATTTTTGTTTGATGTTTTTTTGTTGATGTTTTTGTAATGAAAGAAAAGGTAGAGGGTTTGTTTGTTTGTTTGTTTTTAGTTTTATAGTTATTAGTCATGGTGGCAAACTATTCATTATAATTTCATGCTCAGGGACTCTGGTAATAGCAACATTCTGAAAAATAAAAATAAGCACATAGATTTAAAAATGATTATTTTCAAATCTCTATTTTTAAAAAAACGTTGTAACAGTATGGTCATGTTTTAGAACAGGCACTTTATGCCCTTGACTATGAGAGAAAAGCGACCCGAAGAGCTCGGTCTTCTTACATTCTGTATAGAAGAAGCATTTGTATTCCTCCTCCAGCTTAATCATGATTAAAACATGGTGATTAGTACTGTCTCTGGAAACTCTACAGTCATCCATAAGGTAGCCTTTATCTAGGGAGACTGAAATTGGAAGGTTGTCCGGAAGTATTGCATATTTGACATCTGATATCATTCTCAGAACAATAAATGCCAGAGTATTCAGAATAGTCCTAATCTACGGAACAAATACAGAATATAGGGTGGGAATTCAGCATAGCAGTGCCAGCCATATATCATATTTCAGTTCAGTTATGGAGGGATTACCTCCAAAATGTATCAGATGGAAAGATTTCTTCCCCTTAATATAGGCCAGATATAAGCAGCTTACTTACTCAGATAGTCCATGGCAACCTCCCAAGTCATTCATTTTTAAGTGGTTGCATCCATTTGAGTCACGATATGAACATCACCCATCAAACTGAGTCACAGATTAATTTATGTATCTGAGAATTTGTTGTATTAAGCATACTGCCATAGAAATACCGTAGAAACTTAACATTTTGCTTCATTTAGATTCAGAATCCACTAAAATGTGGAGAGTTATTATTTGCTATTATTGTCCCTAGGAATAATAAGTATAAATTAATCTGTGCTTGTGTTTTACATAATTTTATATATAGAAGTGTTATACCATAACTAGAGGAATAGGATGAAATGAGATCTGTTTATTTGCTGAGAAATATCTCTTAGAATACAAAAATTCACCAGCTCTAGGAATCAAAGTGGTTAAAGCATGAAAGGTTAAAATGAAAAACCTTGGTTGAATGTATTTGGGGATTTCCTGAGTTTAAAATACTGGAAAGGCCATATAGTATTTGTTACATAGAAACAATTCAGTTTGTCCAGTCTTTAGAAATCTCCAAGTTTCGGGATTTAAAAGCAAAAGAGAAACAACAAGAAGAAGAGTTAAAGTTATTGATTCTTCTTATTTTTACACTGCCTACTACCCACCTCTCCAAATGCAATATTTCATCTGTGCTGGAATTAAGTATTTATTAATGTTCAAGAAACTAGGCAGTCATCTGACCATGGCTTATTATAGCTCATTCCTAAATTTAGAAGTGTTCCCAGATTGAAAAATGGTAAAGGGAATAGAGAACAAATGCACAGTTTTTAGTTTACTCCTTCTTTTAAATTTTATATATTTTTTGAAACTAGATTTCATTATCCTGATCATACTGTATCTAGCATTTTTAGAGAGTGAAGTAAGATTGTGTTAGAATTCTCTGAGGTCTCCAAGTTTTATTTGTATAAATTATACCTCTTTTGTTTGTCCAATTAACATACTTTCTAGAAACGATAGTCAATTTTTAAGAAATCAGGCGTTTCCTGTTTCCGAATTATCTGTGTGAATTGCTTCTCACTTGCTTCCATCTGCCAATCTTTTGATTACTTTTACTCATTTTTACTAGATAACAAAAAAGGGAAGTGTATGGTAAGAATGAAATCTGTTTATCAGTGAATGCAATTTGGCAGGAAGGAGGATACAAATATTTCCAAAATGAAATCTTTAGACTAATGAATTTAATTTATCCTTGCTCTTTTTGCAGTCTTAAACTACCATTAAATGAGAGGTTTTAGTTTTTGTTTTTTATTGCAACTGAAAGCAACATTGTGATAGTTCATTTCATAGAGTTCTTAGTGAGTATGGCCTTAGTTAGCAAGGTAAACTCTAAGATAGGAATTCCTGAACCAAACCTTAGGATTTCCCTGCCATTATTTTGAAAGCCTCCCTGCTAGATCTCAGGGAAATCAACAAAAATGATTGTTTGATCACTTCTCTTTTTTCCTGTGTATTCCCAGTTGAGGGGAGAGTGGTGATGGACAGTGGCATACCTCCATTTCATGTCTCCGTTTATGGTTATTGTAGTTTAGATGAATTTCTTTTCTCTCTTTCTCCTACTCTGTTGCACTCACAACTTTGAGAAATGAAAAGTAGCGCCTCTTTGCAGAAAGATTGGGGCTTCTTTATCTAAGTTAAACTGAGATAACAAGAACTTTTTATGCTGATCTGATATTTTAGTTTAGCAAGGCTTTGTTGAGATTGCTGACTATGATTAAGGTTTATATAAGGCATCGTGGAGATTATAGGATGAACTAAATATGGATTCTTTGTGATTTGTGAAAAGACTGTATTACAAGATAAAAAGTAGTGAGTATGAGTTCTAGAAGAGAAGCACGGGTAAAATTCTTTGGGACAATGTGGGGGGGCGGGCAGTGTGAATACACTTAGGTGAGGGAATCATGGAAGGCTTTATGAATGTGATGCTTGTTGAACCTGGACTTGCAGAGGCATTCTGAACAAAAAACAAAAACAAAAACAAAAAAAAAAAAAAAAAAAAAAAAAGGAAGCCATAAGCCAAGTCTGGGAGATAGAGCAGCAGAGGTCTCTTGGGAAAGAGGTAATAGTTTTTTTGTTTGAGAAATAGAGTGTGTAGAGAAGGTAATAGGGAGGTAAGTGTAATAAGGCTGGGAGCCAAGGTATGCCACACTTTTGAGTGGTAGGTTGATACAAAGTGGGCCTCTGATTAAATATAACTGATTTTACTATGAATTCTGTCAGAAGAAATGTGTACTGTTGTACAATTTATATTTTTTATTTAACAATATAGACTCTATTTCTAACTCAGTACATACTGATCTTATTCTTCTAAACACCTTTACTATTAACGTTGTATGTACAAACTATCCTAATTTAACTAGTTCCAGGAGTGTACGTGTTTCTAGGTTTTTGCTATTGTAAAAAAAAAATGCTACATTGTACATTTCTCTCTGTATATTTGTGTTAGATGTCTATTGGATAAGTTCCTAAAAGTGGAATTTCTGGGCTAAAGGCTGTATCAATTTACAGTTACTCCATAAGTATATGAGAATTTGTTTCCTCACCCTCTTACCAGTTCCAACTATGTCAGTCTTGACATAATTAAAAATTTGATCGTATTGATGAAATTAGAAATTGGCATCTAAAATAGGAAGGTATCCACTAACTAGAAAACATATAACTTTGGAGAGTATGTTATCCTGGGGTATGGGATGGTGTGACAGTATAAGAAAACTTACAGGAATAATGTGACATGCTTTTCTAGATTGTTAAGTTTTAAGATTTGGGAGGAATGTTATTTTCATTTTAAAACAAGCTGAAACATTTGAAGGTAGAATATAGAATTTTTATGATTTATTTTTTATTAAGAAAAATGAACATTTATTCTGTTTCATTATTAAATAATGTTTATGATAGCATTTTGCATATTGGGAAGTGCTATACAAGTTTTATTACTGTATTAGCTAACAACCTATTACAAGACATAAAATCTCTCTTCATTGCTCAACAAAACCATCAATATATGAGAAAAAGGAGTGGCAACTTATTGACTTATTAAAATGTTCTGATAGAATTGTCACATAAATCAAAAAGCTTTGTGAATTCTCTAGAATTTAGTTCATACCTACTTCTCTTTCTTTTTCTCTCTCAGGTTGTCAGCAAACTATTACCTTGCCTTAAACAACTCTAACTTGTTTCTTATACATTTTGCTTTTAACAAAAAAGTCAACTTTTAAAACATTGCAGACATTAATTACATATATATTTAATGTCCACATAAATATATTTAATGTCCACATAATCTACACTACCTTCTTGACTGGTAGATGAACTGAAGGGGAGAGATAAATTCCTATTTAAGGTGACACATCCAATAGAAAGAGGCAGTACCAAAAAAATCATTACTTTTCAAACTCTTTGTTTCCCAAGGACAGTGATCTTCATACTTTAACAATTTTTAGTAACAGAATTACTATCAAAACTTATTGATATGCAGAATACCAAACATGTAGATGCGGTGGTGCTCTGTTGAAGCAGAGTCAGTGCCCCTGCTGAGCCCTGAGGCACCACCCACGACATCTAGGTTGTTGGGAACACAGTTCAGGAACAGCACTCTCTTAGGCGATTTTGGTCCGCTGCTTTTTAGGACACCGGGTGATTATCCCCAATTGCACAAGTTCTTCCATATTCTGCTTTATTGTTAGAAGACATGACGTCCTGAATTTGACACATGAAATTCTTAGGGCCCGAAGTTTTAGGTTCCAGGTTTTTTGGATGAAACAAACAGGTCTTTGAACTTCAGTTTTTCATGTCGTTTATTGATTTCCACTAGCTGGCAAGTGTAATAATAAACTATGCTACCTCTGTGACCTCCAAGAACTTCCCTGTTGCGATTCATTGATCCTTTCTCAGATCTCTTTTAAAACATGTGTCTTCAGACAAAGTTTATACTTGGGCTAGATGCTTTGGAGTCTGCTCTTGACTTCCAGGATCTTCTAACCCAAGATAGTTATTCTGGTGGAAAAGCTAAAGATAACTCATTAAATTTTATGATAACAATCTCCTTTATAATAGTCATGTGTTTCTGAGGTATGTTAAGTGAGCATTGGTTCATTTTATTTTATTTATTTTTTTAAAGATTATTTATTTATTTATTAGAAACACAGAGATACAGAGAGAGAGAGAGAGAGAGAGAGAGAGAGAGAGGCAGAGACACAGGCAGAGGGAGAAGCAGGCTCCATGTAGGGACCCTGACGTGGGACTTGATCCCGGGTCTCCAGGATCAGGCCCTGGGCTGAAGGTGGTGCTAAACCGCTGAGCCACCCGGGCTGCCCTCATTGGTTCATTTTAAAGGTAGATTTACTCTAGAAATTCTGCCTTAAATATTGTGTTATAATAATACCACATTTTTATCAACATGCTGCATATAAAAAAATAAAAAGACTTGTTATCAAACAAGTAAAAAAATAAAAAAAAAAACCCAAACCAAAACATGCTGCATATAAATCTGGCCACATAGCAAGAGAGCGATGACATGTGGCAAATGACTGAAGTCACTAATTGTCAGTGCTGTGCATTAAAATTTGTGAGTAAATCCAAAAGGAGATTGGAGGTGCCATAAAGTTCTCCTGTTGGCACTCAAAAATTTTGTTCATGAAGTATGAACCTAGATTGAATTGAAAAGATAGTTACTTTACAGAGACTTAAATTTATTTTTATTTTTTGCCGATGCCTTCTGGTAAATGCTTTAAATTATTGTAGTAGTTAACAATGATGAACAGAAGACTATATAACTGGAATGTTCTGGATAATCCTCAGTGTAAAAGTAGACATGTCCAATGAAATCAGCTTTCTTACTTAATGGTATTAAGTTAGCTGTATTAACTTATGGATTTAATTGGAGTTTTAAGAGAACATTTTTAAAAAGATTTTATTTATATATTCATGAGAGACAGAGAGAGAGAGAGAGAGAGAGAGAGAGAGAGAGAGAGAGAGGCAGAGACACAGGCAGAGGGAGAAGCAGGCTCCATGCAGGGAGCTTGACGTGGGACTCGATCCCAGGACTCCAGGATCAGGCCCTGGGCTGAAGGCGGTGCTCAACCACTGAGCCACCCAGGCATCCCTAAGAAAACATCTTTTCACCTTTGACTAATGAATGGATAAGAGAAAATTGATTATTATGCCTTTTCTAATGGCGTTCATGGCTTCTTTGGTTCTGATTAGCATCACATGAGTCCTCTGACCATTTAAATATCATTTTTCTTAAAGAAAACATATATAGAATGCTAATAAACTATTAAGTGAACAAGTAATACAATATGTGATAATTTTTACACTCTTTCCACAGAGCGTAAAATTTTAATACAAACTTAGTGTATACTTGATAACAATTTACATGTTTATTTTACCATCTGGTAAATGTGTAAACGATATTTTGAGAAGCACATTTCATATTCACTTTAACAACTTATCCTTGACAATATGTGCCCTATCTTATGTATCGACTGGAAGGATCTTGGAAAATTTTTAAAAAGATGAATCCAGGAAAAAAAACCCCACCATTCATGTCCTAGTTTGTTTGTTTTAAAAATATTATGGAGATTTGAGACTTAGTTTTTAGTACCAAACTCAGGCATTGCGTTGTTTGCTGACTTTTACCAGACATCCTGCTAATTAGGGTAGAATAATCAGAGCGGCTTCCAAACATTATATCATGTACATCAAATCAGGTTTCTTACGAACACTATGGGCCACATAGGTAGCAGTAATAAGATAAATATGGTTCTGTGTGTTGTATAACAGTATCACATCTTCTCAGAGTGTTTGGCTTGCTCTCGCATGTGTCTAAATATGGGAAGATCATTTTTTTTCCCAGTGTGTTGCAATGAACCTCAAGTGGATAGCTTTTATCGAATACTTTAACAGCATTTATGACACTTTGGCCTTCTGCCTTTTTTATTTCATTCTCTCTGCTTATTGTTCTCACTGGAATAAATCTCAGGGATTTAACACAAAACAAGCAAATAGATAATTCCCTATTTAGTTTTGTTTTAATGCACTCTTTCTTAGCTGGTGATAATCTAAGAATCTTTATAAAATTTCATGGACTACCTCTACATATTAATTGCCATCTGCCCATCTATAATGAAGAGGTTTGATAAACAAATTGCAAATATTGGATTTAACAAATATAGTCCTCATGATAAAATCTTTAATTTGAAGGCAAAATAAATCTCAAAGTCATATTTTTTTTCTATTAGATTTAGAAATCAAAGTACAGGTATATCTTAGAAATATTTTGGTAAATGTATCACATCACAATTACTTTTAATTTATTCTAAATAGTATTTTAAATTTAAATTAGTTATCCTTATTTGTTTCTTTACAGAAGGCATCTTACTGTTATGATTATATAACATAATTCTGAGAAATATTGTCCGTGTATATCTTTATCTACAGCTGTGATGTTAAGCTACATTGTTCCTGATGCTTTATAAAGCTTATAACCTACTCTCTACAGCAATTCTGCAAGATGGGCACTGACTTCCTTTTACAGATAGAGAAATTGCACAAAAGTTAAATTTCTGATGAATGTATAATTAGTAAATGGTAGAGCAAGAATTTAACCACAGATTTGCTTTGCCTGAGAGCCATGCTCTCTTTAATACATTATTGCTTCAAATTTTTAATCAAGAGGACATGGAATTCACTTCTGATAAAGTAATTAAAAGTCTGCCATAGTATCATTTAGTCTTGGAAGGATGATGCTTCTGGATACAGGTATGAGATGGTAGGTGTGGAGACTGGGAAGAGAGGGAAGAAATGGAGATGACTTTCCAGTATCCACTCAGCACTTTGATTGTATAGTTCTAAAATCTGTTTCTTTTTTTAAAAAAATATTTTATTTATTTATTCATGAGAGACACACAGAGAGGGATAGAGACAGAGGCAGAGAGAGAAGCAGGCTCCCTGCAGGAAGCCCGATGCAGGACTTGATCCTGGGACTCTGGGATCATGTCCTGAGCCAAAGGCAGACGCTCAACCACTGAGCCACTCAGGCGTCCCTAAAATCTATTTCTCTTCAAATTATTGTTATGTGCCTCCAACCCTTACCTCAAACTAATGTACTTGGATTTAGTTTGTTATAAAGTTGATTAAAAATTCAAATCAAGTATTTCAGAATCAACTAATATTCAGATTTTTTTTTTTTTAAATACAAGCAAAAATAGTATCTCAGACACCATGGCAACTCTGGAGGAAAGCTGATTTTTTTTTGGAAATACCACAAGTGTTAAACTGATAATAATGATCACAAATATTTATTGAATGCTTTATGATATTTTTCTAAGATGTTTTAAAATGTATATTAACTAATTTAATTCTCATAACAACACTGTGAAATAGATGCTATTATTTGCACTTTTCAGATGAAGGATAGAAATGTTAAGTAACTTGCCTAAGGACACAGTAAATAGTAGTGGAATCAGGATTTGAAGTCTGGCAATCTGGTTTCAGAGTAATGACTATTATTAGCAAAGGTATTAAGTTAAATGAGATGGTAACTGATCTCCCTTAAGACTATTACTACAGAAAGCAGTATGAAGAAAAACTGAATCAAATATGAGTCTTAAGAAGTCATGACAGACTGTAAATCTGCAATGGATCCTTTAGGACTTTAGTTTATTTAAAGATATAAATATGAGCAAAACAAATGGAGTATTTGCATTTTTAAAAAAGAATTAGTATTTTATTTCAGGTATACAATATTCATTATTCCAAATTGAATCATAGGAGAGTGTGTTGTTTGTGAGTCTGCCAAAATTTTCCTCTTTATTGGTCTCTAATGGCTCTTTATAGTTTTTTTTTTAAGATTTTATTTTTAAGGGGCAGCTGGGTGGCTCAGTCAGTTGAGCATCCGCCGTTAGCTCAGGTCATGATTCCAGGGTCCTGGATTTGAGCCCCATATCCAGCTCTCTGCTCAGCAGGGAGCCTGCTTCTCCCTCTCTCTCTGCCTACAACTCTCCCTGCTTGTGCTCTCTCTCTGTCAAATAAATAAATAAAATCTTTAACAAAAAATAAAAAATAAAACTAAGTAAAAAAAAAAAGACTTTATTTTTAAGTAATCTCTACTAGACCCAACATGGGACTCGAACTCATGACCCAGAGGTCAAAAGTCCCACTCTACCAACACTCTACCAACTGAGCCAGTCATGTGCACCTATAGTTTCTAATAAGTAGAATTAAAAACAGTTTAAGCTATGTGAGCTTGTTTTATAAATCAAGAACTGAAAGGGTTTTGACTTTTGTTCAAAAGTTATCAGTGATATTTTTGTTATATAACTTCCCTGTACAACAGAATAAAAATATATCTGGCAAGACAAATTTATTATTTTGAATTAGAAAAAAGCATTTTCACCAATAAAATTGGACATTTTAAAAAATATAAGACAGTATTTATAGAATTAATCAGAAGTTTGTTAAATTCATGCAGAATCATCTAGTCCCTCATTTGGCCACTAGTAAAGGTCAGATTTTTGAATGATATTACTAAAATGAAAAGTTTCAATACTACTTTGATGTTTTATTGAAACATAAGACCTACTAAAATGCTTTCACAGAACACACGGTAGGCCTTATTATTGGGTGTTTAAACTTGGAAATTAAGTTTTTTTTTCTTTTTTGTAAAACTTTTTGCTCTAAAGTTGGAGATCCTCTATTTTAAGTGCTTTCTATTATTATTAATTTCAAAATATTAGTCTACTTGCCTTTTTTAAAAATGGAGCAATTTCTACAGAAGAAAAGTAAATAGGACATGTAAAAAAGAAAAATAATAATGGTAGTATTTCTTTTTGACTTATATGGCTTATTTTGAGCTTCAATTCAATATATCTGTGTGCAAATTGAGAAATGTTCTTTTCCCCATACTTTAAAAAATGCTTATTTATGTATTTTTATAAATGACCTTTATTTTGTGATTTTTTAAAAAGATTTTATTTATTTATTCATGAGAGACATGGAGAGAGAGGCAGAGACACAGGTGGAGGGAGAGCAGGCTCCATGCAGGGAGCCCGATGTGGGACTCGATCCTGGGATTCCAGGATCACGCCCTGAGCTGAAGGCAGATGCTCAACCGCTGAGCCACCTAGGCATCCCTATTTTGTGGTCTTAAACTAAGGTGAACTCGTTTCTATGTCCATCATGGTAAAATTATCTGAAACTAGATCTTCATGTATTTCTTTCTCGGCAGCATTACTTTTCCTTCCATTCTAACAGTGTCCCTTAGGTTTCCATGGTTGGCCAAAGGCAAGATTGGAACCCTTGTTTTTGACTGCCTACTCTCCCCATAATGTGTCTCTATTTTATATATATTGCTTATCTCCTTTTTTGGTTACCTCACACCCTGTTATATTTATTATGATTTGCTCAAATATCCTACAATGGCTGCCCGTTCGAATCACCTGTCATTGCTTTTTTTTTTTTTTTTAAAAGAGAGCACGATAATGATGGGCAGAGGGAGAGGGAGAGAGAGAAGAGAGAATGAGAATCTTAAGAAGGCTCCATGCTCAGCAAGGAGTCCCGTACAGGTTTTGATCTCACGACCCTGAGATCCTGACCTGAAATCAAGAGTTGGCCACTTACCTTACTGAGCCACCCAGATCGCCCTCACCTTCTTAAAAAACGAAAAGAAAAGAAAGGAAAGAAAAAAAAAAAAAGAAAAAAAGAGAAAATATACAGATGCCCAGGCTAAAATAATCCCTGGGGCTGAAGCTACAGCATCAATGTTTTAAAGAAGTGCCCCAGATAATTCTTATGATTGTCCAGGGCTGTGAACCACTGAGTTAAAGAATGAAATACTTGCTTCAAGAATCAGCAAACTGGGTTGGAAGAAGAAAGTTTGGGCCTGGAGCCTTTCTGGCATCCTTAAGCTCACTTTACATAGATCATGCGTCCTTAGCTTATTAATAAGGCTAGCCATGGTATTGCTGGTAAATCAGAAAGGAGAGCCTGAAGTAGATGGGTTTATCTATTAAAATCCTGTAGAATTTGCTCTATTGGTGTTTATCATCTTCAAATAGTTGGCATTAAGAAAACAAGAGGTAGGAGTGCCCCTGGGTGGCTCAGTTGGTTAAGTGACCTTCTCTTGATTTCGGCTCAGATCTCAGGGTCATGAAATGGAGCCCCACATCAGGCTCTGTGCTGGGCATGGAATTCTTTCTTTACATTCCTCCCCCACCCTGCGCTCTCTCTTTAAAATAAGTAAATAAATCTTTAAAAAAAAAAAAAAAAAGGAAAACAAGAGGTAAGATTTATCCATCCCCTCTCCCAAGAACCTGCATTGCTAATTCTCTTAATGTTTGATATTTTGAATAAATGATGCTGACTTAGTCTATTTCTACCTAGTATTCACAAGAATTTCAATACATTATGTAATGGGAATTGATGGTGGTTTTGATAGCTTATCTGTTATTCAAGTACCTTTGTAGAAGAAAAAAACAAGCTTTTTTTGGAGAAGTCAATAAATAATGTCCAGAGCTTGATTAAATCTGGTCACAAGCTCTGGCATTTAGATTGGGTGTTATCTGAAACTTGTATAGATTAATTGATTCTTTTCTTTTAAAGATCTTACACTGAAATGCACCATAGTGGATCAAATACTTTTAATTAACTCAAATGAATGCAGTATCCAGCACCTACCTATGGTTTTGGAAATTGTTCTGCTGTTTGGTCGAACTAAGACTGTTCAGACTATTTGATGGAACTTGTTCAAACTGGTTCTTGAGGAATTAGCTCATTTGAGGAGTCTTTAAAGTCAATATTGCTTTGGATTAAGTAAGATTTTTGTAGAGAAATGAATTTTATATTGGGGGAAGAAGGGTGTGTCCCTGGGAGTTACTTCTGAGATCTGTCAACCATTTAATTTTGTTTAGCCACTGTTTCTCCACGAGCAATTTGGATATAATAATGATTGCCCCAAATGTACTTTCAAGGGATTTAGAGCAGGAAGATTTTGCTATAAATAAATTTAAATACTGGGAGCCTTTAGTAAAGTTTTGTTGAAATCTTATAATAAAAAGTGTTATAAAATAGTGAATTAGGTAAATACAATTGCTAATATTATTAACAAATCAACAGTTACAGATGTCATAATGTGCCCCATAGCACTTTGTACTTACCTTTTCTGTATCATGTGTCAGATTATATTTTAATGAGTTGATTATGTCTATTTCTCCTTTTAGATTTAACTTGAGATCTTGAGAGCAGCGACTGCATTTATTTTTGTATTTAGTCTAATGCAGATCTTAGCATATAGAAGAGTCAATAAATATTCGGCCAGTGAGGTTTTTTTAATGTATTTTGAATGAAAATGTTAATTATTTAAAAATCATTATATCACTTTTTTTTCTTTTTTTGGGAGAATACTATTAGAAAAGATAATTTTACTGTCTCTGAAATGATGCAAATATATGTTTGAGGTGGTTTGATGCTTTTGAAAATTCGAATTGGATTGGGAAGTGAATGATATTAAGTCAGAGTGATGTAGCGGGGCACTGCATGTGCTGTTTTATAATGGGTGAGCAGTGAGGTGTGGAGGAAGGATCATGGGCTTTGTAGCTAAACTGACCTGGATTTGAATCTGCCACTTTCAAGATGGGTGACTTGGGGAAGTTTTTTAATGTCTCCGTTTCAATTTCCTTATCTGTGAAATAGAGATAACAGTACTTACTTCATAGACTGGTTGTAATGATTAAATAGAATCTTTAGTAAAGCATCTGATACAATATTTGGGCACATTAGGGATTGTGATAGCTGTTACTACTAGATAAATTAGCAAAAGGATTCCTTTCAGGTAGAAAATTATTTAAAGATGTGCTTTTCTTTTTCAGAGATACATTTTTCAATTGAATAGAAATTTCTGCCTTTTTACTTTTTCTTTTACTTTAATTTGCTGGAAGTTATTTTCCAAATTAAACACTAGGAGAGATTGCACAGGATATATTTTACTCTGCTCCTAAGGGATCTTGTACTATCAGAGGATTACAAGGTGAAGCTAAGCTGGTGGTTTTCATTCTAGCCTCTGTTAGTCCCTGTCACCAAACTACCACACAATTTGGAGCATTTGCCAGTGTTGGCTCAAGAGAGGCCAATCGAGACACTAATAGATGCATTTTCTCCATGAGTACACCCTTGGATCACACATAGAATTCCTATTAACAGCAATGAGAGTTAAACTTGTAAATCCCTTATGCATTGATGGGAGAATAGACCTTTTAGTTTACTTAGCCATCTTCCAGTTATTTGGCACTTTCCCCATCCCTTGTGAGTTCTCCAACATTTTCATTAAAGGCTTTTCTATTTTCTATTCTGCTTCATTCAGTTTGAGTTGTAATTCACGTTGGCCTGATGCCTTGGCAGCAATGAATGATTCTAATTGCCTCACTATCTATCTAGTCTGGCCTGATCATAAAGCCTTTCAACTTTTCATTCAAGCTTCCAGCAGTATCAACTTCATGGGTCACAGACTTCCCACTCATATCCTTTCATTGCATCTTAGCTGCTTACCTCTTATGTATTTAAGAAATTCTAGAGAGTTCATCATTATTTCATTCCTTTTCTGTTATACCATCTTATCCTTTTTGTAAAATTAAAAGCAGCACTGCAAAAACCTAAGGATGCAGGACGACTTTTGTCCAGACATTGTATCCGAAGAGCTGGATACCCTAGTTCTCATTTATTTGAGTTAGTTATAGTAAAGGGCTAGAAACTCGAAAGTTTTAAGTATTCCTCCATTTTGACTCTGTTACTTCTTTAACTATCATCAGCTCCATTTCCTTGTTTACCTACTGAAATACACAGTGTTCTTTTCTGATCCTGAGGATAGATATAGTATGAGAATCGTAATGGAAAGCTGAAAACAAAGGTCCTTCTTTGAACTCATGTGATTTTCTGGCAGGCAGGGAAGCTGCTCCAGTACTCTATATAGTACCAGTGTACTGTTTTGATTCTGTGTGGCAGCGCTTTTTTTGGAGACTTTATGGGAACCTTTCTCATATGGTAAAAATAAATAAATATATATTTTAAGCAGTCCCAAAGGTTTAATGAGGAAAGAATTACATATTATTTGATTATGTAATGTTTTATTTTTGCCTTCTTTTCCCTCTTTTTTTAAAAAAAAAGTATGAAAAAATTTAAAAAGTTTTATATGTATATATTTATTTTTTAGTAATCTCTATACCAAACGTGGGGCTCAAACTCATGACCCCGAGGCTTAAATGTGAGCCTTATGCTTGTCATACAGTGTAGTGATCCATTTGCAATTTTTTTAACTAATCATATTTATAATTCCAGGATTTGATACAAGGGAGGATGGTTCATCAGAAGAAGGCACGTGACTCTTCACTTTTAGCATGGTTATTTGGACATTTAAAAAAATTGATAGTTTTGACTAGTAATCAACAGGTACTGATTTCTTCTCTTGAAGTTTTATATATCTGACAATTAGAGGGATTTTCCATCAGATTAGCCTTAGACTCCACAGATGGCTTTAAACATTTTCTTCCTCTATCCCCTCAAATATTTCCATGTAGATGCTGTAGGCCATATTCATCATGCAGTGTGACCTCTGCCTATGTACCTTTATTGAGTCAGAACAGTGAAAGGTAGAAATATTTCTGAAAGCCATTGCTATAGTGGGGTGGCTAGCAATAACCCTGAAAATGACTGCATATGTATCCCATTAAATCAAAAGTAAATGTGTACTTGACACAACTTACCCTTAACAGGATCCCAACCCTCAATATTCCTATAACCACTCCAACACTATCCAATGTGAGGAAAGTGCTGGAGAAGAAGTTGGAATCCATTAGACAGTAGTCTTAATGGATTGTGGTTAAAACATACTACTTTTGCAAGTTTTACAAAATCATATTACCATGTGAATGAATGCAAATTCTTCCAGGAATTTTGAAGGGATTTGTATTAATTTCCTTATAGTACCAAATGACCACAAATTTGGTTGCTTAAACCAACACAGATTTGTTATTTTACAGTTCTGGAGGTCAGAAGTCTGAAATGGAAAAACAAAAAGAAGTCTGAAATGGATTTCAGTGGTCTAGAATCAAGGTGTCAGTGGAACTGCATTTCTTTTGGAGGCTCTATGGGAGAATCTGTTTCTTTTCCTTTTATGGCTTCTAGAGGCTGTCTGCATTCTTGGGACTCCTGGTCCCCTTCTTCTGTCTTCAAAACCAGCAACATAACTTCTTCAAGTCTTTCTGACACATCCTCCTACCTTTCTTTTATAAAAGGGTCATTGTACTTATATCAGGCCCCAAGATAATCCACCATCTCAAGACCCTTAATTTAATCACAACTACAAAGTCCCTTTTACTATGTAAAGTAACATATTCATGAGTTCTGGGGATTATGGCAGTGGACATCTTCAGGGAGGGGGCCATTATTCAGCCTACCACAGGTGAATGTAGAGTTTAGTTTCATAATAAATCTGCTTCTGGAGACGCCTGGGTGGCTCAGCTGTTGAGTGTCTGCCTTTGGTTCAGGGTGTGATCCTGGAGTCCCCGGATGGAGTCCCACATCTCGCTTCCTGCAAGGAGCCTGCTTTTCCCTCTGTCTATGTCTCTGCCTCTCTCTCTCTGTGTCTCTTGTGAATAAATAAATAAAATCTTCAAAAAAAAAATCTGCTTCTGCCCGTTAGCTAGACTGTAAAGTTTTCTTCATATAGGTCCTATATGGTCCTTATTAACTGTGCTTTTAAATATTTTATATTTTATTGTTACAATTATAAATAGCTTTTTTTTCCATTTCCATTTCTGGATGGTCATATAATGAGGAAAATTACTGATTTTTATATGTTCTTTCTTAAATGTGGTGTTAAAAAGCCATACCGCATTTCATTATCCTAGTATTTTATTTTCACTAAAAATTCTTATGCTTTTATTTTTTTTTTAATTTTTATTTATTTATTTGAGAGAGAGAGAGAGAGAGAGAGAATGAGTGTGTGAAAGGGTGGGAGGGGCAGAGGGAGAGGAAGAGAGAGAGAGAGAAGCAGACTTCCTTTGAGCTTGGAGTCTGACTTGGCCCAAGGCTTGATCTCAGGATCCTGAGATCCTGACCTGAGCTGAAACTGAGAGTCAGTTGCTCAACCAACTGAGCCACCCAGGTGCCCCCTTATGCTTTTAGATATATAATTATATCAACAGCAAAAGGATTATTTTATCTTGTCCCTACTGATTATTTATTTCTTCTTACTGCATTTACATTCTGGCCCCAATGCTGAGATTTTGCTGAGATAGTTTCTAATTTAGTTTCAGATTATTATATTTTTTATAGTGGTATGGTCTCTATTTCAAAAACTATTTTTCACGTACATTATAAATTTGTGTCAATTTGTTATCTAAATGAATGATTATAAACTGTTGGTGGTTCTCAACTTGGGACCAGTTTTGCCCCCTAGGGAACATTTGGCAATGTCTGGAGACATTTTTGATTTTTCAGGACTATGGAGAAGAAATGCTACTAACGTCTAGTGGGTAGAAGCCCGAGTTGTGCTAAACATCCCACAATGGGCAGGTCTTTCTTATCCACTGAACAAATAATGTTCTGGTCCACTTGCCAAAGTTGAGAAACCCTGAGATGTATGTATTACAGAACTCATTGCTTACCTCTGTTCCTCTCCTCTTCATATTCTCATATCTTAAGGTCGTTATTCTGATGCATGTGTTGTTTTGTTAGAGTACTTATCTTGCATATATTTTTTCCTTGGATGGCTTATGTTGATGATATATTCTCTGTATTCTTATATATCTGCAAGCATCTTTATTATGCTTGGCAAGTGAATGATATAATTTTTTTCCATTGTAAATAACTTGTTTTTGAATGATATCTTGGCTAGGTATAGGATTTTTGAATTGCATTCTCTCTCAGTATTCTGTCAATGTTGTATTCCTTCTATTTCCCAATGTTGCTGATGCCAATCTGGATTTTTTCCTTTTTAAATAACTTCTTTAGCTCTGAAGCTTGTTATAATTCTTTTTATCCTTGAAACTTGGGATTTTTACAAGGATATACCTCACTATATTCCCTCACTTCCTCTTATCTTTTCTTAATCAGTGAACTCTTTTAATTGTAGGTCTGAATCTTTCCTAATATCAGGGAAGTTTCCTTCTTTTATTTCTTGAGTTATTATCCCTCCTACATGCTCCAATTTCTTCTTCTGGAGTTTCTATTACTCATATTATAGGTCTCTTGGATCCAGGTTTCTAAACTTTTCCTTCATGATTTCTGCTTTTTTGTATTCTCCCCCCACCAAGCCAAACAATAAACTCTTAAATTTTTTTAAATAAGTTGAGACATAATTTACATACATGTACGGGTTTTAAGTGTACAGATTTGTAAGTTTTCACAAATATATACAGCCATGTAACCCATACCTCATCCATATATGTAATACCTTTACCATCCCAGAAATATCCCTCATGTCCCTTCCTAGATATTTCCAGACCCTGAACCAGGCAAGTAGTCTTCTGATTTCCTTCCCTTACATTAGTTTTGCCTACAATAGAACTTCTTGTGAATAGAATGACACTGTCTGGCTTCTTTTACTGAGAAAGATATATTTTCCAATTTATGTTCAGTTTTCAAAGGTTTTCATATGCTGATTTATCTGTCCCGCACATGCATCATTCATGGATTAGTTGGAGATTTGGGTAGTGGTTTAAATCAGTTTAAATCAATGGTTAAAGTAGTTCAGTTCTCAAAGCCTTTGCTATGCTGCGTCTGGTTCTCTCCCAAACATGCACACCTTAAAGGTAAACCTATGATTTTGTGGGTTCATGTATTTGAGGATGCACAGTATTTGAGGATTACCCTCTTTACCTCTATCTGCTCTGGGAGTCACTCTCACTCTCTCTGCTCCAAAAGGTCCCTGTTCCTTGTTATTCTGGTGATAAAGATGGAATTTATTTTGGAGTTGTGGTTAGGAAGCTAACCTCACAGGTTGCCTGTCCTAGTTTTTATCACTTTTTATTATCTTCCTACTTTTTAGAAATTAAAAACAATTTTGCTGTGATAGAAAAAATGCTTAACACAAGGTTACCATCTACACTATCTCTAAATGTACCGTTTAGTAGTGTTAAATATATTCACATTGTTGTGTAGCCAATCTCTAGAACTTATTCAGTTGGAAAAAGGAAACAACTCTCCATTTGCCATCTCCCAATCCCCTGTGAGCTACCGTTCTACTTTTTGTTTTATGATTTTGACTATTCTAGGTACATCTAAGTGGAATCATGCAGTGTCATGGCATGACTGGCATATTTCACTTAACATAATGTCCTCAGGTTTCATCCATGTTATAGCATGTGTCACAATTTCCTTACTTTCTAAGGCTGAATAATATTCCATTGTATGTGCATACTACTTTTTGTTTATCTATTTGTCCACCAATGGATACTAGGTTTCTTCCACCTCTTGGCTATTGTGAGTAGTGCTGCTATGAATATAGGTGTGCAAATGTCTCTTTGAGATCATGCTTTTAATTTTTTGAACATATATGTTAAATATTACATATATATATGTGTATACACACACAGAAGTGGAATTGCTGGATCAAATAGTAATTCTATTTTTATTTTTTGATATTTTAAAAAATGTTTTATTTATTTAGTCATGAGAGACACAGAGAGAGCGAGCCAGAAACATAGGCAGAGGGAGAAGCAGGCTCCCTGCAAGGAGCCTGATGTGGGACTTGATCCTGGATCCTGGGATCACACCCTGAGCCGGAGGCAGACACTAACCACTGAGCCACTCAGGAGTCCCTATTTTTATTTTTTGAGAAACCACCATGCTATTTTCCATAGTGATTGCACCATTTTATATTCCTACTAACAGTGTACAAGCATTACAATTTTTCTGTCTTCACCAACATTTGTTATGTTTCTGGATAGTAGCCATCCTAATGAGTGTGAGATGATATCTCATTGTGGTTTTGGTTTTGCATTTCCCTAATGACAGTATGCCCATTTTTGTTCACTTTGCATAGTTGACAGATTATTATTATTACTATAGTTATTTTGATATTTTTTCTAGTGCTTTTTTAGTTGTAATCAGTGGGGGACATAAGTTTTAGGGGGCTAAATATGCCATAGCAGAACCATACCTAACAATTTTCAGTTGTAAATTTCATGTTTTGAGTGGCAGATTTTGTTGTATTGAAAAAGTGTTGGGCCTTGTTCTGGCCTGCAGTTAAATTATTTAAGGGTCATCTTGAATTTGGAGAGTTTGTTTTTATTTGTTTTGTTTATTTATTTATTTCTTTTTCTTAAATATATTATTTGTTTGAGAGAGAGAGAGAGAAAGCACAGGCAGAGGGAGAGGCAGAGGGAGAGAAAGGAACAACAGGCTCCCCATGGAGCAGAGAGCCTAACACAGGGCTCTATCCCGAGACCCCAGGATCATGACCTGAGCCTAAGGCAGACACTTGACTAACTGAGCCGCTGAGGAGTCCCTGGAGGGTTTGTTTTTAAATCTTTGTGGGGTTGATCTTGAGTAGCCTTTCCTGTAGGGCTAGTTTAGCCACATACTAAGGCGTACCCTTCTCAGCGTCTTTACTGAATGGCCCATATTTTCAGCACCATCTCTCCACTCTGGTTGATGGGAACTTGAAAAGTTCTCAGCGCTGGGTAAACTCTGAATCATTTTGCTTAAAGTTATTTGGGAATTGTTTTTTTTTTTTGTTTGTTTGTTTTTGTTTTTGTTTTTTTGGTAGTTGTTCTTTGCCTGATAGTGTGGAGTTTCACTCTTGGGGCACACAAATTCATATTCAGCCAGGACTCAGAGGGACCCTGTAAAGGTTTCTGGTGCCCTTGCTTTGTGTAGCTTCCTCCTCTGTGGTGTAATCCCACAATTTACACTCCTCTCAGTTTCCCTAACTCTGATCTCTGCGTCCTTTACTCAGTGGCAATGCTGGGCCAGTTTTGGTTCCGCCTCCCTGAACCACAGGAATGCCTCCAAGGGTCTCTTCAGTTGTTGCTCTTCTCCAAGGGAGGGGGCTAGAGTCTTGCACTGTCAATTGACTGATGTCTGAAATTCATTCTTGTATGTATTTTGTCCTTTCTTCTACTTCCATTAAGGAGGAAGGTAAGTCTTGGGGCAGTTACTCTTGTGGATAAAAGCAGACGTCCATCTCTTTATGCGTTGCTCTGTGCTTTGAGGTATTTCTTCTTGGGCTTCTCATTTGATTTGCAGTAGTGATCATCCTTTTCAATTCAGCTGCTGAATTTTAGAATTGGAAAATCATGCTTAATTCTAAAAAGTTCTCTTTATGCTGTAATTGAATCTCATGTATTCTTTTTATTTTTGTGTTAAAGTTGTTATTTATCTTCTTCAGTATTTCTATTTCAGCAGCAGCTTCTTTTTCTTAAAATTTTTTGTGAGTTTCATGAGGTATTTGTGTTCCTTAAATACATTAAAAAAATTTACTCCTATTCACTGTTAGAGCTCTCAGCTTTTGGGGTACCTTGATTAGTAGCAGCAAACTCATGAGTAGAAGCAGGGACAACAGCGTTTTCTCCTGTGGGTTATTGATGTATCAGCTGATAATCTGCCAGACTTTCGTTCTGCCAACATACATTTTTAGCATGGCATTTAATGTCCCTGTCATTTCACTAACTCATCTTGTCATCTTCCCAAATACATCCTTTGTTCAAGACATTCTACTTGGAATTTTGCATACAACCCAGTTTCTTAAGCATTTGTGCTTTTGTAACTACTGTCTCTCACACCTGGCATATTTTCATATTCCCAAGATATTAATTTTTATTCCTACTTTGAGATTCAGCTGAGTAGTCCTTTTACCCCGAGAAGAGTAGGGCATTGCCTTAATGGACTGATCACGTTGGTGAGGAAGGATTGAGAGAACACTCATTGGGCAGTAATTATGAAGTAGGTAGCCAAATAGTGTCCGTGCTACATGTGTGCATTATAGATTATACCTGAAAGGGAGATACAGTCCCTGGGATTTAACTCTCTTATCATATTTCCAAATAAGTGCTAGTAAGAACTAGAAAAAGGACAGAAGATTTTGGCCAATACTTCTGAAGAGGCCAGAAGTTTCACGTCATGGGTCTAGTTCCCCACCTTACATACAATTCATGATTTTGATACCAGACTCAGAGTTTTCTGTGCATTCCAAGTCTTGTCATCATTCTAGAAACTTCAGTGTCAAAGACCCATGCAAATATTCTTAACTTCAGTGATGTTCATCTGCCCTCCAGATCCAAAAACATTTCCCGTGGTCATATATGAAATGTGAACCGCCCAGACTTGACATCTTTAGCTTCCAATCTTATTATTCTTTTATAATACTTTTCTTTTTTTTTTTTTATATAATACTTTTCTATCTTACTAGTTCTTATACATCTCTACATACTGTGCTTTTTTTTTTTTTTCTTCTTGGCTCTCCTGGACAATTAAGAGTGTCTGAAATTCGTTTTTCTTTCAAAGTATCAACATCCTTCTGGTTGTATCTTTGTCCAGCCCAGGCACCAGAGTATATAAATTCAACCACTTTCTTGTCAGTGCTCTCAGCTTTCCTACCATTTGTCATTTCACTGTATCCGGTCTTCACGGCTTCAAATCAGGAACAATCCAAGAACCTGTCTTCTCTATTCCAACATATGGGATACTGGAAGAAACAATCAAAACCATGAATATTAGCATTAAAAATAATAGAAATGTGCATGTTGTTATCATTAATAACACACATTTATTTTTATGCATAATATAAACCTAACTAATTCTTTAGGGAGACCCAAGTTTTTATGATACTATGCTAAGGCAAAAATTGCTCCCAAAGTTTACATAAAGAGAGAATATACATAATATGCATGCACATAATATACATACATAATACACATAGTACACACATACAATACACATAATATATTGGACATGCTGTGAACAAAATAGTATTTTAGAGCTGTATACAGTATACAGTCAGTGACACCACATGAGAGTTTGCCTCCATAAAGACAATTTTAGGGGGCCTGCATAATATGATTTAAGCACATTTGGGTGGTAAATTTACCTAATTTAATTCATGGAACAATCTTTTCATCATTCAGCCTTCTTGTTTGCAAATAAGAGAAGATCAATTCTGTCTAACTTAGAAGCAAAAAATATTTTTTTTTGTTGGAAGGATTTCACACAGAATTCATAAAAATTTTGGAGAAAGAGGCTTGAAGCAAAGGTGGGAATCAAGAGAGGCAAACCCAGGAAAGATCCTATCATAAGAGTAGTCTGCAAAGGACACTTTCACACTGCTGCTCTTAGATGGACTATAGACTTTCACCCTTATTTTCTTGACCTCACTCCTGCTGCTGCCAGTGTGGCAGATAATCTGATTGTCTTTGCATCTTGCTTTACCATCTCATAATACAGCCCCAGGATAATAGATCAAGTAGATCAAGCCTAGATCACATGTGGACTTCAAGCTTCTAGAGAGTGCTCTTTGGTGTTTGTAGGGAGAAGCAAGACCTTGCCTCTCCTCTATCTTGGGATTTCCCCAATATAGGAAGGATATTTGGAAGTTAAGCTGCCAAGAATAGCAAATGTCCACTTTATCCTTGAAGCAATCCTCCCTAAATATTGTTTATCTTGGCCAAGATTTTGATCGGTATTGGACAGCATGAGTTCAAGATTGTATTTGCTGACAACTACCTGGAGTGCTGCTAGTCTATGTTGCCAATTAAATAAAGACCCATATGCTTTAACAGACAGTTGAATTGGGAGTAGGATTGATATCCTCTTGTGAAGATTGAGTTGCCTAATATAGACACACGGCTGACTAGGAGGCCACCCCCGGTGCAAGAGAAGCTGTGGGAGTACTTACAGGCATGGCCAAGAGTCCACTTTAAAAAATGATAATGATTTGCTCTAATGTACAAAGAGAACATTTATGTTACATGTAGCAAAACCATAATAATATTAGCTCGCATATTTTAGGAAATTTATAATTGATGCCTCCTTAGCCATGAAAAAAAATTCAGTAAAGATTGCATAGAATAGAATGCTTGGCTTTGAAAATTGCTACAGAGTATTGCTACAAATTGGTATATTTTTACAAAAGACGATATTTGAGAAATATACTCCAGGGTAAATAAAAGAGGAAGCTTTCATGAAATTTTTTCTTTTGAAAGATATGGATATGAAAAATTTTATGTTAAAATTTTATATTGAATAGATAATATGGTCAGATCACATGGTTCAAAATGGTATGAAGTATGAAATCTCTTACCCCATCTATCTAGTGATCTCTAACATAGTTGACCAATTAAATTGGTTTTGTTTTTCCTTCCAGAGTTACATTTATGCAATCATAAACAAGTATGTATATGTAGTCTTGTGTTCCCCCTTCTTAAAAACACAAAAGTGGGCAGCTCCGGTGGCATAGTGGTTTAGCGCTGCCTGCAGCCGGAGGTGTGATCCTGGAGACCCAGGATCGAGTCCTATGTTGGGCTCCCTGCATGTAGCCTGTGTCTCTGCCTTTCTCTCTGTGTCTCTCATGAATAAATAAAAATCTTAAAAAAAAAAAACCCACAAAAGTAACATACTATTTTTACTTTTCTGTTCTTTTTTTGAAACTTAATAATAGGTACTGGAGATCTTTGTAATTAATTAATTAATCAATTTAAAATATTTTATTTATTTATTCATGAGAGAGGCAGAGATACCGGCAGAGGGAGAAACAGGTTCCCTTCAGGGAGCCTGATGCGGGACTTGATTCCAGGACCCCAGGATCACAGCCTGAGTCAAAGACAGACACTCAACCACTGAGCCACCCAGGTGTCCCTGGAGATCTTTTTATAGAACTAAGCAAAAGACTTTCTTGTCCTTTTTCTTTTGAGTAACATTTTATTATATAGATGTATCATAATTAAAAAAAGAACTCTCCTCTATTGAAGGAGATTTGGATCGTTCCCTATCTTTTGCTATCATATCCCGTGCTGTGTATATGTGTTATTAGCTTGTATATAAATTATTTTGTACACATGCAAGTTTATACGTAGGCATTATATCCAGAATTATTAATTGGTAAGATATATGCATTTGCAATTCTGATAAATATTGCTAAGTTATACCAATTGTCCTTCCACCGGTCTCCTATTTATTTTCCTATGGACTCCTCAGCAGTGGTTTTGTTACAGTTTTGAATATTTTTTCAATTCTGATGGGTAAAAATGGTATTTGAGTATAGTTTTAGTTTATTTAATTTGTTTATCTTGCCTTGAATGAGCCTGGGAATCTGTCATATATTTAAAAACATTTTGGGACACCTGGGTGGCTCAGTGATTGAGTGCCTGCCTTTAGCTTAGGGCTTGATCACGGGGTCCTGGGATCGAGTCCCCACATCCGGCTCCCTCCAGGGAGCCTGCTTCTCCCTCTGCTTATGTCTCTGCCTCTCTCTCTGAGTCTCTCATGAATAAATAAATAAAATCTTTAAAAAAACAATAACAAAAATGTTTACATTTCCTTTCCTAGGACTTATCTGACCTTATCTTTTGCTATTGGGTATTGGTTTTTTCCTTATCAAAAATTTAAAAAGATTTTAAATCTTTTGTTCAAGCGTCAATTGTATAATTGGGAGCCCCATGTGGGACTCAATCCTGGGACTTCAGGATCACACCCTGGGCTGAAGGCAGGCGCTAAACCACTGAGCTACCAGGGATCTCCTCTTATCACATTTTTATGAACTCTATAAATTTATGAGATTAACCCTTTGCTTGTGATATGATTTGCAGATATTTGTTTGGCCCGTTTGTTATTGTCTACTTTGCTTATGGTATTTTTTTTGCATCATTCAGAAGATTTATTTTTTATTTTGATTTCTCCTATGAATTTTGGATTTTGAGTCATGGTACTATTATGGCATACAGTCTTTTTTTTTTCTTTTTTTTTCTTTTTTATTTTTTTATTATTTATTTAGGATAGTCATATATATAGAGAGAGGCAGAGACAAGGCAGAGACAAGGCAGAGATAAAGGCAGAGGGAGAAGCAGGCTCCATGCACCGGGAGCCCGACGTGGGATTCGATCCCGGGTCTCCAGGATCGCGCCCTGGGCCAAAGGCAGGCGCCAAACCGCTGCGCCACCCAGGGATCCCTATGGCATACAGTCTTAAATCTTTGATAAACTTTGAATTTATGCCATATATAGTCTGAGGTATGGATATCTGTTTTTTTTTTCAGATGATCACCCTGTCCTAAGACTATTGAATAGTCCATCTTGTCCCTTCTAGCCTTAGATGCTACTCAGTCTAGTCCTGTTCATGGATAGTTTTCCTCTATTCAGAGCTTACAGAGACTAAGGCTTCTTTTGGTTTTTGGTTTCACCATCCCATAGAGCCTTACTGTCATTTGCATTTAGCAGGAGAAGGAAACAGTTTGAAAAAAAAAAAAAACCCAAAAACCCAAACCCTACATTTTAAAGTCTTCTCTGGGAAGTGACACACAGTGCTTCTTGCTTACATTCATTGGGGCGAACTAGTCATATAATCTCTCTCTCTCTCTCTCTCTCTCTCTCATCTATCTAGCTATCATGTTTTCCAACTATTCAATTCTCTCTCTCTATATACATACACCCCCCCCCCCAAGTATTCAGTCAAGTCATCAGCATTTTAATATGATTGCATTGACTGGCCCATTGAGTCTACATTAAAGAATAGTGGTGACAGTAGGTTACTTCTTCGTGACTGAAGTGTCAATACTTATAATGTTTTCTATAAAACATGCAGGATTTGGGGCCACAATAGAAATATTTTATCATATTCAGGAAATATCTTTGTATTTCTGTTTCATTCAGTTTTTTCCTTTAATTAAAAATAGATTTTTCAAATTCTATTCAGCACCTCAGAGATAAACTTTTTTCTTATTAGAACCAATAAAGTTTTTATATTAATAGCTTCAAACTAATACATTTATGAAATGAATCCCACTTGATAATTTCCAACCATCTTTGCACTTCTGGAACAAATCCCACCACGTTTTTTATGTATTCATCTTTTAATGTATTGCTGGATTATGTTTAACAATATTTTACTTAGGTTTAACAATATTTTACTTAAGACTTTCCCATAAATTTTCTTAAATGATGTTGATTTGTGGTTTTCATTTTTTTGTGTAATCTTTGTTTAAGGACATGTTTATTTATTTGAGAGAGAAAGAGTATGTGTGAGTGAGCATGGGGAGGGGCAGAGGGAAAAGGAGAGAGAGAAACTCTAGCAGATTCCTCATTGAGCTGAGACCCTGACTTGATTTCAAGATCCCAAGATCATGACCTGAGCTGAAACCAAGAATCAGAGGCTTAACAGACTGAACCACCCAGGGGACCCTTTTTTGTATAGTCTTTGTCAGACTTGGTGTTAATGTTATTGTTTCATGCAAATAGATGGACATTTTCTTTCTATCTCTATGCAGTTGGGCAGTTAAAATAGCACTGGACAATCTTTCTTTAAAGTTTTCATAAATTCTTGGAAACTATTCTTTTGGGAGGGCAGGGATGGACAGCTTACTGTTTAGCAATTTTTCCAGTTGCTTCTATGGACATTGATCTGTTAATATTTTCTGTTTTTTGTTGTTGTTGTTGTTGTTGTTCAGTTTGGGTAAATTATACAATTGACCCTTGAACAACAAGGACCTGAACTGTGTGGTTCCAATTACGCGGGAATTTTTTTCAATTAATACAGTAGTGCTGTAAATGTATCTTCTCTTCCTTAGATTTTCTTTTCTTTTTTTTTTTTTTTTTTAAGATTTTATTTATTTACTTAGAGAGCGCACATGAGTGGGGGAAGGGGCAGAGGGAGAAGGAGAAGCAGGCTTCCCACTGAGCAGGGAGCGTAGTGCGAGGCTTGATATCAGGATATCATGACCTGAGCTGAAATCAGGAGTCAGATGCCCACCCAGGTGCCCCGTTTCTTATGATTTTCTTAATAGCGCTTTCTCTTCCCTAGCTTACTTTATTGTAAGATTACGATATATAATACATATAACATACAAAATACGTGTTAACTGACTGTTTATGTCGTTGATAAGGCTCAAAGGTAGGCAATTAGTAGTTAAGTCATTGGGGAATCACAGTTCTACAGGGATATTTGGCGGTGCAGAGTCAGCATCCTGGCTCCTGTGTTGTTCAAAGGCTAACTGTATTTGAATCATGTTGTTATCATTATTGTTGTTCTCTCAACATTTTGCTATTTTGGTTTATATTTTTTCTTTGGCCTGACCGTTATTTTACAAAAAGTTTTAAAATTTCCAGATGCAAAAGCCTATTTTCTGAGTTTGTTAATTTCCAATGTTATTACATAGTGATCACACTGTTGTGTGTTTTACTTCTGTTTTCTGGAATTTACAGGTTGAATGTAAAAGCATTTATGACAATCCAGATGTCCTGTGTCAAGCCAGATAGTAACAGTATTTGCAAAATATGTAACATAATTCTACTCTTTTCACTAAATGTTTGTTTGTTTTGGAAAATATAGTTTTTCCCCCTAAAATGTTATTTATGGTGATATTTAGTGGCTTATTTTTTTAAGAATTAAAAAATTAATAATGAATTTATTTATATAATAAATAACAAATAATAAAAATTTCAGTTTTAATTTCCAAAACAGTAGATATCTATAGCTACAATCTACAAAAACAGACACTCTTTGGGGTCCTCTATAAATTTTAAGAGTTTAGAGGGTGTGGGTCTTGAGGCCAAAAATGTTTGAGAACTGAAGCACTATAGAATTGAGTTTTGCTTTGTGATTCATTCTAAAAATATTTTTCTTCTAATGATTGAATTAAACTCATTTGCACTTAATTAATATAACAGATGTTTGCTTTTAATTCTTTGCTTTTAATTTAAATGGTTTTAATTTTAATTTTTAATTAATACTAATTTTCATTTTATGTTTTCCACTTTAATAATTTTTCAAAAAGTCTTTACTCTTTTTTTCTTTTTTTGTGTAGTTTTTTTTATTATAGAAGTTTTATGTTTTAATCCTAATAGTTCCTTTTATAACTACACCTTTATGCAATATATTTAGTCCTCTTACTTTAAACAGTATCTGTTGTTTCCCTACTCTTAGGAATGATAACATTAGTGTTTTGTTTTCCTTCACACTCCTTCACCATCTTATGTAATCTTTTTATAAGTGTTACTGTTGTACTGCTAAATAGGCTTATACTTAATTGTGATGTATCAACTTAAAAAGATATCCTTTGAATCCAATTACTATAAATGAAGCAATTGGTGAACATATCAATTCTCCCAATTTCCTATTCTCTATGAAACTTACTTCTTTCTGGATTTATTTTCAGATTCTTTCATCTTAAGGTGCTGTCCAATCTTTTCCTTCTTTGCTTCGAATGCATGCTGCTTTATTTTTCTGAGATACTGGCCCATCCTTTTTTATTCTTTATCTTCAATATCTCCTTTTGTATAGACAGTTTTCTTTCATCATATGCATATTCTGAAGTCTTTATCATCTTAGAAAATAACAAAAAATTTCTTATTCTCTCTAAACTACAGCAGCTTGAGATCTTTTCTTTTCTTCTTATCCAGACTCTTGAAATGAATAGTATATATTCTTCTTTATAAGTCATTCACTCATGAACCACCACAATCTGGCTTCTACTTTCAATTACAGTATTGAAAGCATTCTTTTCATGATTACTAGTAATTTCTTGCTTGTGATATTCGGTTATGTCATACATGACCTCTCTGTAGTGTTTGATTATGCTGACCGCTGTGTCCTCTCTTGTTTTTCATGATAGCATAACATCCTGATTTTCTTCTTACTGCTTTGACTTCTGAATTTTCTTAATGTATTTCTCTTCTCTTTGTTCCTGCTCCTCAGGAATAAAAATTATATATATTCGGTTATCTTCTTTACTTTTTCTGATCTTCTTGGGAGATCGCACCTATTCATATGGCTTTAATTTCCATCTTAAAATAGTTCAAGAGCTTTGACCCTCACAAATTTATAAAAAATCTGCAGCTTTAGCATAGCACACAAAATCTTTAATTTTTTTTTTAATTTTTATTTATTTATGATAGTCACAGAGAGAGAGAGAGAGAGAGGCAGAGACATAGGCAGAGGGAGAAGCAGGCTCCATGCACCGGGAGCCTGATGTGGGATTCGATCCCGGGTCTCCAGGATCGCGCCCCGGGCCAAAGGCAAGCGCCAAACCGCTGCGCCACCCAGGGATCCCAGCACACAAAATCTTAAATATCTGGCGTTTGCTTTTTTTCATTGCTTTTGGGAAAAGTTATATATGCTCACTGTAAGAAATTCAAACAATGTGAGAAAGTACAAAAATTAAAGTAAAAAAATAGCCTAAATTCTACCATTAAGAAATTACTTTTATTAGCCTTAGGTGAATATTATTATTAATTCTTGGGTATCTTTATTTATGCGGAACTTTATGCAGGTATCTTGCTTTCTGTACGCAGAACTGTACACACACACACACACACACACACACACACACACACACCCCTAGATGTATGTACAGGCAGACCTGTAGGCAAAGAGAGATATGCAGGATGGAAGAGATTAAAATAGCTTTGTAAAAGGGCATCATATTGTAGATTCCATTTTAAATATTAAATTTTATCGTATGTGAATCTAATAGAGGTAAAAGAGACCAAAGTTAAAGGAAAGCAATATTGAACTTTAAATAAATGCCTCTTTACCACAGGATTTATTTCTTTTAAGATTCTGAATAGTGATTTAAAAAGATTATGACAAAACTAAGAAGCTGGAGCATTATGTCTTATTAAATGACTGTTTTAATTTTAGACAGAATTGATTGACACTCTGCTGTGAAAAGTGAGAATATTAGCTCTCTTTTACATCCTCCTGGCTTACCACCCTCCAACTTTTAAGTTATATGATTATCGTTACACTTTCTATGTTTATAATATCCATGGTCTATTAACTGTAATTCCAGCAGTTCTGTTGTTCTTTATTAGTCATATATATATGTGTGTGTATATATATATATATATATATATATATATATATATATATATTCACTGTCACCAATCTTGTGTTTTATTTTTGTTTTTAAACTATGGCTTCTTAGGACCCCTGGGTGGCCCAGTGGTTTAGCGCCTGCCTTTGGCCCAGGGCGTGATCCTGGAGACCCAGGATCCAGTCCCACAATGGGCTCCCTGCATGGAGCCTGCTTCTCCCTTTGCCTGTGTCTCTGCCTCTCTCTCTCTCTGTATCTTTCATGAATAAATAAATTAAATCTTTAAAAACAAAACTATGGCTTCTTCATTCCTCAATTCTTTAGTTTGATTAATCTCTTAAATGACTGACTGGCAAGGTGGAATAATGTTTTTTGCAATCGCTGTGTTCTTTAATATTTAAAGATGTCTGACTATTGTCTTTGTATTTGAATAATATAGTGCTGCTGGTATTGGTCAGAGTTCATAGTTTCAGGCAATGGAATCCACTCCAGGGAGCTTAAGTAGGAAAAGTTATCAGCCTCACAAAATTAGTTGGGGAGCAGAAACAATAGACTTTAGGCTGAGCTTTGTTGCATGCTGAGTTCTCTGACAGTAGACAGAGTTTTGGGTATAAAATACTTATTAAGGGATAACACCCGTGAAAGGAAGGGTGTGGGGAGAAGCAGGAATGTGCAAAGGAAGAAGTCAGACTGCTGTGCAACCCAGTAAAGCCTTAGCCCAACTGTGGGGACCATGTACCACAACTCACCTTTAGCACTGTTTAGATCCACTTCTCCCTGTATGTTTGGGACCTAGCTCTATGAGGTTTCTGATGGCCCTTTCTTTCTGCAGGGAACCTTAGAAGAGGAAGGTTAGTAGGACAAGCTACAGCCTCTGTGACTGCAGTTGGTTTCTGTGCTGCTATTGATACTTACAGTTTTTTTCCTCCACTATCTAGTTTAAATTTTTCTAACTGTCGCTGGCTACTCTATTGGTTTCAATGGCTTATCTAGTGACATGAGGCAGACCTTGATGGGTCTGTGACCCTGATCTCATTCCCTTCTCAAGGAAGTTTTGTAATTGGCTATTTATTTATAAGTGACAGTCTGTCAAGGGAGTACAAAGAGGTGCCTGAGAGAATTCCGTGTTTCGCTCCTCTTTCTCCCTTCCCCAATAGGTAACAGTAGTCCTACCTTCTTCTGATGACCAAGATGGTGATTTCTCTTCTTGCCTACTGGCATTTGGACATGAGGGTCCCAAAGTGCCCAGGTAGTAGCCATAGCTTATAATATAGTGGGATTACTGCTCTATCACCTGGTGAAAGTGTGCCCACTTTGAGGATTAAGACTTCTGGCTCTGCAGAGTCCAAAGCTGCAATGATGGGAAACACAAGGTCCTCCAGTGGGCCATTAGTAGTAATGCTAAGTAGAGCCACTCCTGTGTCTGCCTTTTAATTCTTAGACCACATATTCTTTCTGTTGGGGACATTATTCTGTATAAAAGGCTTCATTCAGTCCAGTGAGTATTGTACTTGGAGGGTGACACTCCATTCTTGAAGAGTCCCATCTCTGAGCTGGGTTTTTAGTTGTGCTCTTGTTAGGCCATTTCCATACTCTAGCAGCTTCTGGATAGTATAGCATATGATATTACTCCTTGATCCTATGATCACAGGAATACTCCTGTACCCCTTTGCTGAAAATTGGTTCCCCTGGACTGATATGATATTACATGGGCTTCTGTGCCAGTGTATTGAACATGCCATAAACTCTCAGTGTGTGGATGAGGCCCTGCATATGCAAGAAAGGAAAACCTATGCCTAGGATATCTGTTTCTGTGAGAACGAACTATTGGCCTTTCAAGGATGGAAGGGGCCCCATGTAGTTAACTTGCTACAGAGTCTAGTTAATCTTCTAGAGGAATGATGTCATACATAACAAGGATTCATCATTGGTCTTTGTTGTTGGACACTGGACATTCTGTGGTACGTAGCTCTAGCTATATCAGACCTTAAGTGGAATTGCATGTTGTTGGGCTTATGCATAGCCTCCAATTCTCCTACTGTGGCCACTTCGTTAATGTGCCTTTTCTGCCAGCACTGGGGGTAGTCGATAAGAGAATTGATGGCATCAAATGACAGAATTATTTTGTTTACTTGGTTATTTTGTGCCTCGTCTGTGATGGATACTTTCTGATGGTTAACATGTAGTACAATGATCTTTACGCTTTGTGCCCATTTTCTTTTATCCATCCATATTTCTGTGCTCAACGCCTCCTGATTTCCCAGTCTTTTTACTTTTAGGTTCCTGACCAGCCAGCAAGGCCATTGACCAATGCTTATGATTCTGTATATTTTTAACCTCAGGCTTCTTTTCCTGAAAGAAAATAGATGAGGAAGTGAACTCCCTAAATCTTCTGACTGGGAGGATTTCTCCTTACAATCTTTGTAAGCCATCCTTTAGTGATGCTACAGTATAGCTGCCATCCATTTTTGCATACTGAGTTGTTCCATCCATAGATTAAGCTCAGGTTCTTCCCTCTTCCTTTAACTTACAGACAGTATCTTCTGAATGACCCTATCTGTGAGTTGAGGGAGGGCCACTGATACAAGAGTGGTAGATACTGTGGGGTTCTGGACTACTTACTCACGAAGCTTGCTTGAGTCCTCTGGTCTTGCTTGTACTTTATTCTAGATGCACCACTTCCATCTTATGATAGATTGTTAACCATCTCACTTGACCTTATGACTTTGCCTTGCTGACAGAGGACTCAACTCATGATGGGCAGATTTAGCCACATGATCACTTGGTGTCCTATAGTAGGCATTTCATCTCTACCAGGGCCTGCTAGCATTATAGGTATTGATTTTCAAAGGCATAGTTTTCTACTACAGTTGATAAGTACTTCCTCCAGTATTCTAAAGGACTACAATTTCTCCCACTTTGAGACTACCACAAAGTCTATTTGGCATCTTTTCCTACTATTGATACTCCCAACATGGGAGTGTTAGAATGCATACACCAAGCAGCAGAGCTGCTTGAACTGCAGCTTGTATTGTTGTCAAGTCCTTACCTGCTTTGGATCCCACTCAGAACTGCCACCCAGTGTATTCCTAAGGGGTGGAATATGCCACCTCCAGAATTTGAAGTAGCCCACCAAGTGTTATGACTTATTCTTCACGGAAGAAGATGTGAAATATGCCAATTTGTCTTTTACTTTGGCCCTGCTTCTAACCACTGGACTCCTACTAAGAATATATTGGCATTGCAGACTCCAAAATCTTAAGGGTAATCTACCATTCTCTGGAGTGTGTGTTTCTTAGCAAGGCCTCCAGCATCCTAGCCACCTCTTGCTCATTTGGCCCAATCAATATAATGTCCATTGATGTAATGGATCAGTGTGATATTCTTTGGGATGTTCCAATGGTACAATCTCTTTGGACCACATTATGATAGAAAACATGAGTTAAAGTAGCCTTGGAACAAAACTAAATATATGGCGTTGTCGTTCATGTGAATTCAAACTTTTTGATCTTCTTATCTTCTTTTCTGATTGGTGTAGATATGCACCATATCTACAGTGGCTGTTTTACCTCCAACAAAGATAGCACATCTGGCATAGTGGCTGTGATTGGAGCTGTTTGTGGGTTGAGTTTTGGTAGTTTACAGTCATTATCTAGAAGCCATTCATTTTTTAAAGGGGCTAGACTGGTGAATTAGATGGGATATGATGGAGCCAACATTCTTTTACATTCTTTTTTAAAAATTTCATCTATTTATTCATGAGAGACAGGGAGAGAGAAAGAGAGAGAGAGAGAAAGGCAGAGACACAGGCAGAGAGAGAAGGAGGCTCCATGCAGGAAGCCTAACGTGGGACTCGATCCCAGGTCTCCAGGATCATGCCCTGGGCTGAAGGTGGCGCTAAACCACTGAGCCACTCGGGCTGCCCTCTTTTACATTCTTAAAGTTACTCTGCCTTTGGGTACAATATTGTTTTTGGTTTGCCATCTTGACTGTGAAGGTGAGGAACAGTTTCAGAGTCTTCCATTTGGTTTCCCTCTCTATGCTATTTCTTACACCAAGGACCAATGTGGGGTTTGGCCAATTGCTAAGTATATTTATTCTAATTATCCATTTGGAGACTAGGGAAATGACCAGTGGATGACTCTGTGGACCTAGTGAATCCACTGTAAGTTGGGCCTTGCTCACGACTACTTTTATCCTCATATGTCTCTACTCTAATAGGGAAGATATGATGATGTTTTCAGGCAGCTAAATATTGTCAATTCAAACTCCGTGCTCAGTGGTCCTCAAAATGTCTTATTGCCCCCTTTTTTTCAATGTATAGTTTCCCAAGTAAATGCCCAGGGGTCCCCTTGGTGGACTAGGGAAATCATTACCATGAATAGCTTTCCATGGCGTTACAGGGATCTTTATTTTGTGGATCTGGACACCTCTTCAGTCATTGAAAAACTGGCTCAGATCCCAAAACAGGGTTAGGGCTTGTTAATTTTTTTGTGTGTGCAACCACTCTCAGCCTCCAGTTATCTATCCTTAATTTTTTCTTGTGGTATAAGCTGAGTGGTACCCCTTTTGGTTCTCCATCTGATTTCCATATTCTATTAACCACTTCTGTAACTCTGTAACTCTCTGCACATCAAGACTCCTTTGGTTGCCATTCCTGCCTTTTTGGTCATTATGATAATTTGACGCCCTGGCTTTTGGCAGTAAACTGATCACCTGGATTCTGTTTGGGGGATCCTGTTTTCCCCATTGCTGTTTGTGAACCAAGTTCTCTTACTGTCATCCCCAGGTCAATAGAGAAGAGCCATGGCTAAACTTTTTGGTGATACTGGTGTCCCTCTTACCAGTATATGTCTATGGTCTTGGTAATTTAAGTAGTGTGTTCTCTTGGTCTTCCAGTGGAACATAATAAACTGGTGGATCTTCTAGCTATATTTATGTTTCAGTCTAGTTCCCTGAGCCTTTTAATCCTATCCACTACTGGCCACAGCCATTCTGGCATTTCAGCTTTATTCGGTGAAGGCCATTACTTTTTCTGTGTGTCTAGGAGCCACCATAGTAACAAGTGCCCATTACCTCCTAGGAGTCCCTGCCAGAGTGTTAAATTCTTCATCTTCAGGAGGGTGAGGACATGAGGAAATGTTGATCAAAGGGTACACATTTCTAGCTTTAAGATGAATACGTTCTGGGGATCTAATGTACAGAATGGTGACTATAATTAAGTGTACTGTATTAAACATTTGAAAATTTTGAAGGGAGTAAATTCTTAAATGTTATTACCACAAAAAAGTAATGTTAATTATGTGAGGGCATGGTGGTGTTCCCTAATTATATCATGGTAATCATTTCACAGTATATACCTGCATCAAATTATTATGTTGTGTACCTTAGACTTACAATACTATATGTTAATAATATCTCAATAAAGCTGAAAGAATTTTAATCTTGGACAGTGCTCTTAAGTGAATAAACTCTTACTGATTTTATACCTTGGCACTTTTTTTTTAAAAAAGATTTTATTTATTTGAGAGAGAGAGAGAGAGATGGCGAGAGAGCACGAGTAGGGAGAAAAGGGAGAAGGGGGAGAAACAGGCTCAGCAGGGAGCTTGACACAGGCTTGATCCCAGCACCCTGGGATCATGACCTGAGCTGAAGGTGGATGCTTAACCAACTAAGCCACCCAGGTACTCCTGCCCTGGTGCTCTTAATTAAGCAACTTCAGAACCTAGTCCCACAAGTACTTGCCAGGTTTCTGTTGTTACAGACTGACTAGATTTTGCAGCCTCTTTTAACTATAGTTCCATTTCTCTCTTGTAAGGACCAGCACTCCCTTGCCTGGGTTATGTTGCCATTTAATCCTAATTATAGGTCCAGGAGATGGGAGGGGGATAGGACTAGGTACTGAGGAAGGTACTTGTTGCTTTGCCTGGCAGAGGGCTCTGAATTGTCTTCTAGCACCTGGATTGGAGATAGGCAGGGATGAGTGGAAAGGGTTGGAGGTTGGTGGGAGAATAGAGGTTAGAGGTATTAGCTCTTAGTAGGAAGGAGGCCACTTCTACAGACTCAGTAGGTTAGAAGGAGTCTAGGGAGTCAAAATCTTTGGGGAATATTGAGCAACATGCCCACATTCCATCTGTTCCAGTCAAAGGTTTTCCCAACCAAGTTCCTGACCCAGATCTGCTTTGGTTCAGTTACTCGACAGTTAAATTCTGGGCTTGGTCCTTGCTTTGTTTGCCTTCTCTCTGTGGAAATGAGAGCTTTTTTTTGTATACAACTGAGGAGGTCTTCTGGCTTTCAATTACCCGTTACTCTTATTTTTCCATTATCTCTTCTGTTTATAAATACTAATCTAACCTCATTACTCTTATTGTTACTATTTCCTCCATGCTGGTACATCCCCCTAATTCACCACTAGGAAAGTTTTAACAACCGGATTACCACCTGGTGTTGTGATCTGCCTGCCCATCAGTGATGTTTGTTGCAAAGCCCCATTTTATTGAGCATCTTTTGAGACTACCTCTAGCACTAAATTCTGGAGATTGGGTTATCTGGAAGTTGGCATTCAGACTGAATTGGTGATGCAAAATGTTTATTAGGGATGGATGAAGAGGCAGTATGGAATAGAGGAAGAAGTTGAACTGTCACGTAGGCCTGACAAAGCCTTGACCAACTTAGAAGCTCTAGAATTGTCCTGTGTCAAGCCAAAATTCTTGGCCTTTAAATTGCTTCCTTACTCAATCATTGGATGTGGGTCACCCTAGAAAACATATGATTTCTTTTCTTTTCCTTTTTTTTAAAGGAATGTATTTTATAGTTTTCTCTAGGAAATCTTCTTCCCTTTAAATATTTTATTTATTTACTTATTTATTTAGAGTGAGAGAGTGAGACCGAGGGAGAGAGACAGAGGGAGAAGGAGAGAATCTTAAGTAGACTCTGAGCTCAGCTCCAAGCCAGATACAGGACTTGCTCTCACAACCCTGAGATCATGATCTGAGCTGAAATCGAGTCAGATACTTGACCAACTGAGCCACGGAGGCACCCTGAAAATATGATTTCTTGTGATGTAGTTCTGCAGCTGAGGCAGACCTTGCTGGGGCTGACAGCTGGAGACAACAGTGCACTGACCATTTTCCTTATTGCTGTCTAGCAAGTCCTTCCTAGAAGGAAGATCTGGGTGGTCTATCCTTATGTTTATTCCACGCTTCTAGGATTAGGGTTGCCAGATTTAGCAAATAAAAGAAGATCCCCAGTTAAATCTGCATTTCAGATAAACAATAATTTTGTTGGTATGTGTGTCCCATATATTGTTTTGTAGACACTAAAAAAATGGTAGCTATTATCATTGTAACCTGACTTCTCCAAGGGCCAATTAAGAATAATGACCAAAATTTCTTGGCTTTTGACCCCACCTTCTTTGAAGGACTTTGGTACCTTCAAGCTTTCTATATGATCTTTCATGTGTATTCTTAAAAGAGAAATCTACTATTTCCCAGATCCCTCAGTCTCCTGTTGGACCTTGCTGCTGCCCTTGCAGCTACCCATTCCTGGCATAACCCAGAACTGAGTGGTAGTTTGTGGTGAAGTGGTGGAAAATCCCTCCCTTTCCTTACTGATATAATCCATTACAAGACTATCAAAGAATGCCATTTGTGAGCCAGCATCTTATAGCGAACCGAAATGGCCTTTTCAAATTTTGCTTAGAGGCTACTACTCACCATAGGAATCATAGATCTATAGATGATAAGTTTGGAAACATGGTGTGTTGGGAATTATCCCTTTCTTTTGAACACGAAGTTTTTTTTTTTTTAAGATTTTATTTATTTATTCAGGAGAGAGAGAGAGAGAGAGAGAGAGAGAGAGAGAGAGAGGCAGAGACACAGGCAGAGGAGAAGTAGGCTCCATGCAGGGAGCCTGATGTGGGACTTGATCCCGGGTCTCCAGGATCACACCCTGGGCCGAAGGCAGGCGCCAAACCACTGAGCCATCCAGGGATCCCTAAACACAAAGTTTTTTTGTAGTTATTTTTGCCCCTCTTTTTCTCCCTTAGGTTGCATTTCTCCCTTCAGAAGGTCCTCACCACCTTATAATGGGATTCTGGGCAGTAGGGGGTAGACTGAGGCAAAATATGCCAGTTGGAACCTTAGTTAGAATTGAGATCTGTTCCAGCATGTCTTATGAATTGGATCAGAGCATCACTGGAAGTTATTTTGCTTTAAATTTTCTTTCCAAAGGAAAGAAACCATGACTTGGTACAAAGCAACTTGGTACAAAGCAACCATGTAATGCAAAAGTGTTTGTTTCAGATATTGGTTGGGCCCATAGCCAGTTCTGGAGAGAGAAAGGTAGCTGAAGGTAGCTGAAGGTAGCTGAAGGAGCTTCCATGAGAGACTCACTGAATAAATGGGCACAAGTGACACTACTTAGGCTTAGGTGTTAAATCATAGCACAGAATGGGAACATGATACTTCTCCAACAACTTGAAACTTGGTAGCCCTAGAATTATCAGATGGTAGCACCTTTGGCAGACATTGAAGTCATTTCATGGTAGGTACCAGTAATATGACAAAAACTAGAAATCCTTAAAGTAGATTTGAGGCAGTGAATATATTGGGTGGAACAGGAGAAGAATGATAGTGTAAGGTAAATGTATTTGAAAACTTGATTCATGTTCATATTTGAAATGCTCCTTGTTAGAGAGTGCATTATAAGTTTAATGTTTTCATGTTAGGTGATTGTATGGGGCAAATGTAAAAAGAAAACCAAACATGGGGACCGAAATGACACTGTAGTATAATTGGAAGGCAAGGATTCAGATGATAAATAAAATGCTGATAATAACTTAAAAAACAAACATAGAAATGAAGATATAATATTTTTAAAAATCTCATAGAAAATGCCTATTCAGACTTCCTGAGCCATTGACCCATCTTGAGAGACACTGTTATGATCATTTCTGTCACCTCAGTCTTGCGTATCTGAATCAGGAAATGCTCTGTAGATATGAAGGAATATATCCCTTTGGGGTTCCCTTTATTAACACTGACTGCTAACTTCCTTGGAGTACTGCTCATTTTCTGTCAGTTCATTTTGCAACTGTGAGGGCTTTCCAGTGTTCTTTCTCTTCATTATTTAGACATAATAGATTTATTATCTATTCCATCAACAGAGAATTTTAGAAAAATTTTCACCTTTCTTGTCTTTTTCACCCTCTCGTCTAATCTGGTTTAAATTATTATCATTTGGAATTGAAAAAAGTCAAGAACCAGCTTAGGTCTCATAACTAACTCTGAGTTCAATAGTCTTTCCACCTGGCCGATTCTATGGAATTAGATCTGTCCCATTACCTTAAATATATCTCTATGGATAAGAATTTTGCACAAATTAATTATGCTTTTATAGGTAAAATTCTATAGCAATTATCTGCATATAATATGTTGTCCAGAGCATGTGGAGTTGATACTGCTGACCTAGTGAGCATAGGATACAAATTGCTTTTCAGATATGGTGCTATACCACTTGGTAATCTCTACATGTTGGTCACCTCCTCTGATATTGATGAAATGGTGAGCTCTTTACCCACCATTGAGATATAGTCTTTTTTATATTTGCTTTTTTTTTCCAGCTAATTGGTTATTATGGCACTTGAACCAACACCGTTGGCTTAATTAGCATAATGTTTTCCAATTAAGTTAAGTGGCTTAGATATTTGATCTTAAAATGGCATTGCAGGAGAACATAAAAATGTGGAGATATAAAAAAGCCTGTGAACATGAGGCTATTAGAATGTTACATATATATATATATTCAATATGTCTAAGAGTCAAAGCAAAATATAGCAATCATCTATTTAGAGGAGTAGAGGTACAGAGTTTATCAATGTCATCCCACTGATGGCATGAGAAGAAAGGTCTTATACAGTCAGATGGCTGCAATTAAAGGCCACATCGCCAGGATGAGAAAATTTGCTGAAAATGATTGTGTGTGAGATGAAATGATCATTTCCTTTGTGGCAATTATGAAGTTAGGGTAGATAGTGTGGGAGGTGTAAGGGTTACAAAGAGGATTAGGTGTAAGAATAACAAGGCAGAGTGGGAGGATAGCATTTAGTGCAGATGGTAATGCAATGTATTGTGGCTATATTGCAGGGCACGTTAAAACTGGCTAAAGAGATGATTTTAAAGCTGGTGAAAATGAACATTTTAAAAATAATCTTTATAAGGAATAGATATTACTTTTTATCAAAAATAGAAATGGCTGACCCATTTATGAAATAAAACATCATCCTGACCATATTAACAAAATACATGGATGTAATGAAAGTTTGTGGAAGCCTAAGTAAAGTGTTTGTACTTGTTGTGAGTAAATCTGTGTAAACAGTATATATCTAAGCATGGTACTTATCTTTTAGTAAATATTGCTTGGTCTAGCTATGGCCTAAAAAAAAAAGGAAAACAGATTGTTGAGCAACTTGAGTACAGTGCAGAAGAATATGCAGTTTTCTTGACTAAACTGGCAGTGACACCATATAATAGGGATTTATATATCAGAAAATTTCTCCCATACATTTAATACTTTCATAATACATCTGTACTACCTACAAACAAGTAATCCATAGTAAAGAAGTCTAAGTGATCCACACTGATTGTTGCTGGTAAAAATGCTTCAGCAGTGTATTTATTCTCAGAAATATTTAATAATAAAATATTAAGAAGGATAACTCTATACTGAAGTCCCACTCTTGTGACCCAAGAGCACTGTGTGGTACTACCTTAACAAAAGAGACACTCAATAATGTTTACTGAATGAATATGTGAATGACTGAGAATTGCACACAACAGGATAATTTCATAAATAGGCTAGCAATAGTCATGCAAGTGAAGTCATTTGAGGGATTTTAGTAAGGCCATTATCTCCATAATCATCGTCTTACTGCCCAAAATGACATATTAAAGATTCTTGCTGCTGGGTTAAAGCACAGCTTTCTGTAAGATTCCTTATTGAAATGAAAAAAAACTTTCAGAAAAATTTAATAAATTACCTATGACACACTATGGCTCACAAATTTATAATTAGAAAAATTTCCCCATAAAAACTGAAGGAAAATAGGGTGGGATTAGGGGTTTGCTCAGAGGAGGAGATGGAATAAGCATTTTGGTGGGGATAAGAAAGGAATGCCCTTTGAAGTTTGGCCCTATTTGTTACCTTAGATAGGCAGCATGAAAATTTGTAGCCCATAATGGAAAGAGAAGGAGTGAAGGAAAATAACCAAAGAGAAAGATCTACTTTGTTATTTTTGTATTAGAGGGGAGTCCAATAAACTAAGTACCTATTATATTTTTCCCAAAACACGAGGAAAATGGCCACATGATTCATGTTTCATGCCACATGACTTGATGCTCTAGCCATAAGAAACTGGGGACTTGGTGCTATAGCCAAGGTATCCATCTGGCTGCCTACTGGGTGACCTGATCTAATTAGACACTCACTGTTGAATGCTAATTAACTCAGGAAAGGGGAGTGTTTCTTAGATGTTTTGAATTCTAGACCCACAGAAGCAGAGGCAGTAGAGAGAAAGGCAGACAGAGGGACTTTGAGTCACAAAAAATAGTTACTAAACAAATACTAAATATCTGCTATGTGCCAGGCACTGTTCTAAGCTGCTGAAGATGTAGTAGTGAAACAAAAGTTTGCCTTCATGAGCTTAGTTGGAGAGACTGGCATTAAATAAAGAATAATTAAATAATATTATTTTAGGTAGTGCTAAGTCCACACAGAAAAATAAATTAGATATGGGAACCGAATTTTTTTGTTTTGTTTCTTCAGATTGGGTGGTCAGGGAAGGCTTCTCTTAGGAGGAGGTAGTTGAATTGAGAGAGATCTAGAGGGCAGCCCGGGGGGCTCAGTGGTTTAGCGCTGACTGGCCCAGGGCATGATCCTGGAGACGAAGGATCGACTCCCATGTCGGGCTCCCTGCATGGAGCCTGCTTCTCCCTCTGCCTCTCTCAGTCTCTCATGAATAAATAAATACAATCTTAAAAAAAAAAAAGAGAGAGAGAGAGATCTAGAATATATGGTGAGACAGAATTTATCAGTGGAGAAAATAGCATTTGGAAAAGCTTGGAGATGGGATCCCTGGGTGGCGCAGCGGTTTGGCGCCTGCCTTTGGCCCAGGGCGCGATCCTGGAGATCCGGGATCGAATCCCACGTCGGGCTCCCAGTGCATGGAGCCTGCTTCTCCCTCTGCCTGTGTCTCTGCCTCTCTCTCTCTCACTGTGTGCCTATCATAAATAAAATAAAAAAAAAAAAAAAAAAAGGAAAAGCTTGGAGACAGGAGTATGCTTGTTGTGTTTTAAGGAACAAGAAGAAGGCCAGTGTTGGAACAGTGAGAGGTAATGAGGCTGATAGTTACTGAGATTGGGAAGTATCCAGGACTCAAATTATATAAAGCCTTAGAAATCAGTGTGCTGGGAAGCCACTGGAGGGTTTTGAACAGAAAAGTGATAGGGTATGAGGTGCATTTTAACAACAGCTTGGGCTGCTGTGCGAACGGACCGAGGGAGAGAGAGCAGAAACAAGATGGTAAGTTAGGAGTGGATTGCAGTCCAAGAGAGAGATGATGGTGGCTTGAAATGCTATTTTTTTTTTTTTGTTTTGTTTTTTTTGTTTGTTTGTTTGAAATGCTATTAGCTGTGGAACTCATAAGAAGTGGTTGGATTCAGGCTGTATTTTGAATCTGAAGCAGTCAGGATTTGCTAATGGTCTTATTGTGACATGCAGGAAAGAGAAGACTGAATGCTGACTCCAAATGGGAGTTACTAGGAGACAGGTAATAAATACATAGTTGAGACAGAGGCGATCATTAGATGAGCACGTCATCAGAGCCACTAGTTGGTTACTAGAGCCACTATTTGGGCTTTAAGACTGTTGTAGCTTCCTCACCAACAAGGAGCTATCTTTATATTTCTCTGTTGTCTGTTGTATAGCAGCTGAGTCAGTTTCCTCAGATTAATTTCTTCCCCATATGTGCTCCAGTAAATCTGTATCACCTTGGTGCATCTGTATCTCCTGCAACGTGAAAGGCCCTAACTAATATAGTTTTGCTGAGCACTTCTTAGGTTCACATAAATATTATTGATGTTTATCATACTTAATCCAAAGTCTTGGCCGCACTTATCAAACATTAAACTTTAATATTAAAAGAATTCTGGTAGCTCGATTTAAGCCGAATGTTTCATGTCTTAATAATGGCTTTACAAAGCAAAATTTAAAATGTTTGAAATTTAAAAAAAAATTACTTGAAAAGAGGGATGCCATGACCTTTAAAAAATTATTTAGTTACTTGAATAGTTGTATAGTCAACACTCTGACAACAGGGTACACTCCTTGCGAACAGGATCTGTATTTATTCTCTGCGGTATCACTAGTGCCTTGTTTGGTGCTGGAAAAACAGTAGATATACAGCATCTCTTGTATTTAAAAATGAATGAATTGATGTATGCTAATATTTCATTAGAACTGCTTATTTTATATATAGAACCTGTGACCTTTTCCTCCCTGGGATAGACATAACTTTGGCACAAAGCTTCTTTACAATGAATGTAGTAATTGATGTAAAAAGGAAATATGTAACTACAGAGGGTAGATTTCAACTTGTAGGAGATGAGCCAGAAACTTATTTGGGTTTAAAATATAGATGTCATTTGTTTACTTGAAAAAAACCCCAATTTTGTGTGTTACATAAAAATATGCATAACTAGAATAAGAAGAGGTTATTTTTTTTATAACATCTGTGTACAAAGTATTATTAGCACTGCTAATCTAAGAACTTAATCATTGGCATGATACCTGTATCACCACCAGATGCAAGCTCTCTGAATCTAACAGTAAATAAATGGTTTTGAATAATTTTAGTATAATTTTAAAAAGAAACAAAAATGTAAACATTTTTCCCTAAAGCTAGCTCATTGGTCCAAAGCTAGCTCATTTATAAATGAATATTTTAAAAATGTGCCATTGTGTTTCTAAATTACAGTTTTCCTTTCATATAAAATAAAAATAGACATCCGTGAATAGTAGTTGTTATGAAAACAGAATTTTAGTGGATGCACCAACATAATTAGAAAAAAAATACAGAACGATTTTCAAACAAACTCAATCCTCAAGACAAAAAACTAACTTTTGTTAAAAATGGAAACCTACCACCAGCCACATCTGTCAATGAAATGTTTTGTAGACAGGCTTGGGATAAAGTAGGTTGTGCAGACTCAGATTGAACTTCTAAAAGTATAGTGAGTTAAGAATATAAAAACTGCTATGTAGAGTTTGTCCACTGTTTTTCTTGCCCAGTATTTAGTTTCCACTAGTAGAACCAAGGGATATGTTGTAGGAAAGAAGGCTTTCTCTTCTTCATATCATTCTCAAAAAGTCAGGTTTAAAACACTGCAAATTTCCTTAAGTCATTATGACTATCATATTTTACTTTAAGTAATTTTCAAGTTATTTTCATAGTTTGCACTTCCTTGGGAGTAATAAATTCCGTGTATTTGCTATCTCTTACTAGTGTAAAATATTCTTTTAAAAAATCATCATTGCCTTGAAAGAGAAGGTCTAGATTAGCTTATACTTTGCCCTCTCTCTCAGTCTTGGCAGTAAGTTTAGTACTTTGTACTACTTTTGAAATCTTTTGTATATGGATTATCAATTTTCTTCTAGAAATATTTTCATCTGCAAAGTTGGTGTTGCTAGTCAATACTTACCACTTGAACATGGTCATTGAACTTTTTTCTTTATATATTTTATTACAGCAAAATACAAAAACATAAAAGTCAGCATTTAAACCATTTTAGTGTCTAATTCAGTTACATTTAGTACATTCACAATGTACAGCAATCATCACTTTAGTTCCAGAACATTTTCATCACCCCAAAAGGAAACTGCATACCCATTAAACAGTCACTCCTGATTCTCCTCTCCCTACAAACTCTGCAACCATGAATTTGCTGTCTCTATAGATTTGCCTATCCTGGATATTTCATATAAATGAAACCATACAACATGTGGCCTTTTGTGTCTGACTTCTTTTACTTAGCACAGTTTATTTGCAAGGTTCATGTATTAGCACTTCATTCTCAAAAAGATATATCTATTTATTTTAGAGAGAGACAGAGTGAATGGGGGAGGAGTCAAGGGGGAGGGAGACAAGAAGACTCCTTGCTGAGTGGCTGGGGCTTGATCCTGGATCCTGAGATCACTGAGATCTAGACCCGAGCTGAAATCAGGAGTTGGACACTTAACTGACTAAGCCACCCAGGCGCCTCTTATCTTTCTATTATCTGTTCACCTTTGATGATAACTTGGGTTGTTTCCTCCTTTTTTGCTATCATAATGCTCCTGTGGATGTTCATTACAAGATTTGTTTGAAGGTCTGTTTTTAGTTTATCTGGATATATATCTAGGAGTGAAATTGCAGGTTGTTATGGTAGTGTTATGTTTAAATTTTTGAGGAGCTACCATACTGTTTTCTACAGTGGGTGTACCATTTGGCATTCTTACCAGCAATATATGAGTGTTTCCCTTTCTCCAAATCTTTGTTAATACTTATTTTCTGATTTTTTTTTTTTTTAGCCATCCTAATGTACTGTCATTTTGATTTGCATTTCTGTAATCACTAGTGGTGTTGAGCATCTTTACATTTGCTTTTGGCCATTTGTATATCTTTTTTGGAGAAATGTCTATCCAAGTCTTGTGCCCATTTTTAAATATTTTGGATATTAAACCCTTATCAGATATATGATCTGCATATATTTTTTTCCCATTTTGTGGGTTGCCTTTTTCCTCTGTTGACAGTATTCTTTAATGTACAAATATTTTTAATTTTGATAAAGTTCACTTTATTTTTTAAATTGTGCTTTTGGCGTCAAGTGTAAGAATCCATTGCTAATCAAAGGCCATGAAGATTCACCCCTTCATCTTCTTCTAAGAGGTTCATAGTTTTAGGTCTTTGAGTAATTTTTGTATATAGTGTGAGGTTAGTGTCTAGCTCATTCTTTTGCTTGTCATATCCAATGTTCCTAGCATCATTTTTTAAAGAGAGTATTTTTTCCTACTGAGTGGTCCAATCATCCATGTTGATAATCAGTTGACCACAGATAGATTGGCTTATATATAGACACATCAGTTCAATTCCATTCATGTATGTCTATCTGTATTCTGGTACTACACTGTTTTGGTTACTGTAACTTTGTAGTAAGTTTTGAAATCAGGAAACCTGAGTTGTCCAGCTTTGTTTTTCTTTTTCAAGATTGTTGAGCCTATTTGAGGTCCTTGCAATTCCATATGAATTTTAGGATAAGCTTTTCTACTTCTACAAAATTGGTTGTTGAGCTTTCATAGGAATTGCTTTGAATCTGTAGATCATCTTGGGAGAGCATTGACATCTTTTTTTTTTTTTTAAAGATTTTATTTATTTATTCATGAGAGACACAGAGAAAGAGAGAGAGGCAGAGACACAGGCAGAGAGAGAGAAGCAGGCTCCATGCAGAGAGCCTGATGTGGGACTTGATCCTGGGTCTCCAGGATCATGCCCTGGGCCGAAGGCAGGCATTTAATCGCTGAGCCACCCAGGGATTCCAAGCATTGCCATCTTTTAACCATATTAAATATTCCAACCCATGCCTTTTTCATTTGTTAGGTATCCTCTACTATCTTTCAGTGATTTTTTGTAGTTTTAACTGTACAAGTCTTGTACCTGCCTAGTTACATTTATTCCTATGTATTTATTCTTTTTGCTGCTATTATAAATGGTTTGTTGTTTAATTTCCTGTTTGGATTGTTTATTGCTAGTATGGAAATACAACTGTTTTTTTGAGTGTTCTTATAGTCTGCAGTTTTGTTGAATTAGTTCATTAGCTTGTTTTTGTGGGTTCTTCAGGATTTTCTATATACAAGATCATACAATTTGCCAGAAGGGATTGTTTTGTTTATTTACCCCCCCTATTTAGATATCTTTAATCTGATTGCTCTGGCTAGAATTCCAGTACAATGTGAAATAGCAGTGGTGAAAATATGCATCCTTTTGTTCCTAATCTTAGGGGGAGAACTTTCAGTCTATCACCATTCAGTATGATGAATGGGATTTTTAATAAATGTTTTTTATTGTGTTAAGTAAGTTCTCCTCTATTCCTAATTTTCTGAGCATTTTTGTCTTGAAAGTGTGTTGAATTTGTCATATGCTTTTTGTTGAGTGAGATGATCAAGTACATTTTTCTTCCTTTGTTCTATTAATATGATGTATATTGCTTGATTTTCTTATGTGGAACCATCATTGCATCTCTGGAATAAATTCTAGTTAGTTATGGTGTATAATCCTTTAATGTGCTACTGGATTTAGTTTGCTAGTTTTTTTTTTTTTTATAAAGATTCTATTTATTTATTCATGAGAGACACAGAGAGAGAGAGGCAGAGACACAGGCAGAGGGAGAAGCAGGCTCCATGCTGGGAACCCAACGTGGGACTAGATCCCGGGACTCCAGGATCACGCCCCGGGTGGAAGGCAGGCACCAAACCACTGAGCCACCCAGGGATCCCTAGTTTGCTAGTTTTTATTGAGGATTTTTGCATCAGTATTCATAAGAGATATTGTCCTGTAGTTTTCTTGTGATATCTTTGGCTTTAGTAATGCTGGCCTTGAACAATGTGTTAGGAAGTACTACTTTCTCTCTTTTTTGGAAAGATTTTTGAATAGTATTGGTGTTAATTCTTCTTTAAATGTTTGGTAGAATTCATCAGAGAAGCCATCTGATCTAGGGCTTTTCTTGTTTGGAAATTTTTGAAAAGTTTTTTAAAATTTAAATTCAATTTAGTTAACATATAATGTATTACTAGTATCAGGGGTAGAATTTAGTGATTCATCAGTTTTGTATAACACCCAGTGCTCATTACATTAAGTGCTCTTCTTATTGCCCATCACCAAATTACCCTATCCCCCTCCCACTTCTCCTTCAGTAACCTTCAGTTTGTTTCTTATAGTTAAGAGTCATTGATTCAATCTGTTTACTCATTATAGATCTGTTCAGATTTTCTATTTTTTCTTGAGACAGTTTTGGTAGTTTGTGTGTTTATAGAAATTTGTCCATTTCTCTGGATTACTTAATTTGTTGATACACAGTTTCTCATAGAATTCTCTTGTGATCCTTTTAATTTTTATAATTTTGTAGTAAGTATACACACACTTTCATTTCTGATTTTGGTTATTTGTGTCTTCTCCTTTTTTTTTTTTCTTAGTTTACCTAATGGTTTGTCAGTTTCATTGGTTTTTTAGAAAAGCCAACTTTTGGTTTCATTGATTCTTTCTATTGTTTTTTTCTCTTGTCTCTTTCATTTATTTCTGCTCTAATCTTTGTATTTCCTTCCTTATGCTGGCTTGGAGTTTAGTTTGCTTTAGTTTGTTCTTCTTTTTCCTTGTTCCTTAAGTTGTAAAGTTAGATTTTCCTTTTTGAGATCTTTCTTCTTTTTAAAATGTAGGTATTTATAGCTATAATTATCCCCCTGGGCACTGCTTTTGCTGCATCTATAAGTTTTGATATGTTGAGTTTTTGTTTTTGTTCATCTTAAAGTATTTTCTAATTTCCCTAATGAGTTCTTCTTTAACTCATTGGTTGTTTAAGTACATGTTGTTTACTTTCCATGTATTTGCAGATTTTTCAGTTTTCCTTCTGTTGTTGATTTCTAGTTTCATTCTATTATGGTTGGAGAAGATATTTTGTATGATTTCAATCTTTTTAAATTTATTGAGTCTTTTTTAATGGCCTAACATATGGTCTATCCTGGAGAATATTCTAAGTGCATTTGAGAAAAATGTGTATTCTACTCTTGGGAGGAGTAGAATACGTATGTATGTATGTTTTTTTAGTTTTGGTTTATAGTGTTGTTCAAGCTCTCTACCTTTGTTCTGATCTTCTGTCTAGGTATTATATCCATTATTGAAGTTGGGTATTGGTTTCCAACTATTATCATAGTAGAACCCATTTATTCCTTTAGTTATTGTTTTAAATGTTTTGGGACTCTGCTTTTAGGTGTGTATGTGTTTATAATTGTTATATCTTCTTTATGGATTGATCCTTTTTATCAATATATAATGTCTTTGTCTTTTGTAATTATTTTTGTCTTAAACTCTATTTTAGGGACACCTGGGTGGCTCAGCTGTTTAGCGCCACCTTCAGCCCAGGGCTTGATCCTGGAGACCTGGGATCGAGTCCCGCCACCAGCTCCCTATGTGGAGCCTGCTTCTCCCTCTGCCTGTGTCTCTGCCTCTTTTTCTGTGTCTCTCATTAATAAGTAAATAAAATCTTTAAAAAATATATTTTATCTGATATTAGTATAGCCACTTCATGATGCTCACTTTTGGTACTATTTGAATGGAATATCTATTCTATTCTATTCTATTCTATTCTATTCTATTCTATTCATTTTCAACCTATTTGTGTTGAATTTGGTTTAAAGTGAGTTTCAAGAGTAGCATAGAATTGGATCATGTTTTTAGAATCTATTCTGTCACTCTCTATTAATTGGAGAGTTTAATCCATTTACATTTAAAATAATCACTGATAAGGAGGGATTTACTTCGGACATTTTACCATGGGGATTACCATGTGATTACCATGGGGATTCAAATTTGTAACAATCAAGTTTGAATTAATATCAAACTAATGAAAATATCATTATTTTCACTAGTATACAAAACTCTGCTCTTATGCAGCTCCATCCCCTTCATGTTTGCATTGTCACAGATTACATCTTTATATATTTTGTGCCTATTAACATAGATTTATAATTATTGTTTTATTAATCTGTCTTTTAAATTATATAGAAAACAAAAAGAATTACAAAACAAAAATATAGTAATACTGGTTTTTATATTTACCTGTCCAGCTATTTTTGCCATGTTCCTTGTTTCTTCATATGGTTTTTAGTTACTATTTAGAGTTCTTTAATTTGAACCTGAGAAACTCCCTTTTAACATTTCCAGGGCAGGCTACTAGTAATGGACTTTCTCAGTTCTTGTTTATTAGAGAATGTCTTAATTTCTTCTTTATTTTTGAAGGAGAGTTTTGCCAGATAGAGAATTTTGGTTAACAGCTTTTTTATTCTTTCTTTTAGTATTAAATGAGTCATCCCACTACTTCCTGGCTTCCAAGATTTTTGATGAAGGAATTGGCTGATCTTATTGAGGCTCCCTTATATATGACAAGTTGCTTCTGCCTTGATGCTTTCAAGATACTTTCTTTGTTTTTCCCATTTGATAGTAGATGATATTGTGTGTTTGTGTGGATTTCTTTGAGTTTATTTTATTTGGAGTTTATTAGAATTCTTGGATATGTAGATTCATGTCTTTCATCACATTTGTGCAGATTTTAGCCATTGTTTCGTAAGATTGTCTTTTCTTCTCTCCTCTTGTTATGACACTCCCATTTTATGTATATTGGTACATTTGATGGTACCTTACAGGTCCTTTAGGCTCTGTTTACTTGTCTTCATTTTTAAGAATTTTCTACTACACAGACTGTATAATTTAAATTGCCTCATCTACAAGCTCACTGATTCTTCCTTGTGCCTGCTCAGATTTGCTGTTGAATCTCTTATGTTCAACACTAGAGAAGCTATTGTATTTTCAGTACAATATTATATGTAATATTTAATTATTGTACTTCTCAAGTCCAGAATTATTTTTTTTAAAATTTTATTTATTTATTTATTTATTTATTTATTTATTTATTTATTTATGATAGTAAATAAATAAATTTATTCGATATTCCACACGAAGCCTTTTTACGGAGGGAAAGTCCACAGGGTCACAGCAGAAGTGAAACACAACCCAACCAACACCATTGTTTGCAAAGCCCACGGGGAGTGGAACGGTACTTTAGAGTTCACATACAACAGCGGAGAGACCAGGGTCATCAACACAACCACGCTGCCAGTGTACCCCAAGAAGATCAGACCTCTGGAGAAGCAGGGGTCCATGGAGTCCAGGAACCTCTGGCAGGAAGTGACCAGATACCTGCGGCTGGGGGACATTGATGCTGCCACCGAGCAGAAGCGGCGCCTGGAGGAGAAGCAGCGGGTGGAGGAACGAAAACGGGAGAACCTGCACACGCCATGGCAGCCCAAGTATTTTATCCAGGAGGGTGATGGCTGGGTATACTTCAATCCTCTTTGGAAGGCACACTGATGGGGTGGAGGTGCAGAGCTTTCAGAGAGAGCCGTTTTTGTAGGAATTAAAGTGGTACAGTATCAAAAAAAAAAAAAAAAAAGAGAGAGAGAGAGAGAGGCAGAGACACAGGCAGAGGGAGAAGCAGGCTCCACGCACTGGGAGCCTGACATGGGACTCGATCTCCAGGATCATGCCCTGGGCCAAAGGCAGGCGCTAAACTGCTGCGCCAACCAGGGATCCCTCAAGTCCAGAATTCTTACTTGGTTCCTTTTTGTAATTTGTAACCATTTATTGATATTCACTACTTAATCATACATCATTCTCTTGCTTTCTTTTAGGCTTCTGTCCAGTTTCTTTAGCTGTTCAGCATATTTAAAACAGTTAATTCAAAGTTATTGTTTAGTATTTTCCTCTGTCTACACGGATAACTACATCAAAAGATGTTAAAATTTTTGCTTTACCCATTGTAACATACTTTAGAAAACTCAAGAGGAGAAGGATGGTCTATTATGTTTACCCATATTTTTGCTCTTTTGTCATTTTTTCTTAATTCTTGATGTTCAAAGTTTTCTTCTATAATTTCCTTTTTGTTTGAAAAAAAATTTTTTTTAAGCCATTCTTATTGAGTTGGTCTGCTGGTGACAACTTCTTCTGCTTGCTTTTATTTGAGAATGTCTTAATTTTTCTTTTATTCCCCAAGGATATTCTAGGTGAGTAAAGAATCCTGGAATGACACTTTTTATATAAAACTAAAACTACTAAAAATGTCTAGGTAAAACTACTAAAAAAGGACAAATATAATTACTAAATAGTAGTTATATTTTACAAATAAAACTACTAAAAGGGACAAATTATATTACTAAACCAAAGAATTTTTTTGAAAATTGTTATTTGAAGGGAAAGATTTTAAGCATTTGTATTATCTTTCCAAATATAATTTAGGGTAAACAAATTAAAAGGGAAAGCTCCATCTTTACAAAATAATGGCATAAACTTAGAAAAATAGCTATATTCAGAAAATTACCATTTCACAATCCTTAATGAAATTATTGTTTCAGATAACGAGTATTAATTGGTAATAAAATTATTAAATGAAATTTGAAATTCAGCTGGAGATTTAAATGGTGGTAAATAATAATAAAAATTCTCCTTTGAAGAAAGGGGAGGAGCATTATGCAGTGGAAGGGTGGCACCTTAATGCAGTGGTCATTGGTGGGAATCAGGTATTATCTATCTCCAGTTGTGATGCAGTATGAACTACAGGGCCTCATATATATATATATATATATATGTATATATATATTGGCCAGACATGTTTAATTTTAATCCAGACAAATCTTTAGATTTAACTTCCAGTTGATTTTTTAAGGGAAATTCAGGGATAGGTAATTAAATAATACCAAAAAGGGAGCAATCAGATGAATCTAGAAGGTGAGACATTGTGTAGGACAACTGTCCTAATGACTTCAACCAGTTGGTGTCATGAAAATGTGGTGTTTAAAAGAAAGCCTTACTGGCTGACAGCTAGATGGAATGTGAGGTCCTGGGTTGGATCCTGTTTTAAAAGAAAACAGTCATAAGGCACTTTGAGAACAAGTTGGGGGTGATGGTTTATGAACTGAATATTAGAGGATACTAAGGAATTTCTGTTATATCTGTGAAAATATTTTCTTGGGTGTATAGAAAAGTCTATATTAAGATAGTGTGTACAGAGATAGACAGATTGACTAATACACTGGATTACAGACTCCAGAAACAGACTGAAGTTCATGTGAAAGGTCAATATAGAACTAATATGGCAATGCAAATCATTAGGAAAAAGTCATCTATCTAATTAATGGTGCTGAAACAATTGATCAACCATACAAAAAATGAAATGAGGTCTCTGTATCATATAGTGTCTAGAAATCAATTACAGGTGCATAAAAGACAAATGTGAAAGTTATAACTTCAAAATTTCAAAATAAAGTGTGAAATAGTGTCTTTATGACTTTTATATAGGGAAGAATTATTTTTTAAACATAATTAAAAAATGTGCACTATATATAAAATAAAAGATTAAGAACATAAAAAGATAAACCATATCCTGGGAGAAGATATTGACAAGACAAAATATTGGCATGGTATTAGTATCCAGAGTATGAAAATACTTTTTATAATTTAATAAGAAAAGATAAACTTTTAAAAAATAGATGGTGAACATTTTATTTTAATTAATTAATTAATTTTAAAAAAGATTTTATTTATTTATTAATGAGAGAGAGAGAGAGAGACAGAGACAGGGACACAGGCCGAGGGAGAAGTAGGCTCCATGCAGGGAGCCTGACATAAGATTTGATCCCGGGTCTCCAGGATTACCCCTGGGGCGAAGGTGGTGCTAAACCGCTGAGCCACCTGGGCTGCCCGATGGGAACATTTTAGAGGAGATATGAATGGCAAACAAACCTATGGAAAAGATGCTAAAACTCATTAGATTATGTTAATTTGATATATTATGTATATCATAGCAATATGTTATTTATTACAATGAGATTTTATTTTGCACCTAATAGTTTGGTATTAATTGAGTCTTGCAGCCCAAAATGTTGGTAAGTATATGAAGGAATAAGAACTTATATATATATTTATTTATTTATTTTAAAAGATTTTATTTATTTATTCATGAGAGAGAGAGAGAGAGGCAGAGACACAGGCAGAGGGAGAAGCAGGGTCCCTGCAGGGAGCCTGATGTGGGACTCAATCTCACGTCTCCAGGGTCGCACCCTGGGCTGAAGGCAGTGCTAAACCACTGAGCCACCTGGGCTACCTTAGAAAAAACTTCTAGATTCAAAATTGAACATATGCATATCCTACATCTCACCTATTTAATCTAGATAAATTCTTGCACAAGTATACTATCATACATTATAGCATAGCATAAATACAAAAGTATTTATGGAACATTTTTTTGTAATAGCAAAAACCTATAATAAGCCACTTGTTATTTGACAGGAGAATGGATTAAGAAATTGTCATAGTGACAGAAGAAGAATGAATATAATACAGCTTCACATAGTAAGAGTAGATCTTGGAAACATGATGGTGAGTGAAGAAATAAAGTCATAGAAGACTACATACAGTATGATACCATTTTAAAATAATGTTTTTAAAAAGACAAAACTAAAGAATACATGGTTTATGGATTCGTATACATGTGGGTAAAACTATTTTTTTAAAGCAAGGAAATGATAACATTCAGGATAGTGATTAATCTGAATGAGACAGAGAAATAGGATCAGTGAGGAACAGAGATAGTTTTAATGCTACGGGTAAAGTTCTCATTAAAATAAATGGTGGACTCATATATTGTTTTGTTATGTATCATGTAAAACTACAGTAAAAATTAAGAGATTGTGAAATATTTCTACCAAATGCTAGAGTGCATTCTTTTGTATGAATATCCACTAATAAGAATAAAAAAATAATTTTCTTACCTTTAAATTCCTTTTCTATAATGTTGAAAGTAGTTTAATAGCTAAATAGCTGGTATGGTGCTATTTTTAAAAAATATTTTATTTATTTATTTATGAGAGACACACAGAGAAGCAGGCTCCCTGTGGGGAGCCTGATGGACTCCATCCGAGGACCCCGGGATCACAACCTGAGCCAAAGGCAGATGCTCAACCACTGAGCCACCCAGGTGCCATGATATGACACTGTTTTTTTGTAGGTCTTTCATTGGGGCGGGGGGGAAGACGTTAGTCTGTTTCTCCACCTGGATAGCCTAATGTGCATTTCCAATTTTTCCCCCTAGTCTGTCTAAAATAGCATGGCCTCTGAAAGGCCATACCTGACTTAAATCTTTTAATAGTCATTGAAATAAGATTTAGTATAGATTTTATTTCATTTCATGTAGTAGATACTAAACTAAATAGATACTAAACTAGATTAACTAAAGTTAATTAAAGTTAATTAATTAAAATTAAAGTTAATAATTAAAGTACCTTAGAATGAAATTTATGTAGGAGGTAATAATGAGAGTACATTTTTTCATTAAAGATTTTTACACTTGATTTATCTTTTAGAAATGTGTAGTTTTACAAAATATATGAATAAAATCCCAAGATATTATGAAGACTTTTTTTTTCTTAGTATAATATGCAGACCTAGAATTATTTAAAAAATTTTCAAGACTGGTGTAGATACTATATAAAAACTGTGTAAATTCTGTTGATATAATATGATGCATAGCTCAGAGAAGCAGCCACCAAATTTTATATGGTACCAACTCTTTTATTTATAATTAGATGTGGATAATGCATTACCACAAAATAAAAGCCAAAAGGATATTTTATGATTTTATGGTAGGTCTCAATTTACAATTGTGTCAAGGTGCTGCGTAGTGTTAGATTCACACCATGGTAGTAGAGAGGGATTTTTCTCATTCTTTTCTATGGTTGGATGGTATCTATTAATTTTGTGGATGTAATATAGTTCAGTTAGCCTGTCATTTTTAAAGGACATTTGGGTTGTTTTCAGTTGTTTGGTCTGACAAATAATGTATATGCTGTTTGTGTATTTGCTGTTTTGTGTTTCTTGAAGTGTATCTTCAGGGAAGATTGCTAGAAGTGGAGTTGAGGGGGTAAAGAGTAAACACATTTGTAATTTTTTTTGATAATACCAACATCCTTCTCAATAGAGATCACATCATTTTGCATCCCAACCACAAATGTTTGAGAGTACTTGTTTTGCTAGAGCCTTGATAGAGTATGCTGTCAAACTTGGGAGTTTTGCCAATTTGATAGGTTAAAAAATGGATCTCAGTGTAGCGTAACTTGCATTTCTCTTATGAAATAGGTAGAGCAGATTTTAATTTGTTTAAGGGTCATTAGCATTTCTATATGTGTGAATTGCTATTTTCCTATTTTTTTTCTTGGATATGATCATTTTTTAAAATTTGTTTTAGGCCCTTTTTATATATCTTTATCTGTATGTACACATATATATGTATATATTTTTGCCATGCAAATTTATTTTGTATTTATAAAATCAAATTTATCTGTCTTTTATTTTATGAATTTCAGGTTTTTAAACAAATTTTTTATTTATATATTCATGACAGAGAGGCAGAGACAGAGGCAGAGGGAGAAGTAGGCTCTACAAAGGGAGCCCAATATGGGACTCGATCTTGGGAATCTGGGATCACACCCTGAGCTGAAGGCAGATGCTCAACCACTGCACTACCCAGGCATCCCTGGATTCTAGATGGGAATGGCTAGAAAGTCATGGGAAAGGCTTTTTCATTTCCAGGTTATTAAGGTATTCAATCATAATTTCTTCTAGTATTTATAGTTTAAAATTTTTTAGTTTCTATTAAAATTTTTTTCTTTTTAGTTGAGAGAGGGAGAGAGAGAGAGAGAGAGAGAGAGAGAGAGAGAGGGAGAGAGAGAGAATGAGTGGTGAGAGGAGCCCAGGGGGAGAGAGAAGTAGAAGCAGCAGACCCCCTGCTGAGTAGGGAGCTTGATGAGATGTGGGGCTTGATCCCAGGACCCAGAGATCATGACCAGAGCTGAAGGCAGCCATTTAAATGACTGAGCCACTCAGGTGCCCCTAAATTTTTTTAAAGTAAGCTCTAACTCCAACATGGGGCTTGAATTCACGACCCCAAGATCAAGAGTTGCTCAGTGGACTGAGCCAGCCAGGTGCTTATCAGTTTCTTTTCTTTTCTTTTTTAGTTTGAGTACAGTTGACACACAGTGTTACATTAGTTTCAGGTATACAAATTAGTAAATCGACAAGTTTATATATTATATTATGTTTACCACAAGTCTAGCTACTATCTGTCCCATTATATCATTATTACAATATCATTGACTGTATTCCTTATGCTCTGCTTTTTATTCCCATTTACCGATTCCATAACTGGAGACCTGTATCTCCCCCTCCCCTTCACCCATTTTGCCCATTCCCCCCCACCACTTTCCCTTCCAGCAACCATCAGTTTGTTTGGTGTATTTATAGTTCTGATTCTGCTTTTTGTTTATTCATTTTTTAAAGATTCCATTTAAGAGTGAAATCATATGATATTTGTCAAAACCTCTCACTTAGCATAATATCCTCTAGGTCCATCCATGTTGTCTTAAATGGCACTATATCATCCTTTTTTATGGCTATGTAATATTTTTATATTTAGACTTCTGAATCATTTGGAGTTTATTTATTCTGTACTGATCCAGTTTTAACTTCTTCCAAATGGTGATCCAATTGTCCTGGCATCATTTATTAAAAAGTTCTTTTCCCCAGTCACTTAAGATGTCATTTGAATGATAAACTAAAATTTTATATATACTGGTTCTATTTTTAGACTTTATGGTCTGTTTTATTGATCCATTTATGTGTCAGTAAATTATAGAGGCTTTGTAGTGTTTTTAAGATCTTTTTTTTTTTTTTTTTTTTTTAAATTTTTATTTATTTATGATAGTCACACACTCACACACACACAGAGAGAGAGAGAGAGAGAGGCAGAGACACAGGCAGAGGGAGAAGCAGGCTCCATGCAGGGAGCCCGATGTGGGATTCGATCCCCGGTCTCCAGGATCGCGCCCTGGGCCAAAGGCAGGCGCCAAACCGCTGCGCCACCCAGGGATCCCGTGTTTTTAAGATCTGATAGGGCTAGCCACCCCCACCCCCATTACTCTTCTTTATATTTAAGCTTTAGAGTCAACATATCTCGATCCAAGACCTTGGTATTTTGTGGGTATTTATTTATTTATTTATTTTTTAGATTTTGTTAATTCATTTTTAGCAAAATCGATAATCTCAAGAGCATGATATATCTTGCTGTTGTTCACATCTATTTTTTTGTACTTAATGAGAGTTTTATATCTTCCAGATGTAGGTTTGCATCTTTCTTTTCCAGTTTAGGGGTTTTGTATTATTTTCTAATTGGTTATAATTTGTATCAAAACTATTGATTTATATAGTTTTATATTCTGTTACTTTATTGAATCATCTTATTGTAGTTTTTTCATTGTTTTCCTTTTTTAAATTTGAATTTAGCCAATGTAAAGTACATACTTAGTTTCAGATGTAGAGTTCAGTGATTTTTCAGTTGCCTATATTTCTTGGTTTTGACAGTTATATCACCTTTTCACCTGAAACCAATTTCTCCCGTCCTGTCTTATTTTTATTTCTTTATTTTTTATTTGAGTTACAAAAATTTCCAATAGAACTTATGTAGCAGCAAAGCTTTATTTGTGACGTTAGTTAGAATATATTCACTCTCTTTAAACTTCCCCAAGACTCCTGTACCCCACTAGGCCTTGATATCATTTTATTTTATTTTTTTAAAGTAGGCTCTAGTCCAACCCAACACAGGGATTGAATTCATGACCCTGAAATCAATACCTGAGTTGAGATCAAGAGTCAGATGCCCAGCTGACTAAGCTATCCAGGTGCCCCTACCAGATGCCCTTCCTGGACATCCTCTTTGTTTCAGCCAGGTCTTACTCACCCAACTTCTTAGTCTTCATTCCATTCATCCTTTCCTTTGGTACACTTACTGAGGGCCTTGTTTCCTCTTCTGATTTGCATCTTTGTAAATGAAAAATTCCCTTGTATTCAGTTTTAGTCCTTCATAAGGCAGTGGACAGCTTAAACCTAATTCTTACTGTTATTTTTTTAGTAGAAGTAGATGAAGGAATAGTCCTTCTAAGTATGAAAAATTCTCTCATGTTTTAAGATTGCTTTTAAGATACCACACTGTCCTATCATGTAGTAAGATGATACGTTTTCTATGGGCAATTACGGTACAATTGACAAATCATGATTACTGTCTCTCATGCATGGCTCTTGGCTAAGCTTTTCTCACTCTCTTCTGTTTTGTTCTAAGCTTTATGCCAGCTGGCTATATGCTTTAATCTCTGAAGTAGCCACCCTCTATCATTGGTGTGAACTTCTTTAGGATACAGAAGATTGAACAGGATGCAAAGTTATGGGACAAATCCTATGAAGTTTGAAGAAAAATGGGAAAATGACTCTTACTATTGGGAAACTCAAATAATTTAAGATCAAAATTTAATTTAATTTTTTAAGTGTTTAACTTCAAGTCTAATGGGAATAACTTAACTTTTAAAATTCTCTATCAATTTTTCTGAAGAAAATATTTTTTTACCCTGAAATTTTCACAATGCACTATGCCATATATATTTAACATAAATTGGAGTTTTGAAACATGAAATGAATATGAAGTATCAATTCCAAACAACCTTAAGTCTATACCAGAGATGGAAAATAGTTCTCCTCTCATGCCAGTTTTATTTTTAAAATTTTATTTATTTATTTATTTTGAGAGACAGAGCATGGGTAAAGGGAGGGGCAGAGGGAGAGAGAGAATCTCAAGCAGGCTCCACACTCAGCTAGGAACCCGCCATGTGGCTTGATCTCAGAACCCTGAGATCATGACCTGAGCCAAAATCAAGGGTCAGATGCTTAACAAACTGAGCTATCCAGGAGCCCCCATGCCAGTTTTAATTGACTGGCTGCTTAGAAGATTATGTTAAGAATGGTTCTGAGGTTGTATCTGGCTTTCAAGGAAAGAGTGTTGTGAAGTCTGCCAAGGGCAAGGGTAGAGAAATAGTGGTATAAAGGCCTGTTTGAAATATCTTACCTATATTTCGAAACTTTAGGTATATGGGATGGGTTCCAGTAAGTCATTACTATGGATGATAGTGTAGCTGATCTCTGTTATATGGGAATGATGGCAAGTTACTACTCAAAGTCTTCAAAAATTGACATTTATTATCTTGGGATCAAGTCCTTAGCTCAGCAGACTTAGAAACTGAATTTTCACATTGAATTCAATCCATACATCATGGTTGACTCATAATAATCAATTTCATAAAGTAGATTTGTTAATTTATGCTGAGAACTTTAACTGGAAGAGGTAGCAAGAAACTAGTCAGCCTGATTAGCTCAGGATACTTGTAGTTAGGTTACTTGGGAAGCCAATATTATTGATTTATAAAAATAAATATAACTGCCATTAGAACCAAAATACTCACATTTATTGTGATTGGCCCATGTTTTTCTTGTATATATATAGATGCACCTGGGATGTAAAGCCATAATCTCTTTTTTGAGCATGAATTAGGACAAAGAGAATTGCATTAATTTAATAATCTTTTCAGTGGGCTTTATTTTGGGCCCAAACAGATTTTCCCATGTGCAAGTGCTTTGGCAAATGCTGCCAAAGTGCAGGTTGCTTTCTTTCTTTCTTTCCTTCTTTCTTAAATATTTTATTTATTTATTAATGAGAGACACAGAAAGAGAGGCAGAGACATAGGCAGAGGGAGAAGCAGGCTCCCCATGGGGAGCCTGATGCAGGACTCTATCCTGGATCTCAGGATCACTCCCTGAGCCAAAGGCAGATGCTCAACCGCTGAGCCACCCGGGCATCCCCCAAAGTGCAGCTTTCTGAGGCTTCTTTATCTATATGCATTTGATTGGCCAGTTCCCCTTTTGATTGACATATTTAATAAAGCATCATCATATAATTAATCAAATAGCAGTTAAGTCTTTCCATTTGTCTTTTAAGGTGACTCTGCATCTTTACTCTTGTGTATTAGGCGTTCAGCATTTTATACTCACAGAAAGATCTTATTTCTCTAATTTTTTAGATTCTTGTGAGAAGCCTCAGTAGCTCATAAGCACTTAGACTACATCTTAGTAAAGAATTGTATTTAGGTTTATTTTTAGTTAGTAACCTAAGAATTATTTAGTTATTTCAATTGTTTATATACAGATACTACAGAGTGAAGTAGGAGAGGTGGATAAAGGTTATGAGTTGTGTGCAACACAAAGAAAGTTTTTAATGGATGTTAATATTCAGTAAAATCTTTCAGAAGTGCACTGCTTTTCACACATTTTTTGCTGCATGCTCTAGCTTTAGCCCTCAGACCTCCCATGCAGACAGCACATATGTTCGATGAGGCTGTGCTGTTAAAGTTAGAATCTAATGATGTGTGGTATTAGTCTGTGGTAATGGTCTTATGGAAGCTGAATTGGGCTCAAGATTTTATCCAAATAATACTGCAATGCCTACTAAAAATGTGTTTTTGTTTCTTTTTCCTATTTTATTTGAGACCATGTTTCTAAGATTTTTCTTCCTATAAACCTCCCCATTTCTTGAATTCTATTCTACTCAACCCTGGAAAATGAAAGCTGGCCCCATTACACAATTTCTCAGTAGATGCATACTATTAAGCTTTACAGCAACACTCGGTCTTCTGCAGTAGTTTCTGGTTGAGGAATTCTAAATATATCATAACTATAGCTTTCTGGTTTTTCATTTAATTGGAATTAGGGGTGAGGGGGAAAGGAAAAATGGCAGGTTTGAAATGTACTTCAATTCTGTGGTCCCTATATGACTTATGGGACAAATCATAGAGTTGTAATTGGTTATGGTGACAACTTTTCCAAAAGGAGAGTAATTTTTTGTGTGAAATTGTTATCATTGGGGTGAATTTGCGTATATGGCTTAAGGATTCACTGCTTCTTCTATAAAGAAACTGGAGAGACTTACCAATACTTTTTCTTTTAACTAGAAGAAGATCTTATGATTATGTAGCAAGATAAAACAATACAAAACAAAACCAAAAAAATGCCATTTTAAAAAATAGCCATTTCTGAGTTTGGGGTGGGAGGTGACCAAAGAAATTCTGTTTTATGTAAGAAAGCATCTTGTACTTGGATCACATTTGTTATGCTCCTGAAGACCTATGGTGTTGTTTCAAGAAGAAGATAAGGAAAAAAGATCTCAACTTCATTCTGTGTGGTTTGAATTTAGGGAAATCTTTCGGGGATGGGGAAGGAGTCTCTAAGGGGGCAGGTTAGAGAGGGGAATGGGACTGGTGGACAGAGTGAGGTAGAAGTGGGTGCATGGCTAGACAGTAGAAGTGGTGGTAGTAGTTTTGAATCTTTGAGGCAGCAAATTCTACAACTGATTCCAGCTCTCTGGGGACCAGTTTTAATAACAGGAAAAGGATGTGTGTGTGAATCCAGAGCTGAACCCTAAGAATGAAAATATTTGGCAGTTGGGTTTATTAAGAGATGATTCTCTGCCTGTGGAGCACAGCTAGTGGGGCACGATTCTAACATTCAGAAAGGACACCCAGGCTCCATTTCTTTGTTTCACTCTTGTCCTTTAGGAAGAGGTTCTGAACTTTAGGCAGCATTTTGTGTCCTTGAAATCTGTATTTCTCAGTTCAGAGACTTCTGACAGCCTTTCTTAATAACAAGATATTGAGTTGAACTTTTCCTACTGACTAGGACTCAAAGCTGGGGACAGGAGGCTATAATAGGATGAAATAATTAGGGGCTAGACCATGCATTTGCTGAGTACTAATTAAGAGGTAAACAGGCTCTGCTACTCCTAATCATCACCTTAGCACCGCTCTTATCACTCTCTCCCCTCTCCCTGCTTCTAGCTGTAGAAGCAGAAGACCAGAAGACTAGGGTGAAAGTAAGAAAAAGCACGGGAAGGTCATCATTAGCCTAAGAGAAAGGATGTGGTTTTTCCTTTTTTTTTTTTTTTACTGAGGGAAGAAGAGATGCTAAACACCCCCAACCTAGGAGAGGGGGGTTTTACTTATAAAGATTTTTGAGTCCTGGTTTGATGTCTGCTCATGTTGTCGACTTGCTGATCTGTCCAGTGCCTATTCAACAGAGAGCAGAGAACGGAGAATGCTTGATGGAGGAGAGGCAGTGTGGACAGCCTGCACTCCCATGTTAGGCCTATCAAGGATGTGTGAGTTTTTGGAGAGTCAGCTGGGAAGGTAGCTGGGCCTCAGCCATCTTGACAGAAGCCTACTCAAGACAACTTGCCTCCAGGCAAGTATATCCTGGCAGAAAGAAGATGTGAAGTGAAGGGACCTCCAGGGGTGCAAACTGAAGGGGCATTGGAAGAGGACAAGCTGGAGGCAGATTTTCTGTCTCATGGAACCACATTTGCTTAACGAAAGAGCCAACATTTGGATACCTGCCACACAGAACTCATCAATACCCAGCTTTGGCCAAGAAAGGATAACAACAGGGATCAGATGAGAAAGAGCAACTTGTCTCGTTCCAACTCTTCCCTCCTTGCCATAAGCCTGGAGAAAGGAGCTCTAAAATGAGGCTGGCTGGGGAGGAAGAGTGAAAGATCACACTGTTTTCTTTGTCACTCTAAGTCTTTAAGGCCTGGACAGCACTGCAGAGGAAAGGATGAAATGAACTGTAAGTTGAAAGTTTCATATCAGATTGGGCTTTTACCTGAAAAGTGATCCAGTAAGTTCTGTGCAAACATTTTCAGAAATGCTTGTAAGGGACAAGAAAGGGGGACCTGAGCTAGTACACCCGAAAGTGGTGATTGGAGAAATATAAGACCCTTTCATGTGTGTATTCTATCTGGGTCATGCAGTTCTCCATTCTGGAGCTGCCGAGCCTTGTGTGCTCCACAAAAGCCACCATTGCATAAAAGCCAAAAACCCCTCTTGATTCAATCCTGTGAGTTGATTGTCATGTGTAGCACTGTGTGAAAGTGGTTGAGGGAGGGAATGAAACTCCTATCCCCAGTTCCAGGGACTATTCCATCCCCCATGGTTGCTATAGGAGCCCTTGCTTTAGACTCTGGCTCCAGTCTCCACCTGCAAAGGTCAGCTTTTACCCAGCCGTAATACCCTTCTGTCATAGCCAGTGTACTGATTTGGGATGGACCTCCTAGACTCTTTTCCTAAGAAAACTTGAGGACCTCTGGGTATACAAAGAAGAGCTTTTATAGCCTCAGGTCAGCGGTAGACTGTATTCTCAAATGTCTTATTACTGGTGTCTTAGGCAAACAAACACTGCACTCTAGGGATGTTTTTTGCACTCCAAATTGTGATTAAGTGATATTCTATATATATATCATGAGTTTTTCAATTTTTCTATGTAATTTACAGTCTTCATAATTATTAATCTACTACACAAAATTCTTCAAGAATATGTGTCATTCTTTCCCCAATTTTGGAAATTGAGGTATCTTTTTCCTGTTAGGAATGTTGATGTGGAGTGCCTGGGTGGCTCAGTCGGTTAAGCATCTACCTGGGGCTTGGGTCATGATCCCAGGGTCCTGGGATTGAGACCTGTGTTGGGCTCCCTACTCATTGGGGTGTCTTCTTTTCCCTGCCCTTCTCCCCGTCTCGTGCTCTCTCTCTCTCTTAAAATCATCATTTGCCACCTCTAAATTTTCCACACCTTTGCTGATTAATCTTGTGGATACATCTTTTTGTCATATCATTCTTGTGTTCAAAAGTTTTAATGGTTCCCATTGTCTCTTAATTTGTATAAGCTAAAACTTCCTGACTTCATGTTTTACATTCCAGTCTGGTTCCAAAAATTCTTTTAATCCTAGTCAACTACCACTTTCTTATGTGAAATCATTACTCAGTCCAAATTGCTTTGCTCACTGTCTCCAAAATATACTGCTTCAACATCTTTGCTCACACCATTCTAGCTATATGAATGTCCTGTCTCCACTTTTAGGTCTAAGGAAATTCTATCCATATAGTAATGTGTACTTTTAAAGAACATACTATTTTTATAAAGTTTTACTTGCCCACTCCTACCCTTACAAATTTACTTTTCTCAGCTCTGAACTTTTAAAGTACTCATTAATTTTTCTGACTTGTATTTTAAGTATATAAGATTGCCCAGCATGAAATGCCCAAGACTGAACAAACAAAACAAGAACCAAACCAAATGAAACAAACAAGTCCCCCAAAACTTAGTAGAAGCTAGAAAATGTTTTTTTTTTTTTTTTCAAAATGGAAGCAGTCTGCCTTGCAAGAAAAGATAGAGATTTGAGTAACTCTGAGTATAGATATTTTATTTTGAGGAAAAACATTTGAAGGGATCCTTTAATTGCAAAGAAACTCCAGCAACAACATATATTTTTATCCTGTATGGTGACATAACCAGAAAAATATACAATAATATTGCTATCTTGAGATAACAAGACTCTTACATATGATGAGTGGTATGGCTGAAAATATTGTTCTTTTAAACTAGAAGTATTTATCTGTTGAATTATTTAGAAAACACCTACAAGGGGCCGAGCACTATGCTGTTGTCTGAAATTCATGCATGTCTCAGAAATGAGGTCTATAACTCAGGAGCATTGGGGGATTCCCAACACTCACCTAGGCCTTTGTATGTAGGGTAAAGGGAACTATGCCCTATCCTTTCCCTCAAAAGCTCAAGCCTGAATGGAACCTTTCTGGCACTGGCTTTTCATACAGTATCAGCTCAGCTTGAAACAATGAAAGTAGCATATCTGATCACAAGCGGTTGATCCCCAGACATGTTTATTGATGGCACTATCAAGGAAAACAGCATACTGACATACAATACAAAGAAACTTGGCAGACTTTATAGTGGCAATTCAGTTTTGGCATTTATATTGGTAAAAACAGATTACAAGGCTTAGTGCAGCTCAAACCTTATTTAAGCTCGCAAAATGTCTGATTTGATCACTTGGCATTCCACTGAGAGCAACACCTCTATCTCTAGGAATTCCTCTTTATGCAGTTTACACTGGTATATTGCCTGTGCTTTTCTTTGAGTGTGTTATATAATCTAGTCTTTTTTGTTTGTTTCTAATTGACCCCATTCAAAGGATTCTACAGTCATCAGGCGCCCCCCCCCCCCCACATCAGAGCAGTTTTAAAATATTTAACTGAAGAGTGACACTTAGTGGCTAGAAATATTCATTACAGTTCTCTTCTGTAGGAATCTCCATTAACACGTCCCATGGTAATAAAGTAAATGATACCAAAATTTCATCTTCTTGGCAAAGTAATATATAGTATTTGAAGTGTTGTTGGTTTTGCAGCAGCTGTCATTCCATACCAATCCATTTAGTTAAAAAGCAAACAGGTGGCTCACACATATTGTTTGTACTACATAAATTTTAAAATTTTCCTTAGTCCTACTGAAATAAATGAGGCATTTTTGCTGTTGATTTCAATTTACCAGAATATATAACAATGCAGTGAAGATATTATTAATTAAGAGCACTGTTCACAGTGCTTGCCTTCTTCTAAGCGGATATCCATTGACCTGAAACGTGAACAAGTATCTTAAGCTAGACAAGTAATTTACACTTATACCTGTGAGAATGAGAAAAAACCAAACCAGACAAAAGATTACTGTGTCCTTAATTAACCCCCTTTGTTTTGGTACTCTGGCATAGAAGAAGTTAAATTAGAGTGAGTTTTTCAAATGTTTACTCCAAGACCAAGAGTTTATTCCTTTAAGGTCTAGGTTAAGTTTCCTCTCGATTTTATTGCATTTATGGATTTATTTTTGACCTTTAAGGAAGGTTTTGGGACAATAATTAGTGTTTTATTTTCCTGCAAAATGAAAGCATGCTATCTTGCCTGAGGTTAATGTGTTTTTAAGTCTCTTGAGGTGCTGTGATTGGAAAGCAATTTAGAATATTGTCTTCTGCTAGCTTCATATACAACAGAGAGATGAGTGGAAAATATCTGATTAGTGGGTGTGACAAAATATGGCACGACAGTCATGGAAAAAATGTAAACCATGTCGTTTGAGTTACATATTGGGTTTTTAAGTACCAAAGCAAATATAATAAAAAAAATTCTTTTGACAGAATTGATTCAGGGAGTGGGAGTGGGGGGAGGTGATACAGCAGTTTTTAACAAGTGTAGCGAAAGTCTTTTAAAAGTAAATCTGTATAAAGAGCTGACTTTACAAAACAGATAAATTAGAACGTGATTAGGCGGCTGAGAGAATCATTTACCACAAAGTGAACTATGTAAGATCCAAAGCAATTGTTTTATTTAGATACTTTCTCAGTTAAGTAAATTGAGTAAATAATTAACTTACTTCTCCACTGTCTGATTATTTTGAATGCTTACTCTCCCCACCCCTCCCCATCCTTCCTAGCCTATCCCCTCCCCACATTCCTAGCCCCTCACCCTGCCCATTAGAAAATGATCTCCCTCTTGTGCTCTTAGGGTATTTTGATTGTACTCTTAACTCTTAACATACTGTATTGTAATTACCTGTAATTGTTTTTTCACAGATGGTAACTCCATGAAGCTTGGAAGTGTATCTCTTGTTCACCGTACCTAGCATCTAGTATAGTGCCTGGCATGTAATAATTACTCAATAAATATTTGATGTTTTCAGGTTCCCAGAATGCTGGAATACAGCTGGAGGGAAGATGCCGAGTAAAATCCTTTCCTGGTCTCTAGGGGTCAGGGGAACTCCTTATTTGTGGGGTTCTTTTTTGTGCTTGTCCAGGAAGGATGATGAGTTTCTAGGCTATTGATTTTTTTTTTTTCTGCTCTTTCTCTTTGCTAATAGTTTCCAGGGGTTGGTGATCAAAAGAGGCCATTCTATTCCAGAGAATATGCAGTGGGAATTCAGTTTTAGATGGTATGTAGTAGATTTTTTAAAACAGATTTTATTTATTTATTCATGAGAGGTAGAGAGAGAGAGAGAGAAAGAGAGAGAGATAGATTGATTGGCAGAGACATAGGTAGAGGGAGAAACAGGCTTCATGCAGGAAGCCCCATGTGGGACTCCATCCCGGGACTCCAGGATCACTTCTTTAACCAAAGGCAGAGGCTCAACTGCTGAGCCACCCAGGCATCCTGTATGTAGTAGATTCTTTAAATAATTCTCCATATAGACCTATCAAGGAGACTGTCTTCACTCTTGTGGATGTGTAAATAAAAGTCTATGATGGAAAGAATATTATACTGGCAAATGGGAACCTAGGCCTGGTTCCACTACAAATTCTATATTTAAACTTGACTTATAATTTAATTTTCTTGGTCTTTGGTTTCTTCTTTTATAAAATTACAGAGTTGGATTAGGTAACCTCTAAGGCTTTAGCTCATCAGGACACAAAACAAAGATGTTGAGTTTATTTTATTTTTAAAAAAGATTTTATTTTATTTATTCCTGAGAGACACACAGAGAGAGGCAGAGACACAGGCAGAGGGAGAAGCAGACTCCATGCAGGGAGCCTGACATGGGACTCGATCACAGGTCTCCAGGATCATACCCTGGGCGGAAGGCAGGTGCCAAACCGCTGAGCCACCCAGGGATCCCCAAGATGTTGAGTTTAATTTTAATTGCCTACAAGGTCAAGACAGAACTGTCTACCAGATGACCATAGGCCAACAGGAATTGCCTGGTTGCTTCTTCATTCTTTGATTTAATGGAGATATCTGTTCAACATATGTATTTTGTTGGCTAGTGAGATAATCAATTTCCTTCTTTTAGTTCTTTAAGCAAAAAAACATGTTTTCTGAAAAAAAGACTTTTAATTTTGGTATCATTGTAGATTTACATAATAGTTTTAAGAAACAACACAGAGATCCCATGTGCCCTTTACCCAATGGTAACATTTTCTAAAATAAGAATATAATATCACAAGCATGATATTGACATTGATATAGTCAGTACATTTCCATCACTGCAAAGATCCTCATGTTGCCCTTTTATACTTATATCAGTTCCCTTTGTCCCCACCCATAAACCCCAATCACCCTAACATATTCTCCATTTCTATAATTTTGCCATTTCAAGAATTTTATATACAATGAATCATTCAGTATGTAACCTTTTGGGATTGACTTTTTTCACAGATTAGAATTCTCTGGAGATTTATCCAGGTTATTGCATGTATCAATAATTCATTCTTTTTTATTTCTGGGTAGTGGTCTATGGTATGGATATATCACAGTTTAACCATTTACCCATGGAAGAGCATCTGGATTGTTTCCAGTTTTCGGCTATTATGAATAAACATTTGTGTCATAAACATTTGTGTTCTAGTTTTGTGTGACCACGTCTTTGAGACAAATGCCCAGGAATGCTATTGCTGTGTCATATGGTAGTTACCTGTTTAGATTTTTTTTTTTAAACAAGCGACATCCAGCCTGGAGCCCAATGTCAGGCTTGAACTCACAACTCTGAGATCAAGACCTGAGCCAAGATCAAGAGTTGGAGGCTTAACCAACTGAGCCATCCAGGTGCCCCCATATTTAGATTTTTAAAGAAACTGCATGCTCAGCTTGGTCTCATGACCCTGATATCACGATCTGAGCCAAAACAGAGTCGGATGCTCAACCAACTGCACCACCCAGGCACTTCGTCTTTTGCCTATTTTCTAATTGACTTTTAAAAAACTGTTGAGCTTTGAGAGTCTTATATATTCTAGATACGAGTAATTTGTTAGATATGTGGTTTGCAAATATTTTATCCCATTCTATAGTTTGTCTTTTTTACCCTCTGAACAAGGTCTTTCACAGAGCAAAAATTTTAAATTTTGATGAAATCCATTTATCAATTTTCCCTTTTGTAGACTGTGCTTTTGGTGTCAAGTCGTAGAACTCATCTGCCTAGTCCTAGGTCCTGAGGACTTTGTCCATTTTTTTCCCCTAAAAGTTATACTGTTTTACATTTTATATTTAAGTTTCATCCATTTTATTATACTTTTGCATAAAGTATGAGACTTTGGTTCAAGTTCAAAGTATTGCCTATGGGTTTCCATTCCAGTTTCATCCATTTTATTATACTTTTGCATAAAGTATGAGACTTTGGTTCAAGTTCAAAGTATTGCCTATGGGTTTCCAGTTGCTCCAATGCCATTTGTTAAACAAGGATTTCTCCTCCATAGAATTTCTTTTGTACTTTTGTCAAAAATTGGTTGGGTGTATTTGTATGGGTCTGTATCTTTGTTCTCTCTTCTATTGCGTTGATCTGTGTGTCTCTTCCTCTGCTAATACCAAACAGTCTTGATTACTGTAGCTGTATAATACGTTCTGGAAATTAGACTGATTCTTCCCCCTTCCTTCTTTCCTTCTTTTTCAAAATTGTTTTAGCTATTCTAGTTTTTTGCTTTCCAAATAAATTTAGAGTTCTATCTATCTATCTATCTATCTATCTATCTATCTATCTATCTATCATCTATATCATCTATCATATAATCTTTTTGGGTTATTGATAGAAATTAAATGCATTAAAACTGCATACCAATTTGGAGAGAATTAATATCTTTATTCTATCGTGCCTACCAATCAATGAACATGGTACATCTCTCCATTTATTTATATTTCCTGTGATTTCTTTCATCAGCTTTGTATAGTTTTCAGCATGCAAAAAAATGAATATGTTTTGTTAGAATAACATTTAAGTATTTCATTTTGAGCAATTATAAATGATTTTGTATTTTAAATTTCAAATGTTCATTGCTACTGTATAGAAATATAATTGATTTTTGTATGTTAATCTATTCTATTACCTTGCTGAGGTCACTTGTTCTAGTAGGGTGTGTGTGTGTGTTTGCACATAGATTCTTTGAAATTCTCCATGTAGATAATCATGCTGTTTGCAGACAGGGCAATTTTATTTCCTCTTTTTCAATCTGTATGTCTTTTGTTTCTTGTCTTATTGCAAGGTATTTCGATATATATCTTATTACAATAATTGGTGTTGTCATTTTAGCAGTTTCTGTGAAGTATAGAAACCTTACTTTCCTTTGTATTCCTTTACTTTGCTCTGTTTATAATTGTCATAAATATTTCCTCTACATACATACCACGTAGGACAGTATTGTAATTTTTGCTTCTATTGTCTAATATAAGTTAAGAAACTCAAGAAGGAAAACCTATTGTACTTACTAACATTTTTGGCTTACTGTGTTCTTTTTTTCATTTCTGATGTTCCAAGTTTGCTTCTCTTATTCCTTTTATTTTTAGGGAACTTCCTTTAGCTATTCTTTTAGGATAGGCCTACTAGTATTAAGTTCTCTCAGTTTCTCTTCATCTGAGATGTCTTTATTTCTTCTTAATTCCTGAAGGATAATTTCACAGGGTATAGGATTCTGACATTTCTTTTATTTCAGGACTTGAAATATACTGTGCCACCTTTTTTTTCCCTCCAAAGATTCTGAGGAGAAGTTCACTGTCATTCAGATAGCTTTCCTTCTATAGGTAAAATATCATGACTGACTTCAAGACTTTTTCTTTGGCTTTAGTTTTCAGAATTTGAATTATAATTTGTCTTGGTGTAGATTTCTTTGGGTTTATTTGTTTGGGGTTCACTCACCTTTGTGAGTCTATAGGTTTATGTCTTTTGCTAAATTTGGGAAGTTTTCAGCCTTTCTTTTTTGCTTTCTTGCTTTCTTCTTCTTTTTCTTCTTCTTCTTCTTCTTCTTCTTCTTCTTCTTCTTCTTCTTCTTCTTTAGTTTTCAATGTAGTGTTCAGTAATCCATCAGTTGCGTATAACACCCAATGCTCATCACATCACGTGCCCTCCTAATGCCCATTAACTAATAACCCCATTCCCCCACCCACCTCCCTTCCTTCAACCCTCAGTTTATTTCCCATAGTTAAGAGTCTCTCAGGGTTTTTCTCCCTCTCTGATGACTTCCCATTCAGTTTTTCCTCCCTTACCCTATAATCTTCTGCACTGTTTCTTATATCCCACACACGAGTAAACCATGTAATAAGTATCTTTTTCTGATTGACTTATTTCATTCAGCATGATACCCTCCAGTTCCATCCACATCGATGTAAATGATAAATATTCATCCTTTCTGATGTCAGCCATTATTTAAGTGCCTTTCATCTCTGCCCTGTTTCTCCTCTCTTTCTAGGATTCCAATGACACAAATGTTAGATCTTTTGTTATAATCCCATAGATCCCTGAAGCACTGTTCTTTCTCTTCTTCTTTTTTTTTCAGTCTTTTTAATCTATGTTTAGATTAGGTAATTCTGTTGTTTTTTCTTCCATTCACCCTTTCTTTCCTTTATCTCCTATATTCTTCTGTTGAGCTCATTTACTAAGACTTAAATTTTGACAACTGTATTTTTCAGTTCCAAAATTTCCATACGGTTCTTCTTTATATCTTCTCTTTCTTTGCTGAGGGTTTCTTTTCTTTTCTTTTTCTTTCTTTCTTTTTTTTTTTTTTTTTTTGCTGAGGGTTTCTAATTTTTCATTTGTTTCAAGCGTGTTTGTAATTGTTCACCGAAGCATTTTTATTTATTTTTATTTTTTTAAAGATTTTATTTATTCATAGAGACACACATTGAGAGAGAGAGAGCGAGAGAGAGGCAGAGACACTGGCAGAGGGAGAAGCAGGCACCATACAGAGAGCCCCACGTGGGATCCAGGGTCTCCAGGATGACCCCTGGGCTGCAGGCGGCGCTAAAACGCTGTGCCACTGGGGCTGCCCTGAAGCATTTTTATAATGGCTTTTACAAAAATCTCTGTCAGATAATTCTAGCTTTTTTGTCACCTCCTTTTGGCACACATTGATTGTCTTTAACATTCAGTTTGAGACTTTTCTGGTTGTTAGTGTGGTGAGAGATATATTATTGAAAGTTGGACATTTTCATATTATATTATGAAACTTTGAGCTTTATTTAAACCTTCCCTTTTGGTTGGCTTTATCTGACATCACTCTGGCAGTGACAGGAAGGGGAAAGGTGCCACCATGTTAATATTAAGTGGAGTAAAAATATTAAGTAGGTTGCTGACACTTGAGTGGGAGAGGCTCCTTATTACTGCTAGGTGGCAGTGGGACTCTGGCTTCCTACATAGTCTCTACTGACCCTCTGGTAGGGGTGGCCTTATTACTACTGGGTGATAGTGAGAGTCCCATTCTGCATTAGGGTGCCTCTGACACTCCTCCTGTAGAATGGAGAGGGTGCCTCATTACAGGATTGAGAGGAAGTCCTGGCTCCTTATGTGTTCTCCACTGACACTGCAGGGAGGGGGAAATCACAGAAGTCCCAGCTTCTTCTTTGGACTTCTTCGATGCTCCTTTGGTTGAGTGTGAGAGTAGATGTCTAGGCTCCCTTCTTAGCCTTTGCTGGATGGGAGTAGAGCTGGTTTTACTTTTTGTGTTCGACTGGATTTGAGCAGTTATTGTCCAAAAGTTTTCTGTCTCATGAGGTTGACCTTTCCTTGGTCCTTTGGTTAGAGAGAGCAAGCTCTTGTTGGGGTGATTTTTATGCTTGTTGGTGTTTCCAGGTTACTGGCTTCTTCAGCAGTAAGTCTGGGATGTATGAGGCAAGAAAACCCAAGGGAGGGGCACTTGGGTGACTCAGTTGGTTAATCATCTGACTCTGATTTTGGCTCAGGTCATGATCTCGTGGGCCATGAGATCAAGCCTTGCATTGGGCTCTGAGCTCAGCAGTGGGGGTGGGGTTCTGCTTGGGGTTCTCTCTCTTCTCGCCCTCTGCCCCTCCTTCTCACTTGCATGCATTCTCTCTCTCTCTCTCAAAATAAATAAATAATTCTTAAAAAATATCCAGAAACCCCAAGGAGCTCACCACCATGTTGTTGCTTGGGTTTCTATGTTCCTAGCCAGGCTGTCTTCTCTGCACCTTTCAGAGTTTTATATGTATTTTATTTATAACATCCAGGATATTTACTTGTACCCAGTGGGGGAAAATATGGAAAAACTCATCTACTCCATCTTCCTGGGATAATGCATCTTTTAATTGTCTCAAAATAGAGAAAATCTTTTATTTGCTGCTGAGGTTAGGAGTTGCTATGAACAAGAATGGGGTAGTTTTGGGCAAAGAAAGAAAATTCCATTTTAGTTAATTTTTAGTGTTTTTGAGTGTTTGAGGAGAGGGAAGGCAAACAGATTCTGTCACTCCGAAAAAAGATCCATGAGTCCTGATTGAATGTGTGTTTGTTCATTCATTCATTTATTCATCATTCTTCAAACGTTTATAAATCAACACTGATGCCTGGCAGTGTGATTGGTGCTAGGAATACAAAGATGAGTAAGATTATTATTGCCTCTTAGGAGCTCAAAATCTAGTCTGTTGGTTCGACACCAAAATAAGCAAATAATTATATTGTCTTATAGTAAGTGAACTGAATCCGGAGAGAGGAGTTCTTTGGGTGAACTGGAAGATGGTGATGTAGGCAGAAGAAATAGCTTGTTTAAATAGGCTTAAAAGTACAAAATTTTGTGGGCCTAGGAGTATGGCAAGCATCAAAAGGGGTCCATATCAGGGCGTCGTGGAGGACTAGGCTGAAAATATAGATTGGGTCGGATTGTAGAGGGCTATAATATGTTATGTAGTGCTAAGGAAGTTTAAATTTCCTTCAGGCAAATAAGAGTAATCTTTAAACTATCTGAGTGAGCATTTAAAAATTATTTTTGTTATGTATATAACTATGTCTATATGTGTCCTTTTCCATCTTTTTACATGTGTGGGTATAAGACTTGCCATTGTTTCTTCATCTCTCTTTCCCCTTCTACCTTTCCCTATATGATCATCTGTGGCGAGAAGCAGGGGGTAGGGGGGGAAACGTTCACTTAAACATCTAGAGTTACTAGATAGAAATGTGTAAATGTAACAGATGCACAAGAACAGCTCAGGATGAAGCTATTGTTTCAAATCTGTTCTCCCAGATAGTTCCATTTTCACTAGTTGTGAGTGTGAGTGCATGTGTTTAAATATAGTATCACCAGTTAATCCCAGTAGTCACCTCATATCCCGTCACCCCCTCACTGTCCTTCCAGCCTACTAAACAATGGTGTTTTTTTCATAGAATCTAGAATTGTACATTGATGGGGCTATCTTACTTTTAGGAAATGAAAAATCCATATTTTCTCCAAGAAATGAGAATGTATGATTCTAGCTCATTATGTTAAAATAGATAAAATATTCTTTATCATGTAGAGTGTTACATTGATTTTTTATTGTTTTCTTCTTAACCATCTCCATTTATGGTCACTATCTCTTTATGTCTTCAGATATATTCTGTTAGTATCTATAAACTCTTACCCTCTTTGGTAATAGCATATATTCAAACCTTATGGTATTTCTAATGTATTGGTATATTTTTAAAAATCTCATATACAATAACACTTTATTTTTATGCTGTCTAAATCTTTTATTTAAAGACATCTGGTATGTTTGGCTCAGCGGACAAAATATGACAGTGCTGAAAAGTAGTATTAGCAATTCTTATGACTTCTTACATATTTTAAGATGTTTATGGCAGAAATTACATACTGTGGTGGATAGAGTAGCAGACTAAGAAAAATTTATCACTGATATGCAATTATTTATTTGTGATCTTGGGAAAACCAGTAGCTTTTTCTATGATATTTTAAACCACAATTTTATATTATAAAAGTGGCAAGAATTGCCCAAAATATCTGTGAAATAGGAATACTGAGATTTTAAACATAGTTCTGTTTTTTTTAAAGTATAGCATAATACATTGCTACTATTAATATTTTCAAAGTGGCTCACCTGAATGCAGTTTCTTGTGGTGATTAAAGACATGCCCTTTATATTGCTATATGATAATTTTTTGGTTTGAACTTCTACATGAATTATAAATGAAAAATAATATTGAATTATACTTCCACTTGTATTTATAGAAATTCTTTAGATACTCAAATCTTTTAGATATTAAAATTGAATTAGTATTAAACTAAATTGGAAAAATTGTTACAAAATTTCAATTATGTTTTATTGCTTACAGTTTTATTTCAGAGATGTTAATTGACTAAATACTATCTCTGTAATGAGACCATGATAAATAATGCTATTGTGTTAGACATGTATAAGAACCAGTTTATAGTTTGGTATTTCAGCTTGTGTGTACTGTCCTCTGCTGGATGGAAAACGTCATCCTAGTTCAAATGAACAGCACCTTACTGCCTTACTAATGATTTATCCTGATTAAACTTTGAAAGTCTTTGTGTTAAATTTGCTGAGGATAGGATAAAGAAGCTCAGTCACAATCCAGTTTCCTCAGATCTGAGTGATTCTGGGAAGTTCTTTGATTTTTGGAATAATTAATTTTATTACACAGTTTTTAATCATCTGGGAAGTTGATTAAAAAGAGAGACTTAATTACTATGGTGTGTCTATATTTATGTATATTTATATACCTTTTATTGAAGCCAAATACCAAGGTTTGGCCAAACCAGGGTACTAGACAGCCTATATTATTGGAAGTTTTGTGTATAGTGACTGACATTGTGAATTTTGTGCATTTCTTTTTCAGACTAAAGTTATTTAAAAATTGTGCATGCTTAGTAGAGGTGCATGAGAAGAAGAATGCTGGATTTTGATCTGATTCACAATACACATGCCAGATATATTTTGCTTTCCTGAAAAAGTTGTACTATCTTTACTCCTTCTCTAAATCTGTTGCCTTTCTAAGCATGATACCAAAGGCAAATATCCTGAAGGAAAGAGTGATAGATTTTTACTACAAAAAATTTAAAGCTTCTGTCTGCCAAAATCCACTATAAACAAGATTGAAAGGCAAGTGACAACTGGGAACAATGGCTGCAACACATATGGTGAACAAAGGGTGAAAATCCTTCTTATAAAGAGCTCTTGAAATGTAAAAGAGCATCTAATACATGCCAGGCCATCATCTCATCTGGTGAGCTAGGTACTGTTATCTTTATTTTACAGATGAAGAAATTAGGTTTTGGAGAGGTCTTACTGTTAGTGATGGATTAAGACTTCAAACCCAGTGGTCTAACGTCAGAGCCTGTGCTCTTAACCACTATAAGGCAGTGCCCTCCATTCTTGTAGATGGTCAGAGACGTGAACAGTCAATTCACAAAGAAAGATATCCAATAGACAGTAAGCATATAAAATTTACTTAATCTTTCCAGAAATCAAATAAATGCAAATGAGAATAATGAGTAAACATTTTTGTCTTTCAAACTGAGGTGTAAAAAGGGTGGTTATTTTTTTTTTGTTGGCAAGATACAGAAAACCAGACAATTGATAAATCCTTTCTGTAGGAAAATTATTTACAAAGTTCGTAAAACTTTGTGCAGTTTTAACATTGTAATTCAATTTTTGGCTTTTTATTCTGAGAAAACAACTTTGTATTTATGAGACTTAGTTACAAGGATATGAACTCTGTTTATAATAGCTAACTAAAGACTGGAATTGGCCAATATGTCCAACAATAGGAAATTAGTTAAAAAAGTTAGAGTACATCTACAAAATAGAAACTAGTAGTTGTCTAAGATGATATTTTAAAGGACTGTTTAATGACATTTTAATATTTATACTGTACTTTAAAAGAATAAACCAGGTCACTAAATCATTAAGATTTTGTTTAGAATATGTAAATTTTTGCATTTGATAAAAGATTGGAAAAATTTATACCAAAATGTTAACACAAATCATATTATTAGTCCCATCGGTGGGAATATACTTTGGTGGTTTTTTTTTAATTTTTAAAAATTTCTACAATAAATAGACATTTTAATTTTTTAAGAAGATAAGTTACCACGAAATTTCCTTTAAATTACCTCTTGTTGCATGTAAGATGTTTCAAAGCATAGTTATGGATTTGCAAAAGGAAAGTTTTGACCTCTCCATCCTTTTTAAATTTCTAATAAATAGTACACATGGGCCATTATTTTGATTTTAAAAATGGGTAGTTATCAGTAATGTTATTCCCAGATAAACTTGAATGATGTAATTTTTTTCATAATTTCCAGGTGGAGTTTTCTTAGTTTCATTTGCTGGCCAAATTTTTATTTTATTTTCTTTAATCCCTCCACAGTTATATTTGCATTTCTATTCTTTCTTTTTCTAATTATTTTTCTACTTGAAAATGCTTTTCTTGTTTTTATATTTCTTCTTTTGTAAGACAATTATTTCAGTCTTCATTCTTCGAATCTTTCTTTTTCCCACACAGTGAAAATTTTGCAAAATTGGTGTGGAATTTGTTGTGAGAAATGGAAGATTGCCTACTTGCTTATTTTGTCTTATGTTATTTATCAGAATTAGGATTATATGACCTAGTTCCCAATAGTTAGTGGTTTAATTTTAGCATTTGTTTATAAACTTCCACCAGTGTCTTTATTTTCTGTTAATGTGGGACTTTTTAGATTAGGTCTTATTCCTGAATGGCTGGGATGTTCTTCCTTCTAAGCAAATGATCTCTCTCCTATGCTTTCTGTAAGTCCATTTATATTTGGAGACATGGCACAGTACTAGATGATTCAGCAGAGAGAGGAGAAAAAAAGATCTCTGGCCTTCATTCTCCACTTTCTCCTGATCAGAGTTCCAGCAGGTATCTTGTATATGCTGAATTTTTCATCTTGCTCAGATATATCGGGCAGTTTAAAGCAGGCAGGGGTGTAAGACTTTGAATTGATATCTTTAAATCCAGAGTAAATATTTCAAGGTTGCTATATGATAGACTTGGTGGTTTGATTTGCTGCAATTCTGTGATTTGAACACTGAGTGGCACTAAAGCCTAGGTCACAGACAAAATATTGCTGATTCAAATTCTAAGATTCAGGGGTCTGTTGATGGGTATGTCTTTGGGAAGTGCAAAAAGGATCAGTAAAAGGTACTTTGAGCTGAAAAAAAGAAAGGAAGAAAGAAAGAAAGAAAGAAAGAAAGAAAGAAAGAAAGAAAGAAAGAAAGAAAGAAAAGTTCATTTGACAGCTATTTTGGAAGCTGGAGGCTTAACCAAACTGTTGCTATTATTTGTAAATTATTTGAAAACAAGACGTAAGCTGCTGTTAAAATATCAAAGATGATTAACCTCACTGCAGCCTATTCTTGAAATATTTTCCCTTTTTCTTTCCAGAGAAGGAGGAATTCATACTTAGAAGATTTGCAGACAGAGTGCACCCATATGTATATTGTTAAGCTGTTGTGCCCAAAGTGGGCAATACCTATGGTAAACCTTATTTCTAAACTCAAGCATCTGTAGAGATGATTTAGTTATATTTATAAATATGTGTTCATACATTTGACTGATTTTAGGAAATATCACCATCATTCAAGTTTGAAAAGAATTAGAATTTTGTTATTTTGGAGGAGGAAGAAAGTCATTCTTTTCCTTTCTAAATTTTAAATTCTTTTTTTTTTCTGCTAATATTCCATTTGTATATATACTCTTCCCTGAGGAAAGGCATAGTCTTATATCTTATGTGTTTTCTAGAATCTATTGGATTTTTAGCTATACCTCTTTTCTGTATTTTAAAATTTATTTTCTTTTAAATTATTTTCTTTAGGACTGCAGCACACATCCTTAACAGTCCGTTTAGAGTTAATATTATGCTACTTCATTTAAAAATGTAAGAATTTGCAACCATGATATTCCATTTACCTGCTTTCTATCATTATTGTTATAGTTGTCATTTATCCTCTATAGAATTAAAAGGAAAGAGTAATCTTTATATTTATTCAGATATTTACTATTTCTAGTGTGCTCAATTTCTTACTAGGTATCTGAGTTTCTTTCTGGCATCCTTTTTTTTTTTCAGCCTGAAGACTTTATTTTATCATTTCTTATAGTCTAAGCATCTTGACAACAAACTTTCTTATTTTTCTTTTATCTGAAAATGTCTTCCATTGTGCATTTATTCTTGAAGAATATTTTCTCTGGGTATAGAATTTTGGGTTGATATTTTTTTCCTTTTAGAACTTTTGTGTGTTGTTCTACTATCTTCTGATCACTCTGATTTCTGATAAAAAGGCAATATCCATGTGAGTCCTTGTTCTCCTGTAAGTACTTTGCCTTTTTTTGGTGTGTGTGTGGCTATTTTTAAGATTTTTCTCTTTGTATTTGGTTTTCAGAATTTTGACCACGATTTCCTTAGATTTATATTGCTTGGAGTTTGCCAAATTACTGAAATTATACATTTGTATCTTTCACCATTTAGGAGAGATTTTTGGCCATTATTTCCTCCCCCTTCCCCCCTGCATATTCTTTCTTTTCTCTGGTTTCTGGATTCCAGTTATACAAGTTAGTCTTTTTGATATTTTGCAACAGGTGTCTGAAGCTCTGTTCATTTTTAAATCTCTTTGCTCATAAGATTGGATAACTTCCATTGTTTATCTGAAATTTCACTGACTTTTTCCATCATTATCATCCATTCTGCTGTTAAGTCCATATGATTAAGTTTTATTTCAGGAATTATAATTTTTCTTCTGTAATTTAGATTTTTTTTTTACAATTTCCTTTTTTTAACTGAGATTCTCCATCTTTTCATTCATTGTGAGCATATTTCCAATTATTTCTTTGAGTAAAATTTTAATAGCTACATCAAAATATTTCTAACATCCCTGTCATCTTGGAGTTGGGTTCCATAGATTATTTATTTACTTGAGAATGTGTAATTATTTTTTTCCTGATTCCGTTCATTTGCTGAATAATTTTGAATTAATTTCATGACATTGTGAATATTACATTTCTGTAGCTACAAAGAGTGCTGTTGCTTTGGTTTTAGCAGACAGTTTTCCCAGTTGAAATCAAAGTACTGCATTTCCTGAGTGGCAGTTTCAAATCTCAGTTTAATTTTTAAAGTCTTTGGTGGGTTGCCTTGTGTCTGTCTCATGCATGCAAGATTCAGTGAGCACTCAGAGATCTGGGCAGATTTTGCAGAATCTCAGCCTCTTCCTCTCTATTTTTGGAAATTTCCACTGCAGTATTTAGTGGGAGTAGTAGTAGAACATTGTTCTCTGGTTCTTAAGGCCAGAAAGGTTGTGTGCTAAAAGCCATATAAATGAAAAACCTCATTCTGTACCATTCTCCTTCTTCAAGTTTTGATTTCCCTTCATAATCTGTCTTCTTTTGTTTATTCTCCAGTAATTTAAGGTTTTTTTTGGGGTGTGGTGTTTTTTCTCCCGGAACTTACCATTGTTTTCTGTATGAGGACCATCCTAGTATGAATTTATTCTGCCACGTGGGAGGCAGAAGTTTCATATCACTCTTGACTCAGAATCTCTAGTGGTTCCATGTTAACTCCAGAAAAAACAACAACAACCCTATCTCCTTATCCTGATACTGTTGGATTTTCTTAGTATGACCATGACCAATTTTTTCAGCCACATAATTCTTCCTTCTTTCCTCAGTCTCATGCCCATTTATTCATTCTGTGAATTAGCTATAACACAAAAAATCTCTTAGTGTCACCCCCACATGCCATATATTTTCAGTTCCCTGTGTTTTGTTCTTATAGCTTCCGATGCTATAAGAATGCTAATATCCCTTTCTATCTGCTCAAGTTCTCATTCAACTATCAAGGCTAACATATCCTTTATTCTGCAGTAGAAGTAGTTGCTCCCTCTTCTGTGCATCCATTATAATTTGTTTATTCTAATATTTATAGAGCCAGTTAATTTTATATATCTGTCTATGCTACTTTAATCAAGAAAGGTCTAATTTGCAGTTTTAGCAGATGTGGTATGTAGCATAATAAGTAATTTGAATGAAAAAAACCAGTGACATTTCCTTGTATATATATTCTATCTATTTTACTGTGTTCTGACTTACGGGTCTAATAATTGTACTGCAACAAAACAGTGTCTTGGTAAAAAAGCAAATATAAAAATGTTCACATATGTTAAACTCTAATTACATAGATAATATTATTTTTTAATATTTTATGTAACTTAATGACATTGAGCTTGATATACACAATTTAAAAATTTTTATGAAGTTCAGTATATCCATTTTTTCTTTTGTTACCTATGTCTTTGGTGTCTTCTCCAAGAAATCATTGCTAAATCCAATATAAGGAAGTTTTTGCCCATATTAACTTCTAAAAGTTTTATTGCTTTAGGTCTTACATTTAGATCTTTGATCCATTTTGAGTTGATTTTTGTATATAGTATCAAGGTAATTGTCTAACTCCATTCTTTTGTATGTGGATATCTAATTTTCCCAGCACCATTTGTTGAAAAGATATTCTTTCCCCCATTGAGTGGTCTTGGCACCAATGACAAAGATCATTTGAGTTTATATGTGAAGATCTATTTCTGGGCTCGTTAGTCTATTCTAATGGTCTATATATCTGTCTGTATGTCAGTAACCATACTATTTTGATTACTATAATTATATAGTAAGTTTTTTGAAATCGGGAAGTGTGAAACCTCTAGTTTTGTTCTTCTTTTTCAAGATTGTTTTGGCTGTACCGGGACCCTTGATATTCCATATAAATTTAACAATGAGTTTTTAAATTTCTGCAAAAAAATCATTGGGATTTTCATAGGCATTACATTGAATCTATAGATTGCTTTGGGTAATTGACATTTTAACAATATTTTTTTCTGATACATGAACAAGGGATATGTTTTCAGTTAATTATGTCTTTTCTAATTTCTTGCAGCAGTATTTTGTAGTTTTCATTGTTGCAAGTCTTTTATCTCCTTTGTTAATTCCTAAATATTTTACTCTTTTTGATTTTTTTTTTGTAAATGGAATTGTTTTTGTAATTTCCTTTTCAGAAATTACTTTTTGTTCTTTGTATGTATATAGAAATACATTTTTTTTGGTACATTGACTTTGTAGCCTGCTTTTGCTGAATTCATTTTTTAAATCTAACATCTAGGGCACCTGGGTGGCTCAGTCAGTTAAGTGTCTGCTTTGGGCTTAGATCATTGTCCTGGGGTCCTGGGATCGAGCTCATATTGGGCTCCCTCAGTGGGATATCTGCTTCTCCCTCTTCCTCTGCCACTTCCCTTGATTGTGCTTACTCTTTCTCTGTCAAATAAATAAATAAATAAATAAATAAATAAATAAATAATAAATAAGATCTTTATAAAAAAATTAACATCTTTTTGTGAGTCTTTAGAGTCATTTTTTTTTTTAGCCTATAAGATCATATTGTCTGTAAACAGACAAAATTTTATTTCTTCCTTTCCAATTTGGATATCTTTTATTTATTTTACTTGCCTAATTACCCTGCTACTTTATTGAATCTGTTTGCTAGTATTTTGTAGGGGACTTCTGTATCAGTATTCACAAGAGACACTGGTCTGTAGTTTACTCATAATATCTTTGTCTAATTTTGGTATCTAGGGTTATGCTGGCCTTATAGAATGGCTTATAAGTATTCCTTCTCCTTTAATTTTTTTTTTAAAAAATTATTTATTTATTCATGAGAGACACACACACACACACACAGAGAAGCAGATACAGGCAGAGGGAGAAGCAGGCTCCCCATGGGAAGCCTGATGTGGGACTGAATCCTGGGACCTGGGATTACACCCTGAGCTGAAGGCAGATGCTCAACCACTGAGCCACCCAGGCGTCCCTCTGCCCTTTCTTTGATTTTTTGAAAAAGTTTGAGAAGGATTGCTGTTTGTTCTTCTTTAGATGTTTAGTAGAATTTACCAGTGAAGCCATCAGGGTTGCCATTTTATTTATCTTTTAAAAAATCTGGTTTTAAGTTTTGTTGATTTTTTTCTATTGCTTTTCTGGTCTCTATTTCATTTATTTCTGCTCAGATCTTTGTTATTTCCTTCCTCTGCTAACCTTGGACTTATATTATTCTTTTTTTCCCCCTAATTCCTTGAGGTGTAAAATTAGTTTATTTAAGGTCTTATTTTTTTATGTTGGTATTTATCACTATAAACCTTCCTTTTAGAACTGCTTTTGCTGCATCCCATAAGTTTTGGTTAAAAAAAAAAAAAAAGACCTATAATCTTGCTAGGAAAATTGGAAAGGAGGCATCACTGGGTGAGAACATAGAATTTCTGGAAGTTAAAAAGCTAATGGGATCAGAAAAGGGGAGAGATCAGAGCAAAGCAACCACAACCCATATAAATATACCAGAGGACTATTGATTAGACAACACCCTTAAAGAATTCTAACATAGGGCACCTGAGTGCTACAGTCAGTTAAGCAGCCCACAGTTGGTTTTGACTCAGGTCATGATCTCAAGGTTGTGAGATCAAGCCCTGAGTCAGGCTTCATGATCAGCACAGAGTCTGCTTGAGATTCTCTCTCCCTTTCCCTCTGTCCCTCCTGTTCATGCTCCCCCTCTCTCAAATAAGTAAATAAATAACTCTTAAAAAAAAAAAAAAAAGAATTCTAACCTGAGGGTTAACAATAGGAACAAAAACTGATTGTGAACAAGCCGGTGTTTCTTAAGCCTTAATATACACTGAAGGATCTCAGGTCTTAAAATATAATTTGCATTTTAGGAATTTGCATTTCTAGTAAGCTCCCAGGTGAAAACAATAATAAATGGCTGTGAAGCTATTATTATTTGTTAAGCAATACTCTAAGGGCTTTATTATTCAATTTAATTCTCAACAGTTAAATGAGGTAGCTACAATTTGTATTTCCATTTTAAAATGAGGAAACAGAAGTTTAAAGAGAATTACAGATTTGCCCAAGGTGGTAACTGGTTAAAATTAACATTTAAATTCAAGCCTGAGCTCTTAATCGTTGTGCTAACTATTCCATAATTGGAATATAGCAGTCATTCTCAAAGTGTGATCCTTGAACCAATATCATTAATATCGTCTGGGAACATGTTAGAAAAGGTGGGGCCTTGCAATTTATAGTACAATAAGATTTCCAAGTGATTCTGATGATTAAACAAGAATTTGAGAATGACTAGAACATATGAGGGTTTACTATATGAAAAAGAGGTGATCATTTATTATTATTTATTTTATTTTTTTAAAATTTAAATTCTAGCTATTTGACATATGGTTCAATACTGGTTCAGGAGTAGAGTAGAGTTAATTTACATATTACACCCAGTGCTCATCATAACAAGTGCCCTCCTTAATGTGCGTCACTCATCTAGCCCATCCCTCATTCACCTTCCTCCAACAACCCTCTCTTCTCTATAGTTAAGAGTCTCTTGTAATTTGTTTCCCTCTCTCTCCCTTTACTTCCCCCCTTCTGAATGTTCATCTGTTTTGTTTCTTAAATTCAAGGTGGTCATTTTATTTATTTATATATTTTGAAGATTTTACTTATTTATTTGAGGAAGAGAGAGAGTGGGGCACAAGTTGGGGGAGGAGCAGAGACAGAGGGAGAGGGAAAAGTGGACTCTCCACTGAGTGCAGATCCCCATGTGGGGCTCGATCCCAGGACAACGAGATCATGACCTGAGCTGAAGTCAGACACAGCTGACTGAGTAACACAGGTACCCCCTAGGTGATCATTTTAAATAGGAGAGAGGAATATTCACTACAGGATAATGAGTCATCTAGCTAGACATTTCCTTTCTTGAAAGTTCTTTATGTTCTAAACATTTTAATTTTTTCCAGTTTTATTGAGATATAATTGACATATAATATTGTGTAAATTTAAGGTCTATTACGTGATGATTTGATACATGTATATATTGCAAAATGATCACTGCAATAGGGTTAGTTAACACTTTTATCATCTTACATATTTTTTTTGTAGTAAAACTTTTAAGATTTACTCTCTTGAATATATAGAATTGTTAAATTACTATATTGTACACCTGAAACTAATATAACACTATATTTTAACTATACTGGAACTAAAATTAAAATTACTCTCTTGAAAGTTTACTAGCAACTTTTGGGTATATACAGTATAGTTACCATGTTCTACATTAAACTTCAAAACTTATTAATCTTATAACTGGATGTTTGTTCCCTTTCACCAATATGACTCCATTACCCCGCCCCCCGCAGCTCCTGCCAACCACTATTCTATTCTGTTTCTATGAATTCAACTTTTTTAGATTCTACATATAAGTGAAATCATATAGTATCTGTCTTTCTCTGACTTATTACACTTAGCATAATAAATGCTTGCAAATAGCATTTTCTTTTTTAAATTACTGAATAATACTCCATTGTATATATATCTCACATTTTCTTTTTATACTCATTCATTGATAGGTCGTTTCTGTCTCTTGGTTATTGTGAATAATGCTGCAGTGAACATGGGGGTGGAGGTGTCCCTTTGAGTTAGTGATTTCACTAAGATAAGAAATCTATCCAGAAGATATATACACCCGTTAAGATATATACCCAGAAGTGGGATTGCTATATCATCTGGTAGTTTTATTTTTGATTTTTTTTTATTATTATTATTATTTTTTATTTTTTTTATTTTTATTTTTTTTTTTATTTTTGATTTTTGAGGTAACTCCATACCGGTTATTTTCTTTTGTTTTGTTTTGCTTTTTTACACAGTGGAAGAGCCATTATATTTTCTGGAAGAGCTTGTGATGTTATCATATTAATTCTTTTTAAAATATTTGGTAGACACAGAGAAGCTATCTGCATCTAGGCTTTTCTTTGTGGGAAAATTTTAAATTCCTAATTTAATGTTTTATTTGTTATCCATCTATTCAGGCTTTCTATTTCTTATTTCAATTTTAGTAGTTTGTCTTTCTTAAAATAGATCTATTTAATGTAATTTATCTAATATATTGGCATATTATACCAACATAATATTCATAATATTTCCTTATAAGTCTTTACATTTCTATAAAGTCAGTCATGAGTTCTGTATCTCTAACTAAAATGATTACCTGTTCTACATTTTTGAAGTATGGAATATAGTTATAATAACTGTTTTGCTTTGTCTACTGTTTCTATTTATTTGTCTTATTTCTGGCCCTGTTTTCCTTGATTGATTTTTAATCCTTTTTAATGGGCTGTATCTTCCTGCTTTTTTGCATGCCTGATGATTTTTATTAGTTGCTTAAATATTATGAATTTTACCTTGTTGTCTACTGGATATTCTTTTATTCCTGGAAATATTCTAGAACTTTTTTTTCCCCACGACACACTTAAAGTTACGTGGAAACAGTTTGGTCCTTCCAGGTTTTCTTTTTAAGGAAAAGAGCAGCGTTTTAACTAGGGCTAATTTTGCCCCACACCTGAGGCAATAATCTTCTAAGTATTCTGTCCAATGTTCTGTAAATTGTGAGGTTTTTATGTCTGAGGTGAAAATGTAGTATTCCTGGCTCTGTATGACTTTTGAGGATTATTTCTCTACTCCTTTCAGGTTTTTGTTTTTTTTTTTTCTCTTCCCACTTACCTCAGGTACTTTCTTCACACACCTGTGCTACTTGTTATCCAGCTGAAGCTTGCACATCTCCCTCTCTCTGTATCTCTTTCCTGTTTGGTATCTGCCTTGACAACTTGGCAACTCTAACTGCCTTGACCTGTCTTAACTCTCAACTTAATCTCTTCAACTTGAGACCACCAAGCTCTGGATCTCCCTCTTCCTGTGCTACAGCTTTTCTTTAAACTGCTGAAGCATTCAGAGGACTCCTTTTGTTTCTTTCTCTTGGGGATCTCTGTCTTGCATTGCCTGATGTCATGTCTGAAAACTACGCTTTCACATACTTTGTCCAGATTTAATATTGTTCCATGCAGAAGAGTAAATCTTATAACTGTATTCCATCAAGGCTGGAAGTGGAAGGGGAGGTTATATTTTAGTAGGGGAAACAGCTAATAAATTAACAAGAAGAGGGAACCCTGGGTGGCGCAGCGGTTTAGCGCCTGCCTTTGGCCCAGGGCGCGATCCTGGAGACCCGGGATCGAATCCCATGTCGGGCTCCCGGTGCATGGAGCCTGCTTCTCCCTCTGCCTGTGTCTCTGCCTCTCTATCTCTCTCTCTGTGTGACTATCATAAATAAATTAAAAAAATTTTAAAAAAAATTAACAAGAAGATGATTATGGTAAATCGGATTTAGGTTCTTGAGGACTGTCCAGGGAAAATATCTCTGAGGGTGGATTTTAGCATGAGACTTAAGTAATGAGAAGGAGCAAGCTGCTCAAAGATCTGGGGGAAGAGAATTCTGGCCTAAGGTAAAAATCTGTCTAGTGAAAATGCTCTGAAACTCTAACAAATGATTTGACGTAACCCTACCTTTTTAACCTCATCATTTGCAATTGCCCTGTCACTCTCTTATTCAGCCAATCTGAGCTCTTTTCAATCCCCTATCACACTGATGCTTTTCTTCCCTACTCAGGTCATCCCCTCAACTTAAAATGCTGTGTTCTTCTGTTTCTACCTTTGGAAATCTTATTCTCTTGCTAGGTAGGGCCAGTTACAATCTTCTTTACAGAGCCTTCTCTGATAGCTTTACTTAGAAATGATCTTTTTTTTCCTCTGAATTTCTATAGTACATTTTTTGGGGTTGCCCAGGGCCCTAAATCCTAAGTGAATACAATTTTGTACTTATTATAGTCTTTTTTTTTTTGTATTTTGTTTCATCTTGTATCCTTAGTGCCTGGAACAGATACTGGCATAGAGTAGAAAATTAAACATTTGTTGAGTGAATGGTTATATTATACTTGTGTATATGTCTTTCTCTGAAACAGGACATTTTGATATAGTCAGTTTGAAGTAACCATTTTGGTGTATATATATTGTAAAAATACTTTTAGAATTGAAATAATTATGCAACAGTACTGACTTTTATTCATCTTGAACCTACCCTATGGTTTGCTTCCATCCAATTCCTGACCCTTCACCTAATCCTTCACCTTGCTTTTATTTTATTTATTTATATTGTAAAAAAAGATTTTATTTATTTATTCATGAGAGACACAGAGAAGGAGAGAGAGAGGCAGGGACACAGGCAGAAGGAGAAGCAGGCTCCATGCGGGGAGCCCGATGCAGGACTCAATCCCGGGACTCCAGGATCAGGCCCTGGGCTGAAGGCGGCACTAAACCGCTGAGCCACCCCGGCTGCCCTTCACCTTGCTTTTAAACACTGTTTCAAAATCATGTTTTGCTAAGCTCAGCAATGGGGTAGAAATGTCTGTTGCACATATTCCTTGATTATTTTAAAGTCTTATTTTATTGTTTTTTAAAAGGTTTTATTTATTTGAAAGACAGAGAGAGAGAGAGTGAGTGAGAAAGAGAGCACGAGCAGGGTGAGTGGCATAGGGAGAAGGAGACTCCCTGCTGAGCAGGGAGCTTGCCACAGGGCTTGATCCCAGAACCCTGGGATCACAACCTAAGCCAAAGGCAGATACCTAACCGACTGAGCCACCCAGGAGCCCCTAAAATCTTATTTTAAACTAAAATTTCATTTAACAACATTTATTCCATTCTACTTTAAAAGCTACTCAGACATGATTAATATGCATTAATTGTTTTATCTCCCAGATAATTTAGCACTTTGGTACACAAAGTGTTGTTTTCTCAGACTAGCAACATTGGCATCACCCAGGAGCTTGGAACAGTGCAGAATCTTGGGCCCTACTTCAGACCTACTGAACCAGAGTTTGTATTTAAACAAGATTCCCAAGTTATTCATTTGCACAGAGCACTGGTTCAGTGGTTTTTTTTTTTTATGTTTTTGTTTTATCCCCATATAGTCGTCACACTAAGGTATTTGTTGAGTGAATAAAAAGCTTCCAGGTCAGTTATGAAGTGCACCACCAGTCCTTTATTAACAAAGTATGTTGAATAGACAATGTTATGTAAGATTAGCCCATTTGCTAGGTAAAGTAGTTCTGCAAACTTAAAAAAAAAGATATTATTTATTTATTCATGAGAGACACACAGAGAGAGGCAGAGACAGAGAGAGAAGCAGGCTCCCTGTGGCGGATCCCAGGACCCCAGGTGTGACCTGAGCCAAAGGCAGATGCTCAGCCACTGAACCACCCAGGTGCCCGTTTTGCAAGCTCTTAACCCATTACTTGTCAAATCTTCTGAGTATATTTCATAAATATTACAGTAAATGTCAAGATGTCCATAATATAATGATTTCAGCATAGGATGTGTTTAGTGAAGGGATGGTGGTTTTAGAATTTTAAGAGACAGAAACCTAGTTTAAACTATCTTTGGCAAAAAAAGGGTTATTAGCTTTAGTAATCAAATCACAGGAAATGTTGGATTATACCTGCATCTCAGGGATAATTATTATTTATCACTCATTATATCTCACCTTGGTAATTTTTTTTAATGGTTTAGTCACCTAAGGTTTTTCTTATGGTGAGAGACATGGTCTTGGTCAACCCTAGAGCCTCATATTTCCTTCAATAGGGATCCATGCAGACTAGGTCTGCCTCATATCAAGTTTAAGAATTCAGGGGAAGTGTACTGACACCCATTGGTTCATATTGGGTCAGATGGTCCCATCTGGACCAATGGTCCATCCCTGGACCAATAACCTAGTTAAAATGTTAAATAGGCCATTTTCCAGATGTAGAGGAGAAGTACTTTTCATGATAGACAAAATGAAAAATTTCCAATATAATACTCAAAAACATAAGCTTCCATCCCATAGATAGGGCAGTTAAATTTTTTCCTTACTCGTTTCTTTTATCCAACGAATGTCTGGGACTAACAAAGGAATTTTAATGTTTTGTTAATCTGTTTTGGTGGCACCTTGTGCCCTCTACCAGTTGCTCACACTCTGAATGATTTTATTTTAGGGATGTACTGATGAATAAAGACGGTATTGTAGTTCTCCAAGCTATTTTCCTTCATATCAATTTGCTCCCATGTGGGCATCCTGTCATGGGGCAAGCTTGATCTCCACCGAAGAGAAATCATAAGAATCCTGCACCCAGAGTTTTAAACTCTTTTTCATGCCCAGTCTAAGGTGTGCCCCAGGTGACAAAAAGAATCATCTGTTTCTTTTAGGGAAGTGCTTGCTTCCAAGCACAGGTATGGACTTGTCTCTATTACTCAGACAAGAAAATAAAAATATTGGACAGTATATTTCTAAAAGCCTGTTGTTTAGTCATAAATGATATCATTTTGATATGTGGGGGACATTAATATATATATGTAGGAAATCTTTCTCTTGTTCTAGAAGGGCACAGTCAGGCTGCAGATTAATCCAATTTATATCGTTTAAACAGCGTACCTCTGAGTTCTCCACACCAGCATTCCATATTTATGGTGACATCACAGATTTCTTCATATTCTCCCAAAATAAAGGTTGTCTTACTTTTAGGAACACTAACCTTTAGAAGCTCCAATGCTTCCAAAACAAAGTCAAAGTAATTTTTCTTCATCTGGCACCCTTGTGAAGTTAGTAATAATATTTTGTCTCATTAATCGATGTAGATAACATGTGTAGTCCTTCTTTTAAAGTGTTCCATATGTGTGTTTGGAGTTAGAATTAGGCATGGTGGTTATTTATCATGTAAGAGTTTTATTAGTCAGGTTTTATTAGGTAAGACCCTGACTGTGATATATTGTCTATTAAAATGCTGTTCATTCAATTATTCATTTAAGTAATTATTGCATGCTTTCATTCATTCACTTGTTCATTCAGATATATTTACTAAGTTCTTGTTATGCATCCAGCACCAAATAGACCTTGGGAAAACAAGAAGGAACAAGACAGACTTAGTCCATACAGTTATGGAACACAGACTCTAGTGGAATCTTTTGAATGAAGCCCCAAATCAGTATCTTTTTTCACTTGTTTCAAAAAAACAAAAACAAAAAACTTCCATGCCCTTATGAAGAGAGCCACATTGTTGTTATCCCTCATGTCCTGACCTGACTCTGGAAATTATAGTTTACTTCAATGATTCATTCATTCATTCAGCTGAATGGTATCCTTTGCTTCCTGTCTCCAGCAGATCTATGTCTACCAGACAACAGGAATTAAAATTTCATGGTGAGAGAACTGATACTATGATACACTTTAAAAATATTTGTGTTCTTCTTATGTAATCAGGGATTTTAATAAAGGAAATAACCTTCATTTATTGCTGATCAAACCACTAAGCTCTCTTTCCAGTGACTGTTCATCACCCTTTCTGATAAGATAGATTTATTTGTTGTCTATTTTATACCTCTTTTTGCAGTTAATTTGTTTGAGGCATTATTGTTACACTGTTGTAATTTGACTAGAATGAGTCCAATTACTTCATTATTCTACTAATTTGCTGCTCACATTGAAGGAGGCAAAACAAAAAACAAAAAACAAAAAAAGCCACAAATGGGATATGGTGAAGTGCTTTGAAAAGATGCTTTGCTCATGTAGTTTGCAAGGTGAATAATAGCTGATTTCTTTTGCTGAGCCTACTTCTCACTCTAGGTCCTGCATTCTTTACTTTGTTCTTGACTTCCTTCTCCAGTCTTCAGGAGTATTACTTATTATCTATACTCCAATTTTTCTTTCTCTGTTGTTTCTTAAATTACTTCCTACCACTCCATGAACAGCTCTTGTGAAAGTCCCCAATAACTTCCTCGTTGCTAAATACGAGTGAAATTCTCGGTCCTCATCTGTAATGGAAATGCTTTCTGTCATACCTGTTCAGGCTGAAAACCTTGGGATGGTCCCCAACTCCTCTTTTTCTCTTTCATCCACATTCCATTCTTCAGTGAATATTGTTGGCTCTACCTTCAGAAACGCATCCAGAATCCCCCATTCTTCACCTGGTTCAAGCTATTATCATCTTTTGCTTGATTTATTGTAAAAATGTCTTATCTGGTTTCTCTGCTTCCTCCTCTCTTATCTTCTGTCTCTCCTTTGCACTTGTTCTCTTTGGAAAACTGATTCAGTCATATAGTTTCAGGGTCCAATACCTCACTTTGTCAGGTCTTTTTTTTTTATTTTTTTATTTTTTTATTTTATTTATTTATTTATTTATTTATTTATTTATTTATTTAATTTTTTTTGTCAGGTCTTTATTCAGATGTCACCTTCTCAGTGAGGTCTTCTCTGGGCACCATTAATTAACACTGGAAATCTGGACACTCATTCTCCTCACTAGTCTTCCATTTCTTCATTGCATTTACCATCTCACACACCATGTGTTTTCCTCACTACCTAGTTATTCTTTCCTCTTAGGCTTCCTCTTTCCCCTTCCACCAACCAGCGTTTTGGGATGTTTTATTTCCCTGCTCTCTCCCCAGGTTGCAGAGCACTGAGTATTAAGAATCTGGTACAGGGACACCTGGGTGGCTCAGCAGTTAAGCATCTGCCTTCGGCTCAGGGCGTGATCCTGGGGTCCTGGGATCGAGTCCCACATCGGGCTCCCTGTGAGGACCTGCTTCTCCCTCTGCCTGTGTCTCTGCCTCTCTCTCTCTGTGTCTCTTATGAATAAATAAATAAAATCTTAAAAAAAAAAAGAATCTGGCACATAAAAGTACCTGATAATTTGTTGAAAGGGAATAAATTTTGTTCTTAACTAGGATAATTTTTCATTGGGCCAGTGATAGTCTGAAAAGGCATGTTTTCTATAGGCATAGTTTACTGAAAGGGAGAATATTATGCTCTCATATTCAACTGTAATTAAAAAACCCTGCTCATTAAAGGTATTAATGAGTTTTAATTCTATAAGCACTCTTTATTCATTTGTGTGGTTTTAACTTACTTGGCTTTGGAAAGTTCAAGGTTCATTTTTAGATTATTTTTTTATTACAGTATAGTTCACACACAGTGTTACATTAGTCTCAGCTGTACAATTTAGGGATTTGACAAATTTATAGATTTTTATAATGCTAACATATTATGCTATTTCATCACAAGTGTAGCCACCATCTGTCCCGTTATAGATCTTTCTTTTTATTAACATGAGAGTTGTTCTGGAGTGGCACAGTGCAAATCAAACTCCTGATCTCATAAACATTTTGGCTGGCATCAAAGTAAGTAGAACATTGACATCTTGGGGTATGATAACTACTCACTTGTTAACCCAGCTGCTCCTCAGATTTTCCTCATTATTCTCATTGTCTCATGTGTTGAACATTGCATAATAATAAAAATAGCAGCAACAACAACAACAATTATATTTATTATCCCTTTCTTTGTGATTGTCCTTTTCTCAGGTCTGAAAAACAGCATTGTATTTCCTGAGGAAGTTCTGGAATCCTAAAGTAGAAAAGAAATATTAATGAAAGAAGAACTTGTAGACTATTTAAGTAAATGAGGAGCTTAAAGTCAAAAAGCAGGCTACTAGAGTAGCATGTGGAACTCTGTGGCATGCTGAGCCACCAGACAGATGCCAAAGGACAAGGATCTTTCAAAACCCATTTATGGTCATGATTTTTTTCTGGGACTAACATGCTCATGGGGCCTGTTAGCTCTTAAACAGGAGTCAAAATTGTATGTGAACATAGAAATCATTCATAACTTTTCCATTATATGTGGGTGGTATTTGTGTGTCAGTGAAGAAATATTTTAGTATATAGGAGCTCCATAGGGTCTTCTAAGAAAATACAGTTTTCTAGGGGAACTGAAATGGACAAATAGAACATCATCACAGATTTATACAAATAAAAGCAATAATTTTAAGAATAGATTGAATATACGGACCTGTCTGAAGGGTTGAGAAATGGTTTGATTTATTGGGAAAAAAAAGTTTCTAGAGTCATAAACTGAGACTCGACAATAGTCGGAAACAAATATTTAGGATAATGAGTGGTTTAATGAAACATCCAGCCGACTTTTAAATGTTGGTGTTTACTCAGCCATCCATTCATTGAGTTTTTCTAACTCCACATAACCTTTTAAAGCAATATAATCAATATTCAGCATTTTTCCTGTCTCCAAACCCATATTTCTAACTCTTTTCTTACCATTTGCCTTTAGACAACTTTCAACCACCTCAAACTCAATGGAATAATGATAATCGTAACTGTTTGAGACATTACCATTTACTAGACAATATTCTAAGTGCTTCATATGTGTTAGCTGATTTAATCTGCAGAACAATTCTGAGTTGGTTCTTTTATTACCTTAGCTTTATAGATGAGGAAACTGAGATTTTAGGAGTTTAAGAAACTCGCTCAAGGTCACACAGATATTAAGTGACACTCTTGTGTACAAAGCCTATGTTCTTAACCATTGTTATTAGTTTCAAAATAGAGTTCCTTAGGTGTTCTCTCAAACTACTTCTTTTACTGTTTGCCATATGTTGTTGAATGCTCTCACTATCCATCCGGCCAGATGTCTAGAACTGTTTCTCTCCTTCATTCCCCGCATCTGAATATTCATATCTATTTTTTCTTTTGCATATCTCTTGGAACTATTTCCTTTTTTCCATCATTACTGAAGCTATCATAGTTTAGGTTCTTATCTCTTATCAACTTACTAACTGGTCTCTTACCACAAGTTTTGCCCCAACATCTTCCATGTTATAGTTTAAGTGATTTTTCTAACTGGTTATATTGTTATGTCACTTTTTTGCTCAAGATCCTTAGCATCCTATCATCTGTGGTATAAAGTCCAGTCTCTTGTGTGTGGCAAACAAGACCATTTACCATTTATAATCTGCTCTTTGTCTTCTCTTACATCTTTCTTTCCTGATACTTCCTTTTATACAGTTCATGTTTCAGCTAGGTAGGACTCTTAGAGTTCTTGAACACCTACTATTTCTCCTATAGATAGGAGAATACTTTTACTCTCTTCTCCCCTAGAGCCTGTTTCATACCTTTATTATAGTGGTTATCCTATGGGATGCTAAATGAATGTGTGTCTTTCCCCATTTCCAAGTACACTGTAAGCTTTCTGAGAGTTTGGTTTGTGTTTTATTTATCTTTATATTCTTTATATTTCACCTGTGTTGATTTAGTCTTATTTGCTTAGCAGATAATGTATTTTATAATTTATTATAGTACATAAGGTACCTACTGACTCATAAGCTCTAAATCAATCAACGAATGGATGGATGGTTGGATACACAAATAAACACCATATCAGTAGGTTTATGTTTGGTTTTGCAAGTGAGGGAACACTCTTTAGAGACTGAGTAGTTGAAGAAAGTAGGAGAGAAGGCTGTCTGCTTGGATTAGTTAACACAGCAGCAGGGAGTTGGAAGAGTTTCCTTTTTGATATTTGGAGATTTACGAGTGTGTGGCGTATTTAGAGATCCTGGGATTTTTTGTTTTGTTTTGTTTTTAGTGATAACATGCAAAATGGTTTGGATACTGAAGCTTGGAGTGTTGAGTGATTTGCTTAGGCTCTTTTAACCAGTTAGTTGCCAGGCTTGAATTTGAGTCAGAGACTTCAGTTTTACCTAATTCAGTATTCTGTAGGTGCATAATTTACTGTAATTAGTCCAGCCCTCTTATTTAACCAATAAAGAAGGTAAAGAAAGTACTAGGGCAATAATCTGTCCATGCTTGCAGATCAACTTAGGGATGGAGATTTCCAATCTCATGCTTTCCACACTGTAAGAAGCAGTGTGGAGTAGTGGTCAAGAAGCTCAGTAAATCCTGGACTTAATTCTCAGCCCTGCCACTTACTACCTCTGTGATTTGGGAGAATTCAGTTATTTTATCTGTAATATGGGGGAAAGTGTCCACATGATAGGTTAATGTGAAGGTTAAATCACTTAAAAAGCCCCACCCCCTTTTTTTTAGTAAAGCCCTTTTGAATAGATCTTATGTAGATATAAAATAGTAAAGCCCTTTTGAATATCTCATGTAGATATATTCATCATTTTTTGATAAAAAGGGTGATAATAATGCTTTCTTCTCCACTCTGTTCCCACAGAACATTCCTATAATCTACATTATAGGATCTATATCATGCTGTATTCTCAAGTCTATAACCCCCTCTAGACTGTGAGCTTTTAAAGGGTAGAGATCTGGGGCGCCTGGGTAGCTCTGTTGGTTAAACACTTGACTCTTGATCTCAAGGTTGTGAGATTGAGCCCTGTGCCAGGCTTCACGTTCAGTGTTGAGTCTGTCCCTCTCCTGTTTGTGCTTTCTCTTTCTCAAAAATAAAATAAAGTGTAGAGTTCTTGCTGTAGTCAAAGACTAGCGCAATGGCATACAAGAGACATTTGATACATAAATTTTTAAAGAATGAATTATTTTTAATTAGAAAATAACAGTTGGATATATATTTCACTGTCTTTGACATTAAAGCAGAATTCATGGAAAATTTTTGAATTATCATGTCTATAGAAAAGATAGTGGAAAACATGGATAAAGTGTACCGTATATTATTTGGCCAAGGATACACTTAAAGTACTTGGTTAGGGGCATCCTCACTGTAGGACTTCTCATCCTGATGTAATAGTTATCACTTGAGTTATTTTTTGTTAAGACATAGAATCATATGTTTTCTACTCAGTCTTTTCTGAATAAACATGAAGAAGCAGGATTTGTATGCATCATTGATGATAGAAATACTTTATTTTTGGCTTGCCCAGGTTCATTCTTTTCAAATTTTCTGACCTTAGTACCAACTTTGAGCTTGGAACTGGTTGTCATCTTCTTTTTGTTTGGGAGCAAACATTTCGTCTGGCTACTTGGACAAATTAGAGATCAGTATAGCATGATACAAAAAGTAAGGGCTTTGGAGACAGATGGCCTGGGTTGCATGTCTTTCTTTCTTTCTTTCTTTCTTTCTTTCTTTCTTTCTTTCTTTCTTTCTTTCTTTCTTTTTTCTTTCTTTCTTTCTTTCCCTTTCTTTCTTTCTTTTTCTGTCTTTCTTTCTTTCTTTCTTTCTTTCTTTCTTTCTTTCTTTCTTCTTTCTTTTCTCTTTCTTTCTTTCTTTCAAGATTTTATTTACTTATTTAATCATTTATAGCATGATGATGCAGAGGGAGAGGGAGAGAGAATGTCAAGCAGATTCCTCACTGAGTGCAGAGCCCCATGCAGGGCTTGACCTGAGACCGTGACCTGAGCCAAAATCAAGAGTCAGATACTCAACAGATTGAGCCACCTAGACACCTTGCCTGGGTTGCATTTCTGACTCTGCTGCTTAATTGCTGTGTGATTTTCAGCAAGTTATTTAATTTCACTCAGCTTCAGCTTTCCCATATGTAAAGAGTTTAATGCATGTATCTCAGGATTAATATGAGTAGTAAATTAAATAATTATATAAAAGAGTTGGCACAGTATCTGACATGTAGTAAACACTAAATAAATGGTAGGTTTTTAAAAAGTTTTTATTTTAATTTCAGCTAGTTAACACAGAGTGTAATATTAGATTCAGGTGTACAACATGGTGATTCAACCCTTCCATACAATGGTGGGTGTTATTGAATGGTGGATGTCATGTTACTTCACTCAAGACCTATGCTAATATATTGCTATGTATTATCTACTAAATGATTATAGATATTTAAACCAATCATTTTAAATAAAAGAGTTATAGTTAAAGTAACAAAGTTTGGAAATAAAATTTGGGATAGATGGTGTCAGACCATCTGTATCAGAATCTCTTGCTATAAATACAGGCTCCTTGTTCTCAACCCAGTTTACTGGATAAGAATCTTTGGAGATGGGATCTAGGAATCAAATAATTTTGGAAACACCCAAGGAAGATTATTTTGGTGTAAATAGCCCATGGATAAACTTCAGGAAATATTTATATACAAAGTATGTGTTTTCTTGAGACTTGTTAACCTATTTGAATATTTCATTTAAACCAATACTGAGGGTGCTTGGTTGGCTCAGTCAGTTAAATGTCTGTGGCTCAGGTCCTGGGGTCCTGGGATCGAGTCCCACATCAGGCTTCCTGCTCCACAGGAATCCTGCTTCTCCTTCTGCCTCTGCCTCTTTTTCTCAGTCTCTCATGAATAAACAATAAAACCTTAAAAAAATTGATGATGTAGTAAATGGAAAATTTCTTACTTAAAGTATCTCAAGTTATAGGATCTGCATTTTTGGGTAGTATTTCAGGTCATAAGAAATACATTAATTCTTTAAAAAAAATTTTTTTTTATTTTAATTCCAGTATAGTTAACATACAGTGTTTGTGCATGTTTCAGGTGTACACAATAGTGATTCAACACTTCCATACAACACCCATACTTCATCACAAGTGTGCTCCTTAATCCCCATCACCTATTTCACCCACCGCTCCACCCACCTTCCTTCTGGTAACCCTCAGTTTGTTCTCTATAGTTAAGAATCTCTTTCTTGGTTTGCCTCTCTTTTTTCCTTTGCTCATTTGTTTTGTTTCTTAAACTCCATATATGAGTGAAATCATATGGCATTTTTCTTTCACTGACTGATTTTTGCTTAGCATTATACTTTCTAGCTCCATTCAAATGGCAAGACTGTTGTTGCAAATGGCAAGACTTCACTCCTTTTTATGGCTGAATAATATTCCATTGTATATATGCACCACAACTTCTTTATCCATTCATCTATCTGTGGGCACTTGAGCTGCTTGCATAATTTCGTGTTCTTTCTGTTTCTTTCATGTATCTGTCATACTGTTTAGAATGTCTGATTGTTTATTTCTCTTCCAGACTATGAGCAACTTGGGGTAGGGACTTTGGATTTTCAGTGTCTAGCAGAATATTAGTCCCATTGGAGATATTTAGTAAATATCTTTTATTATTTTTATTTTTTTTAAAAGATTTTTATTTATTTATTCATAGAGACAGAGAGAGAGAGAGAGAGAGAGAGAGAGAGAGAGAGAGAGGCGCAGAGACACAGGCAGAGGGAGAACAGGCTCCATGCAGGGAGCCTGACATAGGACTTGATCCTGGGTCTCCAGGATCACGCCCTGGGCTGCAGGCGGCGCTAAACCGCTGTGCCACCGGGGCTGCCCAGTAAATATCTTTTAAATGAACAAATCAAATTTTATGTATCTCTCTTGATTTATAATTGTGTTCTTGGGAGGAGACACTGAATTCAAACACTTACATAATTAATTTTCTTATCAGAAATAAAAGAGCAATGTTTGGTTGTTCATTTTTTGTCCTATTTTATTAATATTGAAGTAAGATCATTTTTTAATCTTAAGTTCTTCCCCCTACATTTATGCCTTATATTTCTTAATTTAGTCACTGGCATTTAATGTCTTAGGAATGGATAATGCAATAGGAAAGCCATTTTGGGGCACTTGGGTGGCTCAGTTGGTTGTGTCTGACTCTTGATCTCGGCTCAGGTCTCAATCTCAGGCTTCCTGAGTTTGGGCCCTATGCTGAGCATGCAGCATACTTAAAAAAAAAAGCCAGTTTTAAGTTTCAGAAGCCTAAACCCAAAGGATACAGTTTCTAAATAATAGCATTGTAAGAAAAGATGAAGAACTAGACTGTCTATAGTAAAAGATTCTCTGGAATGGAGGAGGGCTAGAATTGGAAAGGAACAGGAGCTTTAATTGCCAGTGTGTGCCCTTGAGAAAGGGCTGTGTGTTCTTTCTCCATTAGTTGAGTTCCAGTTTGGGTCTGGGGGAAAAAGAGAAAAAGATAGATAATTCAGATAATTATATTTAATATTGTATGTCAGTTATACTTCAATAAAAATTAATTAATTAAGCATACAAATAAACTATTGAACACCTACCATGTACCAGCAGTTTTATAGGAGCAAACAAAACATGAACCCTATACTCAAAGACATCCTAATTTAGAAGGAAAGAATATAGTATCTGTAAGTGCTTAAGTAAAAATATGTGCAGAAACCAGAGGTAAACCAGAAGACAAAATCATTAATTTCTAATAGCATTTTTCTCCCCTTTATAGAGATATAAAATATTTAGGGTATTTCTTTTTGTGGAAAAAAATTCTAATTTTTTTTGCTTGTCATGTAAGGTAGAAGTATATATATGCCTCCACTTACATGTCTCCAATTATCAGCGTTTAAGCCTAATTGATCACTGTCTGTCAAATGGTTCTGAATGTATTTCTATTCCTAACTTGAAATAATCAACATCATACTTATTACAGAGTTAATGTTATAGCTAAATAACCCTTAACTTGTCCTTTTTCTATACCATGTTTTGAAGAATTACAATAAAATAATAATTATTCATGTGTCCCATGTTTCAGGCATACAGCATAATGATTCAACATTTGTATACATTATAAAACGATCACCACAATAAACCTAATTACCAACTGACACTAAACAAAGTTATAATTTTTTTCTCATGTTGGGAAGTTTTAAGAATTACTTCTTTCAAATTTGCAATATGATATTATTGACTATAGTCACCATGCTGTATATTACATCCCCATGGCTTATTTATTTTATAAATGGAAGCTTGTACTTCTTGATCCCCTTCACCATTTCATTCCTCCCCCCCCCAACAAATGTTTATTGAATTGAGCTGAATTGGGTTAAGATGCTGTCTTCTAGTACTCAATCTATAGAGTAGGCCTTTTTTGGGTATACCTGTATGGTTACCCATGTAAATTGGAGCAAAGAAAAAAAATCAAGTCTTTGTTTCAATCTTCAGGATTGGGAAAAATCAGTTATGGACTAAGAGAAGTGTGACTTGGGGGATCTCTTATTTCTGGACATTTGCCTCACTTGGAGTGGGCTTCCTAATTATTTATTCCATATATTCCTTTTTTGATAGTTGATGGCTAGAATCATGCTATCAGGTTGGTGGCTAAGAACATCTGTAAAAAGTAAGATTTGCCACCTTTCAACTCTAGTATTACACAATGAGGTACATTTGGGAGTGGGCATTTCTTACCTTTCCTAAATAGTCAGATGTCATCATTTTTTTAAGTTGTCAAATAAGAGTTTGGTTATTTCTTGAATTTGTCACATTCAGTTAAACACTTTTAGATTCATAAATCAGGGCAGCCCAGGTGGCTCAGCAGTTTAGCGCTGCCTTCGGCCCAGGGCCTGATCCTGGAGACCCGGGATCGAGTCCTGCATCGGGGTCCCTGCATGGAGCCTGCTTCTCCCTCTGCCTGTGTCTCTGCCTCTCTCTCTCTCTCTCTGTGAGTCTCTCATGAGTAAATAAATTTTAAAAAATCTTAAAAAAAGATTCATAATCAATTAAATCTACATTAGATACTTTAGGTCGTTCAGAACATTTATGTAGCTCCCAAAGGATTGAAGTACAAAGGAGATAACACTTCAGTAAATGATATGAACAGTGCTCTGACACATTGATGTATGTGAAAAATAGTCACTTAAAAATATGAATCTTGAATTAATAATATTATCAACAACAGAGTATGAATGTTCAGAATATATTTCTGATCCTGTTGCCTACCTAAAGTTCAGTTCTTTTGTACTAAAAAAGGTCAAAGCACAGGACGTTCAGATCTAAGCCAGAACCCAATAGTACCAGGACAAAAAAGTGTTTTCTTGAAGTACTAGTGTTGGCAGTAACCTTTAGAATCCAATGTCTTCTTCAAATACAATTAGATGTGTCACTTAAAATATTATCTCTAAGATAAACACCGTATTAATGTGCATATCTTAACCCCCAGGGCTTAAAATAGCAAAAGGAGGTAGAAATTGAAAGGACATTGGCTCCATGCTGACTTGCGTACTTGGGGGATTAGTAAAATTTGAGGTCAGCAAAAGTCCCAGGATGCAGGACAGATCAAGGAAGGAAGCGCACCATGGTGGCTGTGTTCCTTTTCTATTGGCCACTGCATGGGCAGCTGGAAAGGAAGGAGGGTCTTCTGTTTCGTGCTTTCTGTAATTCTTCTTTGCATGATTGGCTTGTGGCCAATTGCTACTTTTATTTCATTCTTCAGAGAGGAAAATTCCACATGCATATTGATCAGTATAACAGGGAAGAGCATCAGTAGCACAGTGCCTCACACATAGTAGGACTGACTGAATGAAAATCAGACTGTTGTCTCATTCCAGGAAAATATCTGGAACATTTGGTTCTTTGGACGCATTCAGTTTTCATAATGCTTAAAGTTAGGTTTGAAACAATAGCAGTCAAATTGTGCTAATGAAATCTTACTGAGTTTGTAAATAAAACAGGCTGAAGAAGACCTCAATTTTAATCTAGGATCCAAGGAAACTTGACTGTTATGGAAAGAGCTCTGGACTTGGAGAAACGTAGATGTTACCTGGGGCTAGTTTTAGAAAGTATATACCCAGCTCCTTCTTCTAGCCTCCACTCAGGACATATCAGAATCTCCAAGGTGGACAGTATGTAGCTGGGGGTGAAAAAAAAAGCTGCTCATACAAGTTGGATTTTCTCTTCCCTAACCTCTGTGTTCTTTTCACTTTCTGTGTTTGAAAATGAATAGAGAAGTTGATTTCCAAGGGCCTATCTGGTTTTGGTTTTGTTAGTAAAACCTATCTGGTCTATGGTTTTGTTAGTAAAAATTCCACTCCCTAGTGGTGCTTTTCTTTTCCCAGAAGTTATCTATTCTATACTTATCTTCTCCACTGGGACTTGTTTAGTATGTGGATATATTTTCTCAGGATATGGGTCTTCATTCTAGTCTTTAGAGTGTAAGAGGTAGTGGATTAAATGAGGATCACTTTCCTTCCCCAACTTTTCTTTTTGCTAAGCTAGCATTCAATATCTTGGATCAGAGAACTATAGTGGTATGGGCTTGCTTGATCTCTAGAAGTAGAACATCTGCTGTTGAAACTGGCTAAGTCCTGTTATACTGATAGAAATAGTAGCTCTAGTATAATAGTGAACACTCAGGAAATAGTTGTTCCAGCAAAGTCCCTACATGGTTTAATAATGTATTACTGTAGGAAAATATTGATTAGATGTAATTTAAAACACTATCTTATTTTTATTTTGGCTCATAGAATACAAATTCAGATATTTTCCTAGTTATATTTGAATTCTTTTTGAACAAATATAAACTGGATGACCTAGGGTTTCCTAGTGAGATAGAAATAATCTTTCTAGAGAGGTTCTCACTTTTCTTCTAATAAGTTTTTTGTGAGTATACTATACTATAGTATAGTATAAAAACTATAGTTTTTTGTGACATGACTATAGTCATGTGAGTGGAAGGGGAGCTTTTATTTATTAGTCCATGGTAGAAAATCAAGTTGGGCCCCAAATTAGCAAATTCCCAATCAGCACCTTGTTATTTAAGTCCTTGGAATCATCTCTATGTGCTGTACACAAAGTTGCTACTCAAATAATCATTATAGTTTTCCAAAATATGTTTTCTGATCATCAAAATAATAGTTTATTATAAATAATTGTATTGAGAAGATAAACAGATTAAAGTTATTAATAATTTCACCTATGAGGAATGTTGTGGAAAATTTTGGTGTGTTGCTGAAAATAATTTAATATTCACATCTGGTGATGAATGCTTTTTAAATCTGGTGAAAATCTTATTTAACATAAACCATTTTAGTAATTTTTAATCATGTTCTTTCAACCCCTTTTCATTTGTAACCTCTGTACTCTGTTTGGGATTCAGTGACATATGGGCTTCATACTTAAAATACTCTAGATCTATAATCAGTTCTAGGAAATATGTGGCCACTCAACAACCATTATCAACTCCTTTTCCCCACAAAAGAGTTCCTCTGACTCATTTTCTCTCATGGATTAGAGAATCCTGTACTCCTCTTTTGTTGAGACTTTTGTGGCAGAAGGGTACATGCTTCATCTACTCTCGTGCTATTCATTGTCTTTTCAAAATGCTTTAGTATCCAGGTAATTTCTACTTTCAAAATACTTTCTTTTTTAAAAAAGATTTTATTTATTTATTCATGAGACAGTGAGAGAGAGAGAGAGAGAGAGAGAGAGAGAGAGACAGGCAGAGGGAGAAGCAGCCTCCCCGCAAGGAGCCCGATGTGGGACTCGATCCCGGGACCCTGGGATCATGCCCTGAGCCAAAGGCAGACGCTCAACCATTAGGCCCCCGCGTGTCCCTATCAAAATACTTTCTTCCCTTATTATTTTTGTTGGGAAATCATTGAAATATGTATTTTATTTGTGATAGTGCGTGACTTACCAAGTCTCTCATAATTAAAGTATTGCAAGTACCTGTCTGCCCAATTCTTATGGAGTCAACCATGACTTATGGGATTTTTGTTAATGCATAGTTGAGTCTCAGTTAAGACATATCAATTTTGGTGTCCTCTGTTTTTAAAGACCCTCTGCGCTCAGAGCAGGACATTTAGTACCCCTTACTAACATCCTTTTATTTGAATAATGTGTCCTATGGGGTTCTGGGAATGCAGTGAATTGCCTCAGATTGTTAAGACCTGGCTGAGCTGGTTGGAGTCCACCCTGGACCAGTCTGTATGGGAAGTTAGCTCTTGGGGGAGATCCTTCGCGCCCACCAGACTTGCGGCTTTGCAGGCTGTATTTGACAGCAGCAGCCAGGTGTGGGCAGTGACACAGGGCTTGGGAGATCTCTGTCCCCGGCCCCGGGGATCCGAGGCGTTCAGTGCAGAACCTGGCCGGCAGCCCGAGTGAGTAGGAGCCATGTGACTGGTGAGTTGGAGTGTGCAACCTCCTCCTGCTTCAGAGGTACCTGATCCGAATACTAAGCAGAGCGAGTGCCGGGCCGGGTGTAGGACACTGAAGACACTGCAGAGGAGGGTGCTTATTCCAGAGGCATTACAGGACATGGAGATTAAAGACCAGGGAGCTCAAATGGAGCCGCTGCTGCCTACGGTAAGAGACCACCTGCTGTCACAGATTAACCGCGTTTGCTGCGAAACCTGTCAGGCAAGCGGTCGCCGGCTAGGGTGATCGCGCTTGGGGTGGTGGATGGCTCCCTCGGCATATGGACAGGGGTCTCCTCCCATCTCGGGTGACTGAAATGCATAACGCAAAGCACATGATTTTCCCCCCCTCTTCTCAATATGGATGCACTATGGTGATGAAATGTCTCATGTTTGCTGCTGTTGGAGGAGATGGCCGGGTTTTAGCAGCAGGGGCAGCTGTGTGTCTCTCGTCCTGCTTGTTTCTGCCTCTGTGTTTCTCAGGCTGTTCAGTGGAGGCTGAAGACCCTGCAAAGAAACCCCCTCTCCCCTTTTTAAAAATCATATTCCATTCATGCTAAATTTTCTCCCTATGCCTCATCCCCCTGGCAGTGAGGTAAGGGAATCTGCTGCTGTTGCAGCTCTAGAGATTTAGTCTGCAGAAACCAGGGGAAAGGAGAACAGGAGGATTGTGTGTGTGTGTGTGTGTGTGTGTGTGTGTGTGTTCTCTGTCAGTCTCTCTTAAAAGGAAATGTGTCATAGTTCACATATAAAGGAGGTGTGCATTGACCAGCAGACAATTCAGCTTTGAATATATGAAAGGCTCCTGAGTTGTCATTTAGAAAAAGCCTGTTTATTTCTGGGTCTTCAGACACCTCCCTCGATCTAATTCTTGGGTAAGTAGTTGGTTTGCTTATCCTCTCCACAATCTCTCTGGCTGGCTCACAGACTTTGTAGCTCTTCAGGCAACATCTTTCTCAGCCGGGAGCAGCTGATGTTGCTGTGTTCAAGGAAAAAAAGAAAACAACAACAACAACAGTATTTTCTTGACGCAACAGAGATGCCAAATGCAAGCTTTCAGCCATCTATCAGCACTATCATAGCTCAGAGCAGCAGACATCTCCTCCCTGCACCAAATCAGAAAGAGGGGCTGTTCTCAGCTGTCTGTTACTCAGGTTGGTGACCCACCTTGCAGGCTAGGGACTGGCAGCAAGCTGTCCATTTCCAAGTCCATTCCTAGGCTTTGAACACATCTTTACATCAAATGATACCTCAGGGGGAGTGGGCAAATGCCGGGCCACTGTATTTTTAGGGCCTTACCTCTCCTGCTGGGCTCAAAATCTGCAAAAGATGCCAGTTTGCATCCCGGAATTGGCTGTGGCTACTGAGCATGCTCAGTTCTCCTCAGGACGCTAGATTTGGGCCGGGAGGGAGCAGGAGGATGGGAAGGATGCAGGCATCACCACCAGGAATGGAGCCTAAATGAAGAGCAGGGGCAGTGAGGGGGAAAAAAGAAGAAGCATATCAATTAGTCTGTCTGCTTAAAAGTAGAGACATTCCTTTAGGGATCAAAGTAGATTTGTTTTGTAAAAATGAGAGTAAAAGATTTATCTATCTTCCCAAACTTGAATAGATACATAAATTAGGATCCTGTGGGTATTCAGAATGAAGGATGGAAAGCATATCAGAGAATCATCCTTCTTTGAATAAAAGGAAGGGACTATGCATAGGAATTGATGGATGGAGATTCAGAAAAGGTTGAGATATAGGGAAAAAAACCTTTTCTTTTTTTTTTTAGAGGAAAGGGGTTTGGAAGTTGTCCTAGAAAAGCAGGCTGAAGTCAGTTTGATGTGGCATATGAGCTGTCACTTGTAGGTAACACTTAAAGGGCTTGGGATGAAATGAGGATCAACTGGAGAAATTTAGAAGGGGACAACATTATTGGGCTAGAGGGGTAATCAGCATGTAGCTTAAGAGAATAGAGAAAATACAAATTTGACCAGAAAAGGAGATTAATAATCAATCTGGTGGGAATTTTTGAAGAGTCAAAGATTGCATTTTATGTGTATAATGGCTTGTACAGAATAGTTACAAAGTTGCATAGTTTAATGACAAAAAAAAAAAAAAGATCATGCCAGCAGTTCATTATATGAAAAATAAACTTGAGAGACTAGAAAATATGCTGAATTACTGGTCTAATTTTATACTTATATAGTATTTTCACCTTCTCCAATTGCTTTTATACATTTTTTTTTTTTAGTTTTTAAAACAATCATGTTAAGTAAAACAGGTTTTATTAATTTAAATTTTAAAAATGAGAACTTGAGGCACAGGGAACTGGAATAACATGTCTAGGGTCACACAGTATTGAAGCCAGGACTAGAATATAGGTCTCCTGAAACTAGTTCAGAAAAAAAAAGCACTATTTTTTTTTACATTACATTATTAATCAGGCTTATCATAATCAGATCCTGGACTGGAGTTTTTATACTTGGAAGAGAAAGGAAGAAATGGCTTTGGATTCTGTTTTAGAAAATTAATCAGATGACTTTGCAAATAATTATGTAAGAGGCAATATGGCATAGTATTTAAAAACATAGTCTAGTAGGTCCCAGCTATTTATTTATCTCAGGGAAGTGGTAAGCTTTACTTTCTTCAACTGAAAAATGGGAAGGGAATGGTACATATCTCTTGGGTTTTGTAAGGACTGAATCAAATAACCTGTGTGAAGTATCTGTCATTTAGTAAGTTCTCAATAAAAGTTAGCTGCTAATAGGGAGGAAAGGGAGAAAAAGATTCCTTTTAAGTCTCCCAGGTTTGCCTTCATTTATTGTATATAAAATACATTTTAAGGGTGTGAGTGAAGGAGGAGGTCCTGACATATTTCCTTTTTTCTCAGTCCTCCCCAGGGAGCTTTAAAGATAATGCTCTTTTGTTGAGCAGGGCATCTTTGCATTTTAGAGGTTCTTGTCACTCTAAGGGTTAGGATATTCAGTTCTTCTAGGCCCAGAATGCAGTCTGGCTTTGATAGCACCTGTTTTGTCGGAAGCTATAGATCAAGCTGTGATAGAAGATTCTTTCATTTATTAAAAGCCTGTTGTTGGCCAAACATATTCTTGAGGCTGGAAATATAGCAATGAACAAGATGAACAAAAACCCTGCCCACATGGGGCTCACAATCTAGCTAGTCTAGAGCTAGAGCTTAATTTAACTTTTTGAGAAAATCTACTGTTTTCTCCTCAAATATTTAATCACTGTTATAAGCTGTTTGACACAGGTAGATACGGAGACTATATGTAATACTAATGATAGTGATATCACTTTAGTAAAGATAGAACCAATCTTTTGAAAGTATGAAGGCAGGAATTTAGGATATCGCATAGGACTTCATGTATTTCACTTTCGGTGTTGAGTTGGCTTCTAGTAGTAACCTGACAATCTTTAAATTACTAGCATGGAAGAGACTCCTAAGAGAATATTTTTACTACAAATTTTTTATCTCATGCCATTTATTTTGGATGATATTGTAGGGGTTCCATGTTGGATCCCTTCTGAAATTCTGATGTCCTAAAGGGAATTTATTTTAAATTTAACTTGCTTATGAAACTGTCCTGAGGTATGGAACTGAAGATCACTTTTTAAAGGTACTTTGTTGGTATATAGTAGATGGGGGAATATAGCACCTTTTAAAATGTGAATTCTGGATTTCCAAATGGCCCAGTTTATTGCTTTGTGAAAAAAAGTTATGAAGAACCTCCATATTATTAAATTAGGGAAAGAGAAATGGGACTAAAATGTCCAAGTAACAAAAATAATACCTAGGTTGACTACATAATATTGTTTTTTTTATTTTACATGAATTGAAATTTAGATTATAATACTAATTTAAAGAAAACATACTCTCATGCTAATACATAGAGAGCAAGATGCAGTATAAGAAATCAATTCTCATTTCCCCCCTTATAATTTGAATTATCACTCTACAATGGTGAGTGACTATAGAATTAAATATATGTACAGAATGTCAAAGCTGCTAATGAGTGGTAGGGTCTAAAGCCTACAAGTATTAAGTTTATGACAGTGTTGAGGTCAGATGAGGAAGTGAGATAGTTTTTGATGGAGAAATAGAAAATATCTGGAAAAAGGTCTGGACAAAGGTCTGGAACTCACATAGAGTCAGTGAGCATGGCCAAAAAAATAATCACACCTCTAAGGCATTTCTTTCTAACCTTGAGATGATGGTTGCTTCAGAAGTCTAAACTGGACATGGACTATAGCACCTAGAGCGATGCTTCAGGTGAATGGGGAAATGGATGCCAGTCTCAACACTTCTGTGTAGAGAAATCCAGCCTTCCTTTCTCATACCCAGGGTACATGACATTTGATTATTTGACTTTCTATGAAGATACCACTTTCAATCTGTATGGTAATATTAGTTAAGTTTTATTTATTTTTAGATAAATATAAGTTAAAATTCTAATATATATCCCACTTAAAAGAGTTGTTTCAGATACTCCTTGGGGGTATGTTGTTTGTATTTAGAATAAGGCAATAACTAGTATTTAATGCATCTATTTGATGGAACCATAAATGTTTTAGTCGGAAAAGGACTATAGAGTTCAATTGCATATTTTGGACTAATTCCTTAACTCACACATGGTGAAACTGGGCACCAGAGAGATGAGAAGATGTATTTAAGGGCATTCTGCTTATACTATTTAATGGCAGAGCATGGCCTAGAGTCCAAATCTCTTGATACTTTCCACCTTTGTATAGTCCCTCTTCTAGCATAGAGTAAATATCTGAGTGCCAGATTAAAATCATGATGGTAATTAGACAATCTTTATGATTTGTTTAATAGATACTGCTCAGTACTAATAGATACTGCTCAAGTTCACACTAAGCACAGACATCTCTAGTGTTCATGATAATCCTGAAAGGTTGCTAATGTTATCCAGCCTTACAGATAAGAAACTGGGCCTGAGAAAATTGAGTAAGTTACCCAGGTTCACATAGCTAATAAATACTGAGTTAGGATTTGAGAATATTGTATCTAATTAAAAAGCAACTCTTTTCTTTTTAATCAGAGTCAATTAAAAAAAGGAAGACCATTATAAAATGGGCTTTCTCATCTACATCTTCAAAAGCAAAAGCGCTATGATATAGGACGTTATAAAATGTAAGGCACTGCAGGCCACATATTGCATGATTCCATTTATATGAAAAGTTCAGAAGAGGCAAATCCTTAGAGACTAAAGTAGATTAGCGGTTGCCAGGGTCTGGGACAAAATTGGAGAGTGATTGTTCACATCTACTGGTTTCTTTTTTGAGTGATGGAAATATTTTGGAGTTACATAGTGGTGATGTTTGTATAAACACTGTGAATAATACTGAATTGTATCTTGCAAAATGTTGAATTTTACTTAAAAATTGCAAAAAAAAGATAAGTTATTGTTTAATCATTATCACTAACAGAGAAAAAGTTGAGGATCCATGCAATTCTTTTTTTTTTTTTTTGTAAAGATTTTATTTATTTATTCATGAGAGACACAGAGAGAGGCAGAGACATAGCCAGAGGGAGAAGAAGGCTCCCTGTAGGGAGCCTGATGCAGGACTTGATCCCAGGACCCTGGGATCATGCCCTGAGCCAAAGGCAGGTGCTCAACCGCTGAGCCACCCAGGTGTCCAAACAACTCTTATGTAAGTCATATTTATATAAATCAAGAAGAGGGAGGGATGCTTAGGTGACTCAGTGGTTGAGGGCCTGCCTTTGGCTCAGGCATGATCAATCCCGGGTTCCCGGGTTCGAGTCCCACATCTGGCTCCCTGCATGGAGCCTACTTCTCCCTCTGCCTCTCTCTGTGTCTCTCATGAATAAATAAATAAAATCTTAAAAAAATCAAGAAGAGGGAAAATAGAATATTCATGAAAATTTACAACACCCCCCCACATATATACACATATACACACCCTAGATAGTCTCTAATATAAAATTATCCTTTTTGTCAAGACAATGCTGAGGTTGGTCAAGGTTTCCATAATCTATTTGCAGACCTAGGGGTCTTTTGGAATTTATCTTCAAAGATGAGTTAAGAGAGTAGATAGCATACCCTAAGTACAAGAGAGGAAGAGAACTATTTAACTTGGGTCAAATTGTTATTTTCTTCAAATCATTTTTCTGAACTTTCTCATAATATACTTTAAAATTTAACATAAAAATTCAAAACAACTAAATTTCTAGAAAAATACTTTTTTTTCCCCATTATACCTCACTTTGTGTTATCAACACTTAAGGTCATTGATGGTTTAACCTCATATAGTTATTATGTTACTATAGTTTATAATAAGTCAAACTCCAAAGAAAACATCTATTCATTATCAATCATTTATAGTGATTTTCAAAGTATGTTTCTTCTTAGATCTTATGATGCTTAAGGAGATTTTTTTTACATATCATAATATATACATACATGTAATTTATATATCATAAATGCTCCCATTCTAAGTGCACAATTCAGTGATAGTCAATAAATTCACAGAGCTGACCAACCATCACTGCAATCCATTTTAGAACATCTTATCATCCCCCAAAGCTTCTTCTAGCCCATGTGTAGTTAACATCCACTTCTGACCCTATGCAATAATTAGTCTACATTTTGCTGATTTGCCTTTTGCCTTTGTAGATTTGGCTTCTCTGCACATTTAATATAAGTGGAATTGCAGTAGGCAGTCTTTTGCATCTGGCTGTCTTCACTGAAGTGAACCATTGTTGACATTCATTCATGTTGTAGCATGTATCAGAAGTTTGTTCCTTTTTATTACTGGGGAGTATTACATTGTATGGATGACAGACATTTTGCTTATTGAGAGTTTGGTCGTTTGTATAGTTTGTAACTTTTGGCTATTATAAATGATGATGCTATAAATTTTCATGCTGTGTGTCTCCGTGTAGACATATATTTACATTTCTCTTGGGTGGAGTCCCATGAGTGGAATTATTGGATCATATAATGAGTTTATTTATAATGTTCAAAGAAATTGTGAGACTCTTTTTCAGTGAGGTTGTGCCATTTTATATGTACCAGCTGTATCATAATATAAGGGTTTGGCTTCTCCACATTTTTGTCAACACTTGATATTGTCTGTCTTTTTGACTAGTCATTCTAATGAGTACGAAGTGATATGCTGTTGTGATTTGATTTGCATTTTCATAATGACTAATTGTCTTAGTCCATTTTGGTTACTATAACAAAATCCCTAGACTGGGTGGTTTATTAAAAGCAAAACTGTATTTTGCACAGTTCCGGAGGCTACGAAGTCCAAGATCAAGGAACAGCAGATTTGGTATCTGGTGAGAGCCTATTCCTGGTTTATATAGATGACCATCTTTCAGCTTTGTTCTCACATGGCACAGGGGGAGGGGAGCTCTCTGGGGCCTCTTTTATTAAAGACCTAATCATCTCCCAAAGGCCCTACCTTATTATACCAAGGCTTTGAGGGTTAGGTTCCAATATACAAATTTTGGGGAAACAGAAACACTCAGTCTACAGCACTAATGGTGTTGAATATCGTTTTATGTGCTTGTTAGCCATTTGTGTATCTTCTTTGATGAAATGTCTATTAAAATATTTTGTTCATTTTCAAATTGGTTATTTGTTGTCTTCTTGACTTATAAGAGTTTTCTTTTATATATATGTATTGGATACAACTTCCTTGTCAGAAATATGATTTGCAAATGTTCTCTCACTGTCTGGTCTTGTCTTAACTTTTTTTTTTTTTAAGATTTTATTTATTTATTCATGAGACACACACACACACACACACACACACACACAGAGAGAGAGAGAGAGAGAGAGAGAGAGAGAGAGAGAGGCAGGACACAGGGAGAGGGAGAAGCGGGCTCCATGCAGGGAGCCTGACATGGGACTCGATCCGGGGACTCAAGGACCACGCCCTGGGCCGAAGTCAGGCGCTAAACCCCTGAGCCACCCAGGGATGCCCTTGTCTTAACTTTCTTAATGGTGACTTTTAGAATACAAAAGTTTTTAATTTTGACAAAGTGCAATTTATGTTTTTTCTTTTATTGATTTTGGTTTTGGTATTGAATCTAAGAACTCTGCCTAAACCGCGCTTACAAAGATCTTTTTATTGTATGTTTTTTCCTAGGTGTTTTATAGTTTCTGTTCATACATGTAGTTCAATGATCCATTTTGAATTAATTTTTGTGTATGGTGTGAGATTAGAATCTAAATTCTTTGCATGTAGATAGCTAATTGCCCAAGCACCTTTTGTGGAAAAGGCCACCTTTTCCATTGTGTTTTCTTGGCAGCTTTGTTGAAAGTAACTATCAGTAGAAGGTTATTTTTTCTGGGCTCTGAGTTCTATTCTGTTTATCCATGTGCATTTCCTTACCCTAATACCCCATTGTCTTGATTATTGGAGTTTTATAGTAAAATGTTCATCTTTGTTCTTATTTTTCTAAATTGTTTGGCAATTTTAGGTCCTCTGCATTTCCATATGAATTTTAGGATCTATTTATTGATTTCTATAAAAACCTTGCAAAGATTTTGATACAGATTATTTTAAACTTACAGATCAACTTGGGGAGAATTGCCATCTTGGCAATATTGAGTCTTCCTAAACATATATATGGACTGTCTCTCTATGTATTTACATCTTAAATAATTTCTTATGGCAATGTTTTGTAGTTTTATTTTTTTTAGTGAGGACTTCTATGTACTATATCTCCTAAGTACTATATCAAGGATGACACAAAAAATTCTGGATACCATTTACATACAAGTCCCTATGTTAAGCGTAGGCCATTTCCAAATAGTTCAGGACTCCAGAAGTCTTCTAAGAGGATGGAAATAGAGATTAAACTACGGGATTGAGTGGGATAGAGTGAGAATGTATTATAGCCAAGGACTTGGTATGGTTTTGACTTAGTGATAAAGTTGATACATCAGTATCAAGACTTGATCATTCATCATGAAAATTATGCACAAGGATCTCATAAACAAGTTTTTTCTTAAGAAGAATTTTCTCATTGCATATTGAATGTGTTAGGTTGCTGGAGTGCCTCCAACACTTATTTGTACCTATGCTTCTTCTTGCTTATTCTGAGAAACCAAGATTTTAGAGAAAGTGATTGCTTCCTAATGACTTTTTTTTTGTTAATGTGGCTTTGATATCAAAGATGATAACATAGTCTTATCCAGGCACATTCCAGAAAGCAAGTGCCATAGAAAGTAGTTAGGTATATAACAACTACCAGATGGAGTGAAAACATAGCTCTGCTGCTGAAGCACATTTCATTATTGTTAGATTCATTCTGTTCCTTACGTTAGTACAGAGGTGATTTTCTGTTGGTATTTAAGCTGCTCTTGGAATAAGCCTATCCAAACTCTTTGGATTTGCGCAGAAACAAGATTGTGGTTAAAAAATGGAAAAACATGTAGACATCAAGACATAGACTTAATATATAATATAATTTGTTATTTAAGTGCATACCATGTACTTCTTGTTTTATTAATGAATAATGTTATGATATAAATGCCTTCCAAGAAATCTGATATTATATAATATTACAGAGCACTTCCAGAAGATATATTTTTTCTCTTAAATGAAGGGATTGTTATTGAAACTTTATTTTTTATTTTTTAAAATTTTTTTATTTATTTATGATAGTCACAGAGAGAGAGAGAGAGAGGCAGAGACACAGGCAGAGGGAGAAGCAGGCTCCATGCACCGGGAGCCTGACGTGGGATTCGATCCTGGGTCTCCAGGATCGCGCCCTGGGCCAAAGGCAGGCGCCAAACCGCTGCGCCACCCAGGGGTCCCTGTTATTGAAACTTTAAACTCAAGAAACACCTGCATGAGAATCATCTGGAGGGCTCATTAAAAATGTAAGTTCTGGACCTTAGTCATTGAAGCCTTGAATATCAAGGAGGTGGTCCCAATAAACAAGAAATATAAAAATGCTCTAATTTATTCTTATGTGCACTGAAGTTTGAGAATATTTACTTTAAAAAATTAGCTGAAAACTTATAGTATGTCTGACTTATCTTAGCTGTGGGAATGCTAGAAGACCAAATCTTGCAAAAAAAATAAAGAGAACTATTTTTTATAAATCATAATGAATTACAAAATGCTTACTACTCATTTTGCTCATTTGGCATTTATTACATATTAGTATCATTTTGCAATTTATATGTGTATATAAAATTACCTTTACTCACATATAAATACACATACATATAACTTGTTTTCTTAGAGTGCTAGATTCCTTTTTTAAAAGATTTTATTTATTTATTCATGAGAGACACAGAACAGAGAGAGAGAAAGAGAGGGAGAGACACAGACAGAGGAGAAGCAGGCTCCATTCAGGAAGCCTGATGTAGGACTTGATCCCAGGACTCCAGGATCACGTCCTGGGCCGCAGGCAGGCGCCAAACGCTGAGCCATCCAGGGATCCCCAGAGTGCTAGATTCTTAAAAGTGGAATCAATTTCACATAATTTTGTGCTGCTCTCTAAGACAGCCAAGTGCATACAAATCCTTCTTAAACATATAGTGGATAATATACTAAGCAGCAACACTAGTAGGCATCAGTTGTCAAGAGCTTAAACTTTGGAGTCAGACAGTTCCAACTGTTTCAATTAAGTATGTATGCCAGCTTTGGCAAATTTCCCAGCTGTTCAAAGCCTCACTTTTCTTACCTATAAAATAGGAATGATAACAATAATAATATCTACCTCGCAGGCTCATGAGAATCAATAAATTATGTACATAATTATGTATGTATGTACATAATATGTATACACATTCAATTGTGTACATATTATGTACATACATAAAGTGCGTAATTATTATACATATTTACATATGAGTTATACTGTTCGGAGTAATTACTCAAAAATGGTAGCTATCATTGTTATGAGTATTGGAATAATATTCTCCTTTGATTGCAAATAATTGCACCAAATATTTTTATACCCAATATGCATAGTTAATTCAATAATGAATTATTTATTTAATAATGCTTATTTAATACTTTAATATATCCATTTGACAGTAATATTATACAAGCCAATAATATAATCTGGTAAACTTAATAAAATACATTTTTCCTAATTCTAAAATTAATACTTATTTTTAGAGTAGGTAAGAAAACATAGAAAAGTAAATACAAAAGAAAACATTAATTTTGTTATTTTTTTAGCTTTTTATTTTGAGATAAATTTTGCACTTACACAATAATTGCAAAAATAGTACAAAGTGTTCCCATGTACTTTTCATTCACTTTGCCATAATATTAACATCTTACATAATTATAGTTAATAATCAAAAGGAGATGAACATAATTAGTACAATTCTACTAAATAAACCACAGTATTTATTAGAGTGTCAAAGGACTCTTGTCATTTTTTCTGTTCCAGGATCCCATTTTGTGTGTTAGATATCATGTCTATTTAATCATCTCCAATTTGTGAATCATTCAGTATTTCTCTATTTTTCATAACTTTGGCAACTCTTGAAGGGTACAGGGCTATTTTTTTTGTAGACTATCTCTCCATTTATGTTTGTGAGGTTCTCATAATGGGGTTGGGGTTATGCATTTATTGCCAAGAATACCACTAAAGAGATGTTTCCTTCTCAGTGAGTTATAGCAGGAGATAGATGATGTCTTTTTGGGGATGTTAACCTTGACTACTGAGGTGTCTGATGGGTTTTCTACTGTAAAATTAATAATCTCCCCTTTGTAATAATGGATATCTTGGGGGAGATACTTGAAGACTATGGCAAATGTCCTGTTATTCCTCAGCCTTTTGTCCACAAATTTTAGCATTCTTCATTGACTATTTCCTGCTTTTACTTATTTATTACTGTGGTATTTGCATATTGGTGATTTTCTGTTTCATTCTTTCTGCATGCAGAAAGTCGGATTTTTCTGTAGGAACGAGCTGTCACTTATTCTCCTTTTATTCATTCAATTGCTTATTTCAGTATGGACTCAGAGATATTTATTTTATTCTGTGGGCCATCTCAATTCCAATTTTCTTGCTCAAAAGTTTTCATCTTTGGACATTAGGAGCTCCGTCAACTGGCTCTTATCCTTTCAACATGCTTTCATTCTTTTTTGAGCACTTCCTTAGTGTCTGGCATTAAGATTTTCCAGGGTCCTCTTTTATTTTTTCTGCCTCAGCCCTGGAATGGGTCATTTCTTCAAGGAGCTATTAGGCCAATTTTTGAGGCTATGTATAAATATTGCCAAAATTCCTTCCAGAAAGATTATATAACCAGTTTTTATTTGCACTAGAAACCTCACAGGTATTTTTAAAATGTTGACAATTGGCAACATTTTGCTAACACTTTCTTCTGTATTCCATTTCCAACTTTAGGTAGTGTTTCTATATGAAGTTTTTTTTTTTTTTTTTAATCACAGTTCAGAAGAACGTTGAACTATTTGGAAAATTCTTCAATTTGTTCCTTTATTCAGATTATTACTGAAATGCTGCTTATAGTTACTAGCTTATCTTTTTTTATACAGGACTCCTTTGTACAGTGAAGATATGAAACTCCAACCCCTTCATTGTAGATCCATACTAGATACCATTTTGGCCATGAAAATTTTGGGTCATCTTTGAATGAAATCATACCCCTACTTCTTCAAAACCACAGATATTCTTTAAAATAAAAAAAAATTAGACTGAAGTTCAGAAAGGTCTAATTCATAAAATGTTTCAGTGTCTTATTCTTTTTCTCAGCCTTACTGATTATTAGTTTATGATAGGCAGTCAGGTTTTATTTGTTGCATTAGGGTGATTCTCTTGTACAGAACTTTCATCTTTATCACTCCTTAAGAAGAGACTGTTATTCTTATTTGAACCATCCAGGACCTTTCATGTCACCAAAACCATGTTGAAGAATTACCTGAGGACCCTGATAGATGACAAACCTGACAAAAGTAAAAATTTTAGGCCTTCCTATATGTTGTTACTTAAATAAAACATGATAATTTGGACTGTGCTAATAACTCTCTGATTTAATAATTCTTTTTATGTTTATGTGGCTTGAAAAATATAATTAGTTTTTAAGAACTGAGATTAGGGTTAATTTACTTTAAATCAAATAATTCGGTAAATAGTTCTACAACAGTAATTGTTTTACATTTATCTTGGGATTGTAAGCTAGTACTTTCTATTTAGTCTTTAACATAAATATCCATTATAAATGGTTATCATAAGAGCTAAACAACAACAAATCTTGAGCTTAAGTTCAAGCTATCTCATAGCTTGATATTAGAAACTGTTTAGATACTAGTGCCAATCTAATGAAAGGAACTGGAATTTACAGTACAGACCATTTCTGTAATATAATATTTTGTCAAATCTTTATGAGGACAAGAATGCAGAATGATGAATTTAATATCAACTTTGTCCATTTAAAAGATCAGTGAAGCTTTCTCATAATTCAGGAAATTCTATCTGTGGTGTGTCAATTTATTTATTTATTTAAAAAATATTTTATTTATTTATTCATGAGAGACACAGAGAGAGATCGGAGATAGGCAGAGGGAGAAGCAGGCTCCCACAGGACCCTGGGATCACGACCTGAGCCAAAGACAGATGCTCAACCACTGAGCCACCCAGGTACCCTGGTATGCCCATTTAAAACATGCTGGGTCAACCTTGAATCCAGCTTTAAAAAAGATGAACCTTTCATAGAATTACTTCAAGTAGCTTATAATTTCACTTATTTTCTTTTATGATTTAAAAATATTATTCCACTTCTTTTTACATACTTAAAATTCATTATCTATTTTAGACTAGGACTCCTGGATTATATGGCTTTCTTAGCTAAACAGATTTCTCCCAGGATCTTTAGAAATGGTTGCGTGATCCGATTAAAAAAGGGCTTATATCTTTGATTCCGTAGGACAGTGATGTATCTCAGGGAAAGGATCTAGTTAGCTCCGTAGCTCTCTTGATTTCAAGTAGGTCAAATATTTTGGAATGAATTCTACCATCTAACTTTCAAGTTACATCAAAACTTTTGACATTAGAATCAATTTTTCTTGGAAAAATATACTTTCCTGGTGTTTATTTTGGTTCAGAAAATATCTTGAAACGGGAATGAAAAGGCTTCAAAAGTTTATTGAGTTGCAGTTGTTCTATAAGACAATAGTTTGGTGATTATGTTTCAATACTTCATAAACACATATTTACATTTATCTCAAAAAGTACCTGCATATTTAGAAAGCAAGAAGCAAGAGCACTTCACAAAATGCAATTGAATTTTAATGCAAACATTAATACATGAATGGTTCATATATTTTAATGCATCTAAAATTTTAATTGATTAACATACGTTACTTACCTTTATGGCAGCCTTCCTATTAGATAAGAATGAAGAAGGAAAACAAGTAGCTTTTCTGCCTTTTAAGAAATGCAGCAAGGATTCCACTTACATAGGAAGGTATAGTAAAATGTGCCAATCATGGGCTTAAGAAACATTTTGCCCTGTTTTGATAATAATGTCTTTCTGTAAACGATCCACGAAAAAGGGAGAATAAGATCAGCACAAATAAATAAGACTCAAAGATAATTCAGATTATCTTATGACATCAGTAGTTCAGTATTCTGTAGCCTTTTATGAGATAATCAGTCAGGTGTGGCCATAAGAGGAGAAAGGAGAAGCAGAGGAAAACAAAAATTTCCATCCTTAGCGACCATTCTTCAATGACAAAATAAACACACAAACTAAACAACATAAAATTTATACATTAAAGATTTGGGGAACTTTTCAGAACACAATTTGAAACGACAGTGAGGTTACAATAAGATAAGAACAGATGGATCTTAATCTGTCTAACATTTCACAGTAAGTGATTAGGCAGGAGAGTTAGAGACCATTTGATTTTTAGAAGTAATAATTGAATACTCAGAAACAATTGAGGAGGACATAATACTGAGTGAAATAAGCCAGACATGGAAAGACAAATACTGCATGATCTCATTTATATGTGGAATCTAAGATAGTCAAATACATAGAAGCAGAGAATAGAAGAGTAGTTGCTAGGGGATGTGGAGAAGAGGGCATAGGGAGGTGTGGGCCAAAGGTAGGAAGTTTTAGTTATGCAAAAATAACACAGGAGAGGCTCCAAAAAGCCATGTTATACTAACAAGTCTCTGAAGAGGGACTTGCTCTATGCCATGGTAGGGTCAAGGGGAAGTGCTAGCTTTTGATCAGATGATAGAAGACAGAAGCAAGAAAAAGTTCAGGCCAGAGCCATTATATGGAAAGGCAAGGCAAGGCAAAGCAGGTAAACAGTTTAGAATTGCCTAGTTTAAATAATGGTGTTGGGCTATAGACGTCTCTGGTTGTCTGGTGCCTGGCCCTGGGATAATTTAGGGCAGGAGAACTATTGGTTTGGTTGTGTGAGTTAGATGAGGAGAAAGTTGTGGTATAGATTTGGGATTAGTTGGTTTGTATATGAAAAATATATTTGTAGGCAAGTTGTTAGTTATCTTTGGGATTTAGCTAGCCCTGAAAGGGGTAATCTCTCCCTGAGACTGTAAGGCTCCAAATGCCAGATCATCAATAATATCAAAAATAGGAAAATGTAGTTACCACACGTAGTCCTGTGATTAATGGATGCCAAATAGACAAAAATAGAATCTACAAAAACACAGAACAAATGGATATCCTGTATTACTCTATAAATTCTCTTTTAAAAGGAAATGGAAAAAGAGTACCTGTCAGGTTAGGTGTGACCATCCCACTTTATCTACATCCACGTATAGGAAGGAATTTGGCAATTCCCAGGAACTTTTTTTTGCTTAGTTTTATATGCTCCAATGAAACTATGGGCTTTGATGGAAATTTTATTAAAAATTGCAGATGTACTATTTTTTATAACATACAATTTCTCGTGATAATATTTGCCTGTAGCTAACATATATGTATAAACAAAACTTAATAAAGAGAATATGTATATGGAAGACAACTTTTAATTCTGATTAGCCTCCCCCTGATTTTTCTCCTCAGCCTTTCACAAGTAGATTAGTGATTATGTTGCTTTGACTTTCTAATTACATATTCCTTTGTGATAAGCCACTGCAGTGGTTTTATATTATATGAATAAAGATACAAGAGTTCACCTTTGATTATTTTGGATAAAGCTTGCACAAGAAAACATTGTATTGTTTGGACTTGGTTATGTTTTCAAGAAGTTAAGATTTTATAAAATGTAATATTCCCAAAGAATTTAGTTTTGGCTGAACATTCAAATTGAAAACCAAGTAAGAGAATTTTACATAAATCTGAGAGCCAGTCAAAATAAAGAGCAATGGACATTTATCAAATGCAGAGAATGTGTTTGGAAACTATAAAAATCTTACTCGTTTTTGTTCACCTGAATTATATACAATATTCCCTTTAATGTTAGGAAGCATTTACCTTTGGGAGAGGGAGAGGAAATAGCCCAAGGAAAAGGTGATAATAAATTCAATAGAGATAACTTTTATTAATGTACATAATATTTTATGAATTGAATTAAGCTTTTAAAAAAAGTTTAACAGAAGCTTAAATTTCCTCTGAATAGTTAACTCTATGTAAAATTTAACTGTTGCCCAAAATTTTATATAACTTTTAGCTTATTTTTTAAAGATTTTATTTATTTATTCATGAGAGACAGAGAGAGGGAGGGGCAGAGACACAGGGAGAGGGAGAAGTAGGCTCCATGCAGGGAGCCCGATGTGGGACTCGATCCCGGGCCCTGGGATCACACCCAGAGCCTAAGGTAGATGCTCAACCACTGAGCCACTCAGGTGTCCCAAAACTTCTAGTTTGATAAACTAGTCCCTAATGCTAGTGGTTTTTTGGAAAAGTCCATGTTATTTCTGTGATCTATTTAGAATGTGGCTAAATGGATAAATTGATTGTTTCCATAAGAATCAGGCTAGCAATACAGTTGGGCATCAGTCTGTCCCCACACTAGAATGCGTCTGAACCATGTCTGTATCCCTAGTACATGATCTGTCATATAGTAGAAGTACTCCATAAAACATGTGTTGAGTTAAAAAAAGTATGTTTTTTGCCTGTATAGTTATGGCTTTTAATGAAAATTTAGAATACTCTCTGTTTAGACCCCTTGGCCTAATCCCATTAAACACTAGCTACATTTCTTTGTGATGTTCTTCAATTTTAACAGTTAAATTTAATAATTCCTTTAAACCAAATTGACTCTTAAGGTGCTAAAAATAAAAAAATGCAAAAACTTCTCTTTGGCTTGTTTTTACCAGTTTGAATTTTGCAGCAATAGTATATGAGAAACATTTTGATATTGTAAAGCAGAAAACATTAGACTAAATTAACAGTTTTCACATTATAATTCCAGGGAGTATGGAAATCTTTCTATACATGTTAGAGCTCAAATTCATATTTTTAGAGACCATTAACTGATTTGGAAGTTTGGGAATCAGAAGAGACTGGAGGATATATTTTCAAATGTCTAAATAAGTAAACATATATTTTGTAATCAGCACTGCTAATAATACTGTAAAACTAGCTACCAAATGCTTTCTCCCTTGTAAATTAAATTAGTTCCTCCAAAATTAGACATAAGCAATACCACAGGTATTTTTATTTTTGATATATTGACAAAAGCTTATGGAAAGCCTACCACCATGATAAAAAAAATTACATTTGTTGGAATTCTTCCTTTTGCTTAATTTTTATATGTATTGTTTCTGGAATTTTTAATATGTTAGGTAACAAGACTTTTATGATATCTTAATTTCTAACTTTTTCATTTATTCACAGTTCTAAAATAGGTACTATTATTAGGGGTTGCATATCTTTTATGCTCAGAGATTTTAGAACAACTTTTTAAAAATCAGCATTTTCATGGGGCACCTAAGTGGCTCAGGGGGTTGTGTCTGCCTTCGGATTAGGTCATGATCCTGTGGTCCTGGGCTCCCTGCTCAGACGGGAGTCAGCTTCTCCCTTCTTGCTGCAACTCCACCTTGCTTATGCTGTGTGTCTCTCTCTCTTAAATAAATAAATAAAAATCTTAAAAAAAATGAAAAACTCTCAACCTTTTCTTTTTCTAGAATGATTATACATGAGCTTCTTAATTGCAGACTTAATCTATTATAGTTCTTTTCACTTGGCGAAATCAAATTACTCTAATGTAACTTTGAGACTAAATGCCCTTGGAACCAAGTATTTAGCAACATTTACATGCCTATCATATTTAATAGTGTTGCAATTCTTCAAACAATTAAACTAATTTCAATTATTTCAACATCTGTTAAGATGATTGTCAAGGAACATATTTATTTTCATGTCCAATTCAGAGGTAATTAAGTCATGAAGAATTTGAAATATTAATTGATAATCAAGATGATAGTCTAAATCAGCGTACAGGTCTCATTTTTTAAATGTACATGACTATAATAAAAGGAACTTTTGGATGTTGTTTGATCAATACTTGAGAACATTTAATACAAAGTAATTTATATTTTTAAACTAGTGTAGACATTCACCAAAATCTGAAATTAACTTCAAAGCCAATTTAGAATAAATGTATAAATTAATTTGTCTAAGAAAAGAATTGGAAAAAGATGTAAGCACAGCATAGTTATGCGAATGATTAGCTATCTAATGTGTTCTTGTTAGAGAAAAAAGGAAAACCTAGGTTTATTGTGTTAATAATGAAAGCATTAGTAGACATTATTGACATTTAGTAATTCTGTTTCAAGCTGTTTTTTTTCTAGATTTAGTTTCTTTAAAATTTGAATGTAGGTAATTCCTATTTCCGGATTTCTATTTTTTAAAGATTTTATTTATTTATTTATTCATGAGAGACACACAGAGAGAGAGGCAGAGACACAGGCAGAGGAAGAAGCAGGCTCCCTGTGAGGAGCTTGAAGTGGGACTTGATCCCGGGACCTGGGGATCACACCCTGAATAAAAGGCAGACGCTCAACCATTGAGCCACCCAGGTATCCCTATTTCTGGATTTTATACATTGTAAGACTTCTTTCCATCTCCAGGCACCATATGGATTGGACGATTGGGTTAGAGCAGTGGGTCTAGTGTCACGGGTCACTTCACTAATTGTACTTGGGGTAGAGCAATGATACCAACCCAGCTAAACAGCATGATGACTGTTTTTTTTTTTTTTTTAAAGCCCTTCAGTTCTTTTACAATAGCATCTATGCAGTTTTTCAAAATATTATTGTATCTACGACCTCATTTCTGTCTCCTCCTCCAATGTATCTCTGAAGTAAATAGCACAGGCCGCATTCTGTTTTCTAGAAAATGTGATCAGCAAATTCAGGTTCAGTTAGACATTTGACCATCATGTCATAAGCTAATGGCAGAACCAGGACCAGAACTCAAATGCCTTACATCTTAACTTGATGAACATTTTTCTGTTACTCTGTGAAATGTCAGAGTTCCCTTATAATTTCCTCAGGTGAGGTTGCAACTGTATTTTCCAAAACAGGTATCTTATGTAGTCTACTTGCTTACTCACTCACTTACTCATTCAGAGATTTATTGAAGACACACAGTATGTGCCATTGAGATTAGTTAAGGACATGGCTCAGAGGATTTCAGTTTTGCCTATAAGCTTGTTGCTTTCTTGGCAAGAACTTTGAGGGGATAGATTGTGATATTAATTAGAGTATTGTTATTGCTGAGACTCTACTAATTGATAAGTAGGACTAAAATGTTCTTAGAAACAAGACATTCTTAAAGCTTTAAAAATTAATGTGATTGTAAAAAACAGAATCTAAGGTTTCAACTGATCACCACCCTGGCTGCCTGGCCTCCTCCATTCTCCACAGAATAAATCTTTGTTTTCAGTTTGGTGAGCATGCTAGACCTTTTACATTCCCATGGATAATACATGACATTGTGCGTGTTTCTGAAAATGACATTGTGCTATTTCCTTTATAAATTATTTTTTTATTTCAGCAATGTTTCGGAGGTCTTTGCATGTTAGACGATCTACCTCATTGTTCATCTGTCACATATTACATAAATTATTTTTTTATTTAAGCAATGTTTTGGAGGTCTTTGCATGTTAGACAATCTACCTCATTGTTCATCTATTGCATATTACATAGTCTATGTAACTATTTCCTGTTAGGTTGTTTTCAAAATTTGTTCCCTTTTTAAACAGTGTCTCAGTAAAAATGTGTGTATATTTTCTAGAGTAGGTACTGAGGTGTCTATTAGCATTAGATTTAATAAATGCTGAGAAGATTATGCTTTGGATTGACTAATCCAAATTTTATGTATTCTATGGGATTTGTTAACCTATGCCTTCTGCCAGATGTAATACTATATAAAAACTTTGTTTTTCCAATTTAATGGGTTAAAATATGTGATCATTTAAAATTTCTATTTCCTTAGAATATTGTTATTTAGAGGTGTTTGTTAACCCATGCCTTCTCCTAAACGTAATGTAAAAATTTTTGTTTTGCCAATCTAATAATTTTTAAAAATTTGTATTTCCTTAGAATATATTTTTAAGTTTGTTATTCATTTCTTCCTCTGTGAAGTTTGTCCACTTAAAAAAAGATTTTATCTTTTTTCTAAAAAAATTCTTAGAGATCCTAATATTTGTCTGTTAATTACTACACATTTTATTTTTCAAGTTTTGCCTATTTACTTGTGGTATTCTTTCTATAGAAGTGTTTCATTGTGATGTAGTCAAATTTATTAATATTCTTCTCAATTTTTGCTTTTTGTATTTAACTCAAGCTCAAAATATAATTTCTTTGTATATAATATTAAAATTAAAAAAAGATTTTATTTATTTATTCATGAGAGTTACAGAGAGAGAGAGGCAGACACACAGGCAGAGGGAGAAAGAGGCTCCATGCAGGGAGCCTGATGTAGAACTCCATCTTGGGTCTCCAGGATCGTGCCCTGGGCTGAAGGCAGGCGCTGAACCTCTGAGCCACCCAGGCATCCAAAAAGTTTTGATCTTTAACCTAATTAGACTTTTTTTGTGGTGCTATGAGACATATATTTGTCTTTATTATTATTCAAGTCTAACAAATTAAAAAACTAACCTTTTTATTTTGGAATAAATTGATATTTACTGAAAAGATGCAAAGATATAGTCTCCATATAACCTTTGCCCAGTTTCCTCTAACATCATACATGGTGTATTTGTCAAAACTAAGAAACAAACATTGACATATTAATTTCAATTAATATTCAATCTCAACTACATTGCAAACTCTCTTTAAAGTTGTACCAGTTTATCCACTTGTGTTCTTTTTCTGTCTGGGATCTCATCTAGGATGCCACATTGTATTTAGTATTTATGTCTCCTTAGTCTCCTCTAAGGAGCCTCTTTCCTTGTTTTCCTTTTCTTTTCTTTACTTTTTTTTAAATAATCTTAATAGTTTTGAAAAGTATGAGTTAGGGGCGTCTGGGTGGCTCAGTGGTTGAGCATCTGCCTTTGACTCAGGTCATGATCCCAGGGTGGGGTCCTGGGATGGAGTCCCTAATGGGGCTCCCCGCATGGAGCCTGCTCTTCCCTCTCCTATGTCTCTGCCTCTCTCTCTCTCTCTCTCTCTCTCATGAATAAATAAATAAAATGTTTAAAAAGAAGAAAAAAAGAAAAATATGAGTCAGATATTTTCTAGAATGTCCCTCGAATTGGGTTTGTCTGATGTTTTCCTATGATTAGACTGGGATTTTGTGATTTTAGGAAGAACATCACAGAGGTGACATGCTTTTCTTATTACATCCTATCAGTAGTATATGATATCCACATGACTTACATTGATTATGTTAATCTTGATGAGATTAATGATGATTTGATTAGAAAAATGTTTGCTAGTTTTCTCCACTGTAAAGTTACTAATTTTATTCTTTACATACTTTATTTTTTGGAAGCAAGTCAAGAGAGGAGGCTCTACTTCCTGGGAGGGAAGAAGTATTTATATATGTTATTTGAAAAATTCTGTAAGAAAGACATATCTGTTCTCTCCCATTTACCTATTTATCCAGGCATTTACTTATATCAATATGGACTCACTCATGCATATTTATTTTATACACTGGGTTATAATACAATACTATATTACTTATTTTGTTGCTCAAATTGTTCCAGCTTTTGCCATTGGGAACTTTCAGGTTGGCTCCTAATAACCTTTTGTTGTTGTTTTGAGAGATCTTTTCAAATTAAGGGAAAAGATACATATAAATGTCATGAATTAAAAAAACTCAAAAGTAATAACATGCATAAATATACATATTTTTCCAAATATTGACATTTTGCTTTAAAAATAGAACTTTAAGTGATATAGAACATTTCATTTTTCAGTATTCTTTTGTACTTTGGAAAGTCCCTTTGTAAAGTTGTTTCAACTTATTACTGCCTAATTATATTTTAGTGACAGAGTATTAAATAGTGAATGATCTGTTCATTTTCTAAAAGTTGGTAAATTAAATCAAAATATTTACAAACAAATATAAGAAACAATTTTGCTTATGAATTGTATAATTATTTGTTTTTAATAAGTGAGGATGTATAGAATATATTAAAATAAATGTGACCACTACTCAATAATTTATTCAGAATTTCTGAAAACCTCTCACCTCAAGATTGAATTTTAATAATATGTATAACTCATATAATTGAATATGATTTTTGCATAAAAATAGTAACTTTGGAATACTGTTTGGTGCATGAGTCCCCTGTCATTCAAAAATTCTTAACTTGATGCTAAATATTCAAGCCAGTCAAAGTTAGGCCTCAGAATTAGAATATTCTTTTATAAGAATTTTTTAAGACAGAACATGAGAGACTCCTAACTCTGGGACATGAACAAGGGGTGGTGGAAAGGGAGGTGGAAGGGGGGTGGGGTGACTGGGTGACAGGCACTGAGGGGGGCACTTGATGGGATCAGCACTGGGTGTTATGCTACATGTTGGCTAATTGAACTCCAATAACAAAAATAAAAAAAAAAGAATTTTTAAAAAATGTGCTTCACTTTATAAATATACAGTTATACTTTGAAATGCTTAGGTTTTCTTAATTAATATAGATATTTATTTTCACAAGATGAAAGCCAAAACTCAGTTAAAATAAAAATTGAGAATGTTATGGTCTTAAAAATAATGTCCTGAACATGGGGAACATATGCTATGTTGTCAGATTTACAAAGGTTTATAATTTGCTGGATTCTATGATATAACATTTGAGATGATATTCAATACGTATGATGATTTTCTTCCGTCTTCAGTTACTTTATTGTCATTAAAATGTTGTGTATGTGTAGCAAGCTATGATGATAAAACAATAAATTTGAGCTTCATAGAGTAAATGAGGATCCCCTCTGAATATTTTCTATTGGTTAATCTATATGGATATATGGTGGAAAGATAAAGGACTCTGGTGTTAACTTAGTTACTCTGAACCTCAGTTTATCCATCTAAAAAATAGAGATCTAATAATAGCTATTTTGCATGGTTTTTGTAGGTGTTTTATATGGCACATAAAAATAGATCCACATTTTAATTCCTTCCTTTTCTGCTACACTGTACAAAATTTATAAAAATAAAAATGTCTCACAGTCTATTCAGATTTTTTCTAGTTAAGCTACTAGTTGAGTAAAGTTAGTTATAATATATTCCCCATATCTGATCCACTTAGATGACTAGAATACATGTAAAGAATCAATAAGAAGAAAATTCCATTCTTCCAAGAGTATTACTCTTACTTTTTTATTTTATTTTATTTTTTATTTTTTTTAGTTTTTTTTTATAAATTAATTTTTATTGGTGTTCAATTTATCAACATACAGAAAAACACCCAGTGCTCATCCCATCTAGTGTCCCCCTCAGTGCCCGTCACCCATTCCCCCCCACCCCCCGCCCTCCTCCCCTTCTACCACCCCTAGTTCGTTTCCCAGAGTTAGGAGTCTTTATGTAAGAAGAAAATTCCATTCTTCCAAGAGTAAGTATTACTCTTACTTTTTTATTTTTTTACTTTTTTAAAATAATGGGGGCAAATGTTAATAATTGGCTGGGAACATGTATCAAATTATAACACCAACTTTCTATTATATATGATATGAAGATAGGCATTTATTTCTGTTAGTTGGAGTTTATTAACGTGGGGAACAAATAGGAGCCTTCTATGACATTAAAAAGCTATCTTAAAAAATTCTAATAGGAAGTTTATAAAGGACATGGAGCCAAGATGTAATGCTCAGGGCATTGACATAAATGACAGAGTATTTGGCTTCTCCCACCCCCATTTATGGTGAGCTCATGCCATAATTTCTCAAGTATTTTTTCTTTCCCTTCAAGCAATGTGTCGCTTTTAGATGTTAATTGACTTGTTAATTTAGGAGGTAGTCACTCTACTCAGAGATGTTTACATTTCTTCTGAGTTATCCAATTTGTTGGCATGCAGTGTGTTTAGTAATCTCCTATGGTCCTGTGTATTTGTGTAGAATCATTTGTAATGTCTACTCATTCCATTTCTGATTTTATTTGAGTCTTCTATCTTGTCTAGCTAAAGGTATGTCAGTTTTGTTTATCTTTTTGAAAAACCAGATCTTAGTATTGTTGGTCTTTTCTGTTGTGTTTCTGGTCTCAACATATGTTTACTAATTTCTTTGCCATTTCCACAAGTTTCTTTTTTTTTGTATTCAAAGTCTGTTTGGGCTTCTTGAATCTGTGATGTGATGCTTTTCATTAGTTTTGGGAAATTCTAAGTCATTATATTTTCAAATAGCGCCTCTTTTATCTTTATATTTTGTCTTTCTGGAATTCCAATTCAAGTTACACTACCTCACCAGATCTGATGTCTCCTTACTCTTCCTCCTGTATTTTCTATAGATTGCCTCTAGATAATTTCTTCTCATCTACTGGGGACTTAGTTTCAGTCATGGTAGGTTTTGGGGTCATATTTAGTTCTATCTAGTTGATTCTTTCATAAATATGCAATGTTACTTTTTATAGTTCTTGTTCCTTGCTGAAAATATCATTTTACTTTTATTGACATAACCGTAGTAATTATAGTTTTTTAAAAAACATTCTCTGATAATTATTTTCCATGGCAAACTGGTGGATCTGTTTCTGTTGTCTGTTATTTATGGTGGCTTTTATTCATGTTATTATAGTTCTTTTTTGTCTGGTTAGGTTTGATCATGTGCTAAATATTGTGTTTATAAAATTATTCATAGAAATAATTTAAGGTCTACGATGATGTTGTCATACTTCTTAGATGATTTTTTTTTCCTCTACTACTCTCAGGCATCCAATGAACCAGCAATTCTGAATGATTTTTTTTTAAGATTTTATTTTTATTTATTCATGAATGACATAGAGAGAGAGAGAGGCAGAGACACAGGCAGAGGGAGAAGCAGGCTCCACACTGGGAGCCCAAGGCAAGACTTGATCCTGGGACTCCAGGATCAGACCTGGGCCAAAGGCAGGCGCCAAACTGCTAAGCCACCCAGGGATCCCCCTGAATGATCTTAATACTATTTCATATGTGAATTTTTCTGTGCCACTAACTCAGGGCATGACTGAAATCAATGTGAAGGCTATTTTGCTTCCATTTTGTCCTTACATCTAGGTTATAGTCTTTTGACATCTCAATCATACCCACAAGTCCTCCAGATCTTGCTCTCTAATTCCAAGAGGCTGTCAGGAGTACAGTTGACTCTCAATAGGATCAGAGCAGCTCAGATTAGCAAATGGCCTCAACTCTGCACTCACCTGTTTGGTTTTCTGTCTGTTTTTGCCAGAAATTCCTTACTGTTTCTTTTTCATTTTTTAAAGTTTGTTTCTTTGTTTGTCTATGTATTTATTTATTTGAGAGAGAAAGCACAAGCAGAGGGAGAAGGAGAAGTTCCTCACTTCCCAGGACCCTGGGATCATGACCTGAGCTGAAGGCAGACACTTAACCCACTGAGCCACCTGGCACCCCATATTTCATTGCTCTTTTATGCTTTCAGAAAGACGTTAGTGTAGCTCATCCATATTTTTTGTTTTGTTTTGTTTTTTATTTATTTCTTTATTTTTTTAATTTCATATAAAGGATTTTAGAGTTATTAGTGTGAGGGTTGGTTTTAAATTACCTAGTGCACCCTTACCAGAAGCGCAAGTCCCTTTACATGCCTGTTTACATTGAAATGAAAATAAATCTCTAGGTGGTTCTTTGTGGGAGAACATAGATATAGAAGTACAATTTTGTTCTGTATTGAAAATTAAAAACAAGTCCCCATGGCTTTTTTTTTTTTTTTTTTTTTTTTTGCTGCTTCTTTGTTAGTTCAAATTAAGGTCTGTTCTCACTCAGAATGTCTCAGAGTAGATGATTCCATTTATACTGAAGCCTTTACAGGAGTCTTTATATCTGATAGTTAACTTCTAAGGCAAAGCATTGGTATGTGGATGACCATGCTGTTCTGTTAGAAATAAAACTTATAACACATGTTTAAAAATTAGAGGTAGATTTGAAACCTCATTTACTCTGAAACTTTTTTAAAGATGAGAAATGTTAAGTGTCAGAAAATAGCATTACAGTTATTAGATTATGTCTAATAAGAAGATTTAAAGGTTAGTTTTTGTCTAAGGTGTAAAATTTGATTTTGCATCTTTCATTTGACAGCAATTATCTATGTGCATTTAACTAAAATGTCAAGTTCATGATAAACTATGGTAAAATGATGTATTTAAGTTTTTAAAATAAAAAAGTTATAATTTAAACTTGTATAGGTGTAGGAGCAATAGCTAAGAGTGAAGGAAATAGTGTGGTGTCTAAATGGGGTATCTCTCCATGAGATAGGGGCCCCCAAATGTGGGGCATGATTGAGGGGAAGCTGGTGGCATGGTAGCTGAAAAGAATTCACCTGAGGCAGAACAAAGGAGACAGGTTTATTGAATACACAGCACGGGAGCCTCGGGCAGGACAGCAGAGGAGGCAGGGAGGCAGGGAGTGGGGGCTGCTTTTAAAGAGGAAAGATGGAATTCTCCCTTTCTTGGCAACTGTGCCTGGTTGGTTAGGGCCTTTGGATGTTTCGAGGTGGGTCCCCTGATGGGCTTTTTCTACATTCCATTGCTCAAACCTGTTTGCCTGAAAGTGGCCTCCACAAATACTTCCTTACCTGGTGTTTGAGAGAATCCTATTCATTATTAGCTTTAGAAGGAGAGTATCTTTAAATATAACTTCATCATTTATTGCCAAACCCTGTGCTCCTTTGTTCCCTCTCCTGGGTCACTCGGTTACCATATATTTTATGCGACCATTCCACACTTTCACTGGTAGAAGTGATTCTGTTGATGATCATATAGGGCAGAGGCAAGTCAGTGAAAAGTATTTTGGGCATCTAGGGTTTTGATATTGCTCATTGCCTTGCTCATGGTACTTCTGTACATTATATACTTACAATGGGGACCAGTGAGTAGAGAACCAACTTGGGCATACAAAGAAAAGATTAGCAAGTGATACTAATTTCATAAAAGCTTAGGTAGTAAATATTTAGGCATTGAGGAAATTTTTACCATGTGAAACATTCTAAAACACATTTACCCTTGAATAACAAAACATTTGCCCTTTTGGGTTTCTTTCTCCTTTTCTTTTGTTTAGAAAAAATATTGAGTTTAAAATCATTTTAATACAATATTACAGGTAATAGGATTCCCGGGGAACTAGAGAGGGCTTCCAGAGCCGAACATCTAACAGAGTAATCTGAATCTTTATAGGGAAAAAGGAGAAGATAATGGTGTGAGAGGTTTAAAGGAGGAGTTAGAGGAGAATAGGTAGCAGATAGGAAGGAGAAATGTTTAAAAACAGCTGTGGGTCGGGCAGCAATTAGCAAAAGCATACAAAAGAGCAAGAAGATTAGAGAAATTGGGGCGAACAGATTTGTGTGTCATTTTTGTAGAAGGCTAGAGAGGAATAAAGAATAACAAAGGCAAAGGATTATGCCAGTGGATCCTTCAGGTGATGTATCTGTGAATTGCACCTGCTCCTTCAGGATTACAAAGAAAAAAGGAAAGCGCAGACTGTTACAGAGACAAAAATTAGTGACTGATGCACATAAATAGATGCCTGACTGTAGATCGTGGGGCTTCATCACAGCACTACTGACTATAGAGAACAGCTACAGTCAGAGCTACAGACAGGTCTTCTTTTCCTTTTTCTTTCCTCTCCCCCCAGTTCTTTCCCTCTGAAGAGTTGTTGAAGAGTATTGTGGAAAAGATAAGAGACCAAGCATCCAAAGGGTAGAGTCTTGTCCTCCTTCAGTAGTTGAGTGTTATGCCAACCTCTGAATGGTAGTTTCCATAGCTGTAAAGTGGAAATAACAGCTGGACTATGATGTTTTAGTATAAGCTGAAATGCTTTTGAAAAAGCTTTGAAAAATAAATAAAATGTAAAGTTTTCTTTCATTAACTACTTATGAAATATAATATGCAATAGTGTTTTAGAGATCTAAGTGTAAATCCTGGCACTACCCTGTCCATTTAGGTCTAGTTACTTAATTGCTCTGATTAGAAATATTCTTATTTATACAGTAAAGATATAGTAACTCCATCTCACCAGATTATGAGAATTAAATGTGGCACTGCAAGGGAAGAATTTGGTGGAGTACCTGGCACACAGTAGGGGATAAATGTGAGCCCCTTCCTTTACATAGTGACATTAGAAATCTGTCCCATGGCCTTCAGTCAATTTGTGTGGATCTCTTTCTTTAGTCATTATATATACCTACTTCATTCGCATTATGATATAGTTTGTTTTTATAGGTATATGTCTGACTCTGCCAATAAATGCTAGGCTGCTGAAAGATGTTCGCTTTATATTCTCCATCATACGTAAATCATAGACAGTTTGTCAGTAAATATTCCCTATATCAGAAGGATGACCACTCAGGTTCTGAATGAAGCTTCTTTGCCTAGCAATATCTTTAGTTTGACTTTAAAGAATGGGTAACATCTATACTACATAATGGATGGTTGTTTAGAAATACAAACATTTTTTTATTCATCTTCTTTTGGATTTTTGTCCTCATCCATGCACATGTAAGCAGTGTCTTCAATGGACAGAGTAAGATACTGGGCATTTTTGTAATGTTGCTGCTTTAAGTCTTTCCTTTCTAAATCCTCTTTTAAAGGGTTCACTTGATCAGGTCAGGCCTTCCCAGAATAACTGCTTTTGATTAAGTTATTATTAATTAAGGACCTTAATTATTTGTATAAAACCTCATCTTTGCTACATAAAATAATCATAGGAGTTATATTCCTTCACTTTTGCCATGTTTTTTTGCTTAAAAGCAGTTACAGATCCTACCCACACTCAAAGGCAGGGGAAAACACAAAGATATGAATAGCAAGGGGTGGGAATCATGGGAGCCATCTTAAAATTCTGCTTACCACGGTATTGATGTAATTTTGTGTCTCCAATTTTAAATAATATTAACAGATAAGAACTTATATGACTTGAGAAGTTCTAGTTTCTGAATGCATTACATTTTGCATTAGAATTATTTAGACTGAATCTATTACCTTTTAGACTGGACATAGGGACACTTGGGTGGCTCAGTGATTGAGTGTCTGCCTTTGGCTCAAGGTGTGATCCCAGGGTCCTGGGATCGAGTCCTGCATCAGGTTCGCCACAGGGACCCTGCTTCTCCCTCTGCCTATGTCTCTGCCTCTGTGTGTGTGTGTGTCTCTCATAAATAAATGAATAAAATCTTTTTTTTTTAAAAGATAACAGAACCTTGTCTCAGAAGCAAAAACCAAAAAACAATCAATTTCAAGAAAAATCCGGATGAATAGAAACATTTAGAATAAAACAAATGGTAGAATTTGCCTTGTTGTTTAATAGGTTCATGCCCTTTGAGTTTATTTTAGAAAGTAGGAGATAAGTTTTCAAAAAAATTCCTGATTTTGCTTTCTTGAAACATCTGTTGCTTATTTTAATGGATAGTAATTTCGATTGATGTCAAATAGCAAAATAGAAGAGAAACTGGAATTGCATGTAGTATGGTGAATGTTACTTTTACTGATGATCATAACCACCAAGAAAATGTACTGGGCATTTATACAATGTTTTTACTATGTGTTTAAGAAAATACTTTTAGATATCTTTTTAAAATGAGTATTCTAAAATGGAATTCCAGAAAAAAACATATGCCCACAGAAAAACTTGTACAAGAAATATCATGGGAACATTATGCATAATAGATAAAAAGTGGAAGGATCCAAATCATTTCCTATTTATGTATGCCTAAATAAAATATAGTATATACATACAATGGAATATTACGTGGCAATAAAGAGGAATCTAGTGGCTGGTACATGTTACAACATGAATGAACCTTGAAAATATTATGCTAATTGAAAGAAATTACAAAACACCACATATTGTATGATTCTGTTTATATGAAATGTCCAGATTAGACAAATCCATAGAGACAGAAAGTAGATTAGTGGTTGCCAAGGGCTGGTGAGGGGAGGAAGGTTGGCAGGGGAAGGAAATTGACTGCTAATAGGCACAGGGGTTTCTTTTTGGGGTGCTGAAAATGTTTTGAAATTAATTGTGGTGATGGTTACACAACTTTGTGAACATACTACAGACTGCTGAGTTGTACACTTTAATGAGTGGATTGTATGGTTTGTGAATTATGTCTCAAAAAAACTAAAAAACATGGAATTTTATGTTCTAGCATTTTGATGCGACCAATGTATTTACTGCTCTTCTTACCTCTCCTGACTCAGTTCTGAGCATTTTCCATCTGCCAAGGCTTGAGCATCCAAAATTGAAAAATTTAATTCTGTATTGATGAATTTTCAGTGTGAATGAGTGGAAATATGTGAGAGCATAATTGTTGTCCAGGGCTTTTATCATATTTGGTTAAAGCAGTATATGATTCTCTTGGATGTAAGTAAGAACAAAAACGCACTGTGTATTTGTTAAATACTTCAGTATCTATTTCAATTAAATTAAATTTAGATATAAACTCTGATTACATGAATAAAACTCCAGGAACACCTCAGATCACATGTTGTCACTGCAAAATTGTAGCCTTAACAATTTTTAATTTACATTGTATAATTTTCTTTTCTTATTGCTGCTCATTAGGATCTTTTTAAATTTTAAATTTTTTAAAAAATATTTAATTTATTTATTCATGAGAGACACACACACAGAGAAAGAGAGGCTGAGACACAGCAGAGGGAGAAGCAGGCTCCATGCAGGTAGCCTGATGTGGGACTCGATCCTTGGTCTCCAGGATCACGCTCTGAGCCGAAGGCAGGCACTAAACCGCTGAGCCACCTGGGGACCCCCTCATTAGGATCTTTTAATTTAATTTGTTTCTCTTGTAATAGAAGCATTGAAAGGAAAGTAAGAATAATATTTAATGACAATGTTGATGAAGTAGAATGGGTGGAAATCTTTTTTCTGACTAAATTCAGAGTAGAAATCTTTAAAACAGTCTGAATACTGTCTGAAATCCTTTGTGGAATTTTCTTGGAGATTTTCTTAGAATGCCTTTGAAAATGTACTGCTTTGCCCTTCAGCACTATTTGTTTATGGATCTCTGAGGAATTCATTAATATTTTTAGGCTTTCTATTTGCTGGTTTCATTCCCATTTTGCAGATTGAATTACTTAAACTGCATAGCTAACATGATTTGTCCAAAACCAAGTAGGCAGTTAACTGTTGAAACTTAAGCTTTCAGCAACAAATGATGTTTTTTCACTTTAAATGAATATTTTAGTATGTTAGGATACATGGCTTCACGCAACAGAATTTTATTTAAACTTGCAATATTCATAAAGCCAAACACAGGACCTTATGTGTTACTTTTAAAAAGTAAAAACAGTAGTCTTAAGAAATATGCTTTATGGAGATACTCTATTCATTAATTATTATTTTTAAAGTGAATAATATCTTGACTCTATGGGGTCTTTAATTTCTTCCTGGTGCTATGACCTAATATGAGTGTGTTGATTGGTGTATATGTTCTTGATATCATAGATAGTTGCTAAAGAGATCCTAAGAGACCATCTAGGCTCTTACCTTATCTTTGGGTAGATTAAATTGCTTTAGAGATTGCTTTTTCTGTGGTAAAAAACATTGCTTAAGTTTCATTTTTTAAAACTGTATATGAAATAACCAAACCTCTTTATTCATTGTTTGGAGGGGACAAATACAGAGTCTCTAGCTTCCTTAAAATTCTAATTTATTATAATTAGTTTGTATGAAAAGGAGATTTTTCTCAAAGGAGATGGAAACTTTTTTTTTTTTAACATTATCTGCCAATAATCCCTGTGACTGAATTTACTCTACCCTGATGAAGTAGGTATGCTGTGTTACAAACATGATACAATAATAGTAGTAATAAAACCCAACTATTTTCCACTTGTTCCTGATTCCTTGCTTCCCTGCATCGTTCCCCTCGGACATCTTGAACCATGGTTAATCAGACTCCCATATGATTTGCTAGTCAGGCAAAGTGTTGTGTAGTTCAAACTGAAATAAATACATTTCAGCTTTGGCCACCATAGGATCTTTCAAAGCCATAGGTATATTTTAAAATTTAGCTCCTGGTCTTAAATCCATCACCCAGTTTCTTTATGCAGGCACTGAACCAGTGAAGGGGTGTTCAGTCACAGTTACCCATTGGTCCCTATACCGGTAAACCATTGTTATCTTTGTATGTCCTAATTAAAGCTTCTTGGAAGTGTCTGTTGTGTTTTGAAGTGGATACTCATGATAAATAGGTAGTTAATGAGGATGATTGTTAGGTTGACAAAGTGTTTCTCTTTAACTTCCAATTTGGAGGAGAGATAGGTGTGAACCTGCTAGTTTTGGTAGTGTGTTGTTCCCTCCACTCAGCTGTATGTCCTTGTGGGGGCCCCAGGTGATAATCTCATATTTTGCTTTTGAAATTAGACAAAAACTACAATATCGGGCATGCTGTTGCTCACAGTGCCCTACTTGCCTTTTAGGGATCTCCTTATAATGGTTTATTTTAACTACTTATACCTGTTTGATTTCTGCAGGGCCCAGAACAACTTTTAAATACTGGAACTTGGGGCACCTGGGTAGTTCAGTGGTTAAACATCTGCCTTTGGCTCAGGTCGTGATCCTGGGCTCTTGGGATCAAGTCCTGCATCAGGCTCCCCCCCGGGGAGCCTGCCTCTCCCTCTGCCTATGTCTCTGCCTCTCTCTCTCTGTCTCTCTCATGAATAAATAAGTAAAATATTAACAAAAAATAAAATGCTAGAACTAAGTTTTCCTGAGGAAAACAGCCACTTAGTAAACTGGTTTAAGAGAAATAGGAGTACTCTGCTCCCCCTCCCACTGAGAAACTCCACAAAACACTGAAGTGAAGAAGGAAATGTTTATCTCTGCTTATTTTGTGCTCCCAGTCACTCATCTGTTTCTTCCATGGCTGGATGTTAGAATTCCATTTTTTCTACAAGTATTTTAAAGGACTATTTCCCACTATTTTTGTTCCATTTGGATTCTTGCTTTACCCTTTCAAAAGACCATGTGTTAAGTTGTGATATAATATTATGATTATTGCATCCCATTAGAATGTAAAATCCAACACTCCCTTTCACATATTTGAATATAGACTTAGTCCTTGTTAATGGACAAAGATGATATAAAGTGGAGGAAAATGTAAGTCACAAAATTAGTTGACGGAGGTAGAGGCCAGGAAACTTGTGGGCCGGGTGGTAGTATGGAAGAAGCAGGAAACTCTTTGAACATGACTGCGTTATCTCTATTGCAAAGTATTACAGAGTTGGAGCAGTAATAAAAGTTTGTTTTATCTGTACATTATTTTTCAGTTTGTTTCCAGAGGTATTGATAAAACAACATCTTATCAAATTATCGCTAGACTGTAATATGAATTTTTTAAAACGTTTTTAACAGCTGCTGGTAAAAGAGGCGTTGGCATTTATGTAGAAATGTAAAGGCTATATATTTCATTATTGTATATGTTTTTAGTTAATAGATATTTATAATTTCAACCTACCAAGAAATTTTTTGAGACATAGGGAACGTGAGCTTAAGGAGCATTTCTCAGATTTGCTTTATTGCACTAGGGAAATTTTAGGCTTCATTTAGGAAATATCTTTATAGTGGCTATGGCTTATTGAATATAGAAAAAAGTGGAAATGATGCTCTGGGATTCTAACTCTGATTCTTCTTTTTTGATCTTGTATGTAATACTATTTTCTTAATAAATGAGAACTTTGGCTATCTAGACAATTGTCTTAGTTCATTTGAGCTGCTGTAACAAAAATACCATAGACTGGGTGGTTTATAAACAACACTACTTTATTTCTCACAGTTCTGGAAGCTGAGAAATCTAAGATCACAACACTGACAGAGTCAGTGTCTGGTAAAAGCTTGCTTCCTGGTTCATGGAGAGTCATCTTGCTATGTTCTCACTTGGCAAGGGGACCTGGAGGTCTCTGGAGTATCTTTTTTAAGGGTCTAAATCCCATTCATGAGAGCTCCACCTTCATGACCAAATGACCTCCCAAAGGCTCTCCTCCAAACACCCTCACATTGAAGATTAGGTTGCAACAAAGGAATTCTGGGGGGGCATACACATTCAGTCTATTGCAATGACTATGTCACAAAAGTTAATATGAAGAAGAAACAGAATAGATGAAACATTTGTGCAGTTATTGACTTAATATCTAAAAGTTACCTGGGCTAGCAGATAATCAGAATAGCATTTGTGTTTAAATCTTGGTAAATTATAGAATGTTTAAGAAGGTAAAATTGGATACTTGATGTCTAATGAGTGAACCAATAGGAAAGCAGTTTTAGAATTTGTAATCAGAGATAACGATTCATACAGGAGCTATTATAGATTCCACTACAGCAACTTTGTGTAAATAACCCCCCCCGCCCCACCCCCAGTTTATTTAGAGACTATGATATCCATTGCTAGGCCAAATTAGATCATTTGCTAGGCCAAATGTACTGTGTACATTAAGGACTTAGGAAAAAATGAAAATATAAATGGTAAACAGTGACTTCTTATTGTCTAAATTTAGTGAGGATTTTTTTCTCCTTAGGTCTTTCTAATTTTTTAGGGGAGTGAGCTGATATAACATCAGAAAATTACATAGTTGCTTAGGTTCTTTAGCTGACCTGTATTTCATACTCATGTGGTTTTATATTTATACATGGTTTTGCTAGCAGAAACATTTTTTTGTGTGTGAGTTTTTGAAGTTTTGAGAAACAGTCTAAGAAACAGTGACAATACCAAAACATTGTATTTAATATTTTGACATTTATTTCACTTTAATGAATATACTACAATTAAATCTTGAAATCTATTCCTAGAAAAGTTTGTATGATGTTTCATATGTTAATTATTTCAGAAACTGTATTTCTAGAAGTAGAATTATAGGAGCATAACTGAAATCATCCCATGAAAGACAGGTTTATTCCCAAAATAGCAGCAGCTTTGGTAAATGCTACTTAGAATGAGTACATTTTTCACTTGAAATTGATGATAAAGGAAATAGTCTTGCACTTTATCTTTTGAAAAGAAGTTATTTTATTTATTTTGTTGTATTTTACTTTACTTTCCAGGACCTTCCATATATCTGATGACAGAGGTAAAAGATCAAATTTTAGCCTGGTCTACGGCATGAATAGAGTTGTATTTTAAATGGAGCCAGCTGTGTTGTTCTGTATCATTAACCAAGTTTGGTACATATGTTCTAATCTTGATTGAATCATTTCGTTTTTGTAGTTAAATTCTGTGTGTAAAGTGGCAATTATTTTCACAGAAAGAAGAGGAAATGGAAAACAACATAGATGGAAGTCCTATGAGAAAGAAGGCATGTTTGAATATTGATTTCAACTTTCATGTTGGGTTCTAAGGATTCCAATTAAGGACTATTGAAAACATAGTAGTAGATACTTAATTCTCAAAAAAAGGACCAAATCTTTATTTTAATTTTTGTGAATAAACTCTATTTTAGTATTAAATTAAGGATTTTGCATATGCAAACTTTCACATATAAAACTGAGCCATAGAAAATTGATTTGTGTAATTTAAACAGATTTGAGGCAGCTAGATAAAACTACAAGGAGCCAAGAGGCCATTTTTGCAGTACAGTTTGTGTGTTGGTGTGTCATGAGCATCCAAAAGCTTGCTTTTTCTTTGTTCAAATTCATATCTTTCTGTGGAAAACTCTTAATATAGCCTTTGAAAAGCTACTTTGTTTACGAAAATAATTTTATTGAAATGACACTATTTGTGATTTTTTTTCCCCCTCACCTACAAATAAACATTCATGCTCTCAGGTATTTCAAGTTGCAGTGTAAAAAATCTCCCAAATAATATACAAGGAAAAGCATCATATACTTGTGACATAGGCAGATCTGAATGGAGATTAAAAAAAGCAGTATACCAACAGTAATTGGTAACAATGAAATATTTTTGAGAATATCAAAATTAACATGAAGTTTTCTCATGACAGAATATTGTACCAAAGAAAATTTTAGAAGCTTTGAAATGATACTCTCTTTGTTAGAGTGCCAGTTCCTTTGGTATGTGTTTCCTTTTGTCACCTGGGGCAATTTTTCCAACACGTAACACATGTGATGTTTTTTTCTGCATTTGGAATAATCAGCTTTTCCCTGTGCTCATTAAAGGGGGAAAAAAACTGCAGCCAAGGTATTAGCACAAAGCAAGGTATTAACAGTGCCCAATCTCTACCAAATACCAAGTTCCTTTGTCTATTACCTAATTAACATACTTTAATGAGTTCACCAAGTTTAATGAATACTTCATGTAAAACTCAGCACTTTCTACCTCCTAGATTAATCTGACACCTGATGTAACAGATCTGGCTAGATATTATGAATAATTCATGAGCTAGTATTTCTCAAATAACAAATAATAAAGAATATGAAACATTTAATATGGAAGGAATTCTTAAAGATTTGCTATACACTTACTGGAACATAGTATAATTCTAGCATCTATTGAAATGCATGTTCTAGTTAATAATAGCTTGAAAGAAACAATGTAATTTATGTAAATATATTTCTGTTCATGCTAATGATTTTTAAAATGCAATGAACCATTTAATAGTAAAACTCACTGCTTATAAGTTATATTCTATAAATAGAGTTGGTTACTTCAACACTATTGGGTTGATCTGCAAAATCTTAATTTTGTGATGTGAATAATAAACATTTCTTTCATAAAAATGACTTTAGAGGTTGGAAAGAGTATTCATAATGATATTGGTAGTTTTTATTGATTTGTATTGACATGTATTTTGTGTATTCATATCTATGTGAGGCATTTCATTTACCATTACATGTGAGGGTATAATAGGTCTGAGAATTTTAAGCTCTCATCTTAAGGTAACATCTGGATGTTATACTCTCTTTCCCTCCATTTTTTTCATGCTACTGAAAAAAAAAGGGTCTGAGAAGTACGGATAAATCATCTAATTTAATGATGTTATTTTTGTCAATATTAAAAATATTAGTGAGGATTATTATTGTGTTCCAGGTTCTGTTCTAGGACTTGGTGAAATAGTTGAAAATCAATCTCTCTGCCCTCAAGAAGCTTAGACTCTAATAGGGAAGACAAGTTCACAAATAATTGCAACATAGTATGACAAGATCTATGGAAGTTATTAAATATACAAACAGCCATTTATGATTCAGCAATAAGAATAAAGGTCTAATCAACCTTACACAAAGTGGAATATGAAGACATCACAACATCCCTGTTTACCTTTTCAGCCATATATTCCATATAATCTATAACCATAAGCCAAAGTGGATTTTTTAACAGGTCAAAATATACCTATTGCAATGTGTTGATATCAGTTACTTTGAGAAAAAACATATTCCACTTGAAAAAATATTCCAATGATTGTCATCATTCAAAATATTTTTGCTCTTCTTTTGAACTTGGATTTGAACTTGTCTGGCAAACTATTTTGACTGTAGTAGCAGATTTTTATGTTTTAAGGGTAGATGATTTAGTTTTTTTTTTTTTTTTTGAGGGTAGATTTAGTTTTTAAAAAAAACAAAAATTATCCAGAGCAAAAGGTGTCATATACAGTAGCCGAATAACAGTGCAAAATTATTTTCATTATTTAAAAATAATAGAATAACAATAGAGTAATAAAATACAATAATAGACACAATAGTCAAACGAGAGTGTGTCTATGAGGCAGTGAGTCTAATTTTCTTCTCCACTGGTAAACTGACTCTAAAAGTAGTTTCATAAAAAGCTATTATCATCATATATTGCACTGTAGCAGCATTGCTGATGTGAATTGCTTTAGTAATAGAGAATTTGTAATTGCAGTATGTATATATTAGTTGACTTAAGTAAATTAACTACAAAGCTTAAAAAATACTTCACTGATTAGAGTAAGGGGTGTCAGATTTTCATGAGCTCTGTTCTGGTCTGATTATATACTTGGACTTTAGCATTTAAGAGGAGGGCTGCTGGGGTTGAAAAGGAAGGTAAAAACTTGAGTCTGCCACCAAAAATGGGTGAAGAGATCAAGAAAACTTAATCTTGAGCAGAGAGAATTTAGAAAGGATGGGATAGCTGTTTGAAATTGTCTGAAGGGCTTTCACATAGAGAATTAGGTTTATTTTGTGTGTCACATGAGAACAATGCTACAGCTTTGAATGGTGATACAGGAAGCAGCTTATCCCTAAGTGGAACAGGCAGCTTCAGAAACAGTGAGTTCCTCATATTGGAAGTATTCAAGTAGAGAACATGGGATCACTTGATTATACTGAGAAGGGAATTGAAATATTAGATGATTCAGTTTTATCAACCCTGTGATTCTATCTTTGACAGCTGAAGATTTTCCTTTCCAAAATAGATTTTTACTGGTGTAAGGAATTCATGACCTTCTTTATATATATTTCAATTCTCATATCTTGTTATAATACAGTCTTTTGGAACACATTACTTGATTTGTTTTTATCCACAGTGAATATGGATATGTCTATTTTTTCCCTTTGTAGAGGAGTTTTTATGAAAGATTTCCAAATGGATTAATTTATCCTTATTCCTGGTTCTTTACATCTAGTTTGTGCACAGAGAGAGAGACTGCAGTTTCACCTTTCAATTTATTTCACTTCAAATGTTCTACAAGATGCCACCTTCCATTATTAAATGAAGGCATTGTGTTATGCTACTAAGTTCTAGCTTTTCATACTTTCTGCTAAGAATTTTGTGTAGAAGGGCTTTTCTCCCTTTTGCATGAATTAGTTTTTATCTGCTTCATGTTGAAGCTTGCCTTCTGTCAGTATTTGTGATAAATTAGCTTCTGAATATCACTGGAAATCCCTGATAAAGCTATATGACTATAAAAAAATTTTCATTTTATCAGAGGCAGCAATTTGGTTTGAGCCCACTAGATTGACTGTCTTTTTTTTTTTTTTTTTTGTAATAAACAGGTAAATTCAATGTCTTTACTACCAAGTTGCGATTATGGGACTGAGTAGGATTTTTGGCCTTTGTAGACAAACATTTCCTATTTAGGAATGCCAGAGGATGTATTCAAGTGAAAGGCATTTTGTCTGTTTCACTTATTTGAGGTTATATATATCTAAAAAATATAAATTGGTGTTTTTTTGGACTGCCCCATTTCAAGTCTAAGCAGATTAATTTGGTAATTAAATGCGCCATGGTTACTTATGGTGCAATCAATTTGATAGTACGTAGATACTATTACATACAATGCAAATGTGAGTGACACATTGAATTTAGAGATAGTTTTATAATGATAGCTACCTTTTATAGTATTAAATTAGTAATAAGAATATCAGAATATCATGTGATATGTAAATATAGGGTGCTGTTGATATTTTAAAATATGATTAACCCTCACTATTCATCTAAAGGAGGCAGAGGAAAGTATGTTACTCTTAATTTTATTTTAAAGATGAGGCAACAGATGCTCATTGTTGCTGTGACTGTAAAATAGTAGTGTGGTGAGTCATAATTTAGATTACCAATCTAAGCCTCCAACCAGGTGGGTGGCTCAGTAAAACTGACTGGACTCATTCTGAAGCCATGGTCTGATGTATTCTTCACAGACTGATGAAAACTGTGACCTCCTTTTTACCATTATAAGTGCAGGGTCTGGAGTCAGATGGTCTGAGTTAAAATCCTGGTTTTACTGCTTACTGGCTGTGCATGTTTTGCTGTCTCTCTGATCCTCATTTTTTAATGTATAAATTTGTTGTAATAATTCTTAGGTTGTGGTGAGGCTTAAATGAATTAATACATATAAAGTGTAACAGTACCTGACACACAGTAATAGATAATATTATTTACTATTTCAGACTCTAGGGTCTTTCACAGTATTTAGTTGTCTGAAAAACAGCTTTCTAAATTGCTACTATTGAGACCTCCCTGCCAATTCCCTCCCTCTCTCCCTTCTTCCCTTCCTTCCATTCTTCCTTCCTTCCTTAGTTTTACTCTGTCTTTCTTTTTTTCCTTCCTTCCACAAGAATTTATTGAGCATTTACTATGTATGCTCTAGTCATTAATACGAGGGGAAGAAATTTTTACTTACCCTGGTTGTTAGATTGAACAGTTTGCTGGTCTAGACAGTGACTTGTTTTAAGTTGTTCAGTATTTCCAAAATGAATGAGGCAAGGGTATTGGAATATTTGATCCCTCAACTCTTTTATTTTTCAAGTTTTGAGTCCTTTCTACTCTTGGCCAGATTTTGTCTTATATCCACATAATTTACCCTCCACCCCACCCCCATTAACCTTGCTTTTAGATAATAATCAAAATCTCAGGATTAAGTCTGTCTACAAGGGTTTGTACAGTTGGTCCAACTCAATTTCTCTTCCCTAGTTTTCTGAAAATTGTTTATTTCTCTTGAGTATGTTTGTCTCCATGCCTTTGTTCATGTAGTTCCTTCTACTTGAGTGTAGCATTTCCTGTAGTCAGGAAATTAAATTCTCCAGAGTCCAGATTAAACCTCACTCTTCTGTAAAGCTTTTTCAGACCAGGCTAAGTGTAAGATATCTTTTCTTCCTCTGGGAGCTTGTTGTATTTGTTTGAATATCCTTATGGTCCCTAAGTATCCTTTGAATGCAGGAACCATTTTAATAATTTTTTGTATCCTTCCTCCTAGCATTTGATACTGAACAGGTACAATGACAATAAATCTTCAGTAAATATCAGTTGATTGGATTTGTTGACACAAGGAGCAGTTTCTTTATATTACATATCTCAGCATAAAATATAATGTAAATTTAAAAATCATCTCAAAATAATTGGACTATGTGAAAGTTTTTCATAGCATTTCAGAGATTAGGGCAATTTTAGCTTTTAAAGTATAAAAATAGTGCTAGGTACTGGGTGGCAGGACATGTAGATAGATAAAAATGGTCTCTGATCTCAAGGTACTTGAAATTCAGAAGGGGAAAAAAGCATGAATCAAGGCAGAAGGTAATAGGTTCTTAAAAAGCGGTAATGTTTTGGGGTGCTTGGGTGCCTCAGTCGGTTAAGCATCCGCCTTCTGTTCGGTCCCTGATTCCAGAGTCCAGGGGTCCAGTTCTGTGTCAGGCTCCCTGCTCCACGGGGAGCTCGCTTCTCCCTCCATCCCCCTTGAATAAATAAATAAGATCTTAAAAAAAAGAAGTGCTGATTTGTTTTAGTGGTGTTGGACTATTTAATTTTGGTTGTGTGAATTAGAGAATGGTTTTTCAGTTAAGTTGAACCAAGCTTTGACTCCAGAAATGAAGTTGTAGAAAGAGAATGGGAGTATGGACAAACTGTCACAAGCAGAAGATAGAGTAGTTGGTGGGATGTACCAAGAAAGGAGGCAGCTGATGTTTAGAATCAGTTCATTAAAGACTTGATGGCTTTTGAGAAGTGAAAATAATATGGGCCAAACTGTTTAAGCAAGATAGCCCTGGTGGCTTCCTTAGAGATAAATGAGATTTGAATTATTTGAAAAGGAAACTGTTTTGTAATGTTTTTCTGCTGTATGCATTTTTAGAAACTTGAGAAAAACCTGAAGAGTACCTTTCAAAGTTTAATGTTTTTTAAAACCTGGAATTTCTAATATGAAGTAACAAATGTCCACTCCCCTCACTTGTTTTCAGATCAGAGACAGCAGTCTTTCTGATTCACCGAGTTCTTTTTTTACCTTATTGATTTTCTGCATCATCTTTTACTTTGAAGTGTGTTAGAAATATGGAAACATTTTATGATCTCTTAGTTTTTGCATATAGATTTGTGTCATTTCAAGATTGTACATAAACAAGCAGTTCACAATCCAACAAAATGAAATGTGGCACTAACAATGGAAGTTAGTAGGCATTAACCTCATGATCCAAATTATTGATCTACTTTTCAATCAGAATTAAATTCTAATGCTGAATTATACCATAGTGAAAATGTAATTTTATACTTCTTTAAGTATAAAGAATGCTGTGAAGGGATTTTTCACTTAATTGTAGTTATTTTGGTTATTTTAAAAATATGTGCTCAGAGGTACAAGGTAAAAGGAAAAGAAAACACTTGGGATGGTGCAGTTCAGGAAATGAGGGCAGTTATTTTAGGTCATTAAAAAAAAAAAAAAAGGCAAACCACCGTGGAGTTTTCTGTCTGAGGCCAGTGCTTCTATCATATGGGTGTGTTAGGGTAGTGTTATTGCACTGGGCAACTGAGTTGGGCAGGGAGCTGAAGAAAGAACTGTATACTAATTATATACTAAACTGCCCAGGTAACATGGAAGAAGCCATGGGATAACTAAGAATGGAATTAGCAACGTGGAATTAGTAGCTACAGCATTCTTGGATGGATGTTGAAAGAGTTTGAGGTTGTATCTGGACTTTCCTTAACTCACTCTATGATCCTGACATTTTAGTTTTTCTGTCTTTAAAGTAAAGCATACAATCCATTGCCTTCATTTCAGCTGGTAATGGATTTGTTGTGAGGGCCAGTTTCATCAGGTCAAGGTATACTTAGAATTATTGGATAGATATACTTTAGTGAAATTATAGTCACTCTTGAATGCTGGTAGTAGTACTTTACAAAAAGAAAATAACATTAATTTTGAATAAATGGCTAGAGTTGGAGGACGGACAAGAAGAAGAAACATTTTTTCAAAATTATATAAAAAGTACAACTTGGTAAGATTTTCCTAGCAGCAATGAATATGATCTACTTTGACAAACATATTAAACAAATACAGCAACTTTGCTTCTATATTTTATTAAAATACCATGCAAAAAATTTTAAAAATTGCCTTGAAACATGAGAATCTTGGATATAAAGCATTTGGGTAGTGATGTATTTTTGAAAAAAATATGAAGATTAGAAGTTCATTGTTTACCAAGTATATTTGGAAAAACAGAATCTGTATTTTAAAATAGATAAATTTCAACAAAATGCTCACAGGTATTATCAGCTGAAATGGTTAAAAAACATTAACTGGATAAATATTTATTCAGTGTTTCCTAAGAAGGTAGTGTGGTGTACTGAATAAATATGGAATGTGGCAGGTCTGAATTAAGTGGGTATGAATTTGAAAACCAGATCTAATATTCCTTGATGTGAGACTTTAGGAAAATATCTTAACATCTCTGAACCTTAGTGTCCTTATCTGTACAATGGGACAGAAATTCCTTCCTACTTCACAGAATTGTGGATTATGGATAGCTCATTTAAAGTGCCTGGTACCTGGTAAGTACTAAATTAGCAATGTATTATAGCAAATATTTGGTAGATGGTAACTATTATAAATATTATTGCTGCTGCTGCTGCTAAGCACTGTACTAGTAGTTGAGAATAAACATCTTTCTGTACCAAAGGGAAAGGATTTCCTTTCCTTTTTGAATGTACTGTTCTAATGAAAAGAGAGATATCTGGTTGATTGACTAAAATTATAACACAAAATGTTTTAATTTTTGTAATATGATTGGACATAGCATTGTGGTCAAGAGAAGAAATATACACATAGCCTATTGACATATACCTTATTTGGAAAGAAAATTGTCTTTCTCCCCTCTTTCTGCCCTTGCTCTTTTCTACAGATATGTTAATAGTTTTGTTGAGCATCTGCTGGACACAAGGTGGACACAAGTGTTCTGTCCTGGGGGTATAGCAGTGACCATGACAGAAATGACTCCTGCTGTTAAAAAGCCTATTCTAATGAGACAGACAGATGTAAAGAAATAAGGGAATTAATTTCGTTAATTCAAACATTAAAAAAAGAAAAAGAAACCAAACACCTTTCAGCAGGACATTTCTCAAAATGGGCAAACATCTAGTACTTGTTTCTCCTTCCAAGTTATAGCAGCTTAATGGGACTTTTAATAAAAAGTTCTTAACACAGCAGACCTATCCCATTTCAATGATCTTAAGAAAATAAAATCCATTTCAAGATTGGAATTGTGAAGTTGCAATCGGACCAGCTTACTGTAGCTGTAATTAACTTTGTGTGACAGTGGCCTGTAAGGCCAGAGCCTGTATTATTGTGATGAGGGAGTAACTCCCACTTGCCCACTCACTTAATTGTGCCTTTGAGCCCTTCATGAAACCTCATGAGTTTCCTCTCATTCTATTTTTAGATTTGATTTTCTTTCCCATATGCCAAAGATGACCTTCATCACGGTGAATATCTTTCTGACAGGAGGAAGTACACATAAGGCCTGGCCACACAGTCTCTGCCCAGTTTAGAGGGTTCTTAATAGCAGGTAGCACAGACATGGCACCATAAGGGTTCCCAAGACCCTCGTTTTGCTCTGGTAGCTTTTTTCAAATAATTTTTTCCAAAAATAAAAAAATCAGCTTCATTGCAGTTTGTTTTTATCTTTTATTTTGGAAGACAGTTATAGGATTTAAAAAACTAAGATATAAGGGGTTTCTGGCTGGCTCAGTTGGTAGAGCATACAGTTCTTAATCTCAGGGTCTTGAGGTGAAGCCTCACTTTGGGCGTAGAGCTTACTTAACATCAACAACAGCAACAAAACCCCCACAAAAAAACCCAAAAACAAAAACTAAGATGTAAAAGTAAAGAAAACATAATATATGCTACACTGGTTAGCTATGTGACTTTAGGCAAGTCTCTTAACCTCTTTAGGCTTTTCGTTTTCCTCATCTATAAATAAGGACTCACCTAGATATTTTCTAAGCACTTTCTTAATTTCTAAAGAATTTTATATTTCTATAATTCCATGAACTCTTTTTTCTTTTTTTTTTATAAATTTATTTTTTATTAGTGGTCAAAACTCTTTTTTTCCTTACATTTTCTTTTATGTTTCTACATTTTATTTAAATATAAAATGATTATTTTTCTGCTCCAATTCACTTTTACCAAAAAACCCCATGAAAAATGTGTAAAGCATATGCTGTTTATTTAAAAGATTTATTTTGAAATAAACACCATGTATCTTGGCTCTGCTCTTCTATACTCATTTTTTTATCCTCCTGTCACAAATATTTGAATCCCTCAATGAAATAATGTATTTTTAAAAATTTTTATCCAAAATTAGAATTCCATTTTTGAATTATACAGTCTGGGAAAATACCCTTTGTGTTAAACCTCAGACTAGAACCTGAGGGCCAGAGATCATGGATAGGTTTCAAAGGTTCCACGAAACACTTGAAATTGTAGGTATAACACTCAGTGGATGTGCCTTGTATACTTATATGGGCAGAGAGCTATCATCAGATTATCAAAAGAGCCTATAATCCCCCCAGATTTAAGAACTACTTACTGCTTCAGGTAGATCAGCCAACAGCGTTACTTTGAGAAATTCTTGGTAGCATTTATAACACAACCATGGGATCAGGGTGTATGAGAATGATCAGCATATGTCCCCTTTAGGAACAGAATATAGGTTCTGTCATGGACCACAAATGCACATGCTGAAGTGTCATTTAAAATAAAATAAAGGTAATTCATTGCCTTTTTGTTGTTCTTTTGTTGGTGTTGGTTTGTCAAACTTCTCATTTTTTCCCTTACTTTCAACTTCTTGTATGTAGTAATGTTTGATTATCTTCGCTAAGAAACTCATTTGGTAACCAATTTTTTTTTTTTTTAGAGGCAGGGGAGGGGTAGAGGGGTAGTGGGGGAGGAAAAGAGAATCCCAAGCAGGCTCCAAGGCCAGAGCGGAGCCTGATAATGGGGCTCGATTTCACAACACTGAGATCATGACCTGAGCCTAAACCAAGAGTTGAATGCTCAACTGAGTGAGCCAGCCAGGTGTTCTTTGTAGCCAGTTTTAAATTTTAGCCCTTTTACTACTATTTCTTTAAAAAGATTATTTATTGGAGAAAGAGAGAGAGTTATTTGAGAAAGAGAGAGAGAGAGAGAGAGAGAGAGAGACAGCATGGGAAGGGGGTGCAGAGAGAGAAGCAGTCTCCTCATAAGCAGGGAACTGGATGTGGGATTAATCTAAGGACCCTGGGATCATGACCTGAGCTGAAGGCAGATGCTTAACTGACTGAGCACCAGGTGTCCCTACTTTTAACATTGTTATAGAAATTGGATATTCTAGAAGCTAAGGCATTGAAGTTTTGAGAATCATACTGAAATAATTTGAGTGTGACTAAGTATTACAAAATGGAATGATCTGTCCCTGTACTTTGGAGAGTTTAATTATATATAAGTACTGGGCTAGGGCTGACTTTGGGACCTAAAAAACCTCCAAAAAGCACATAAGCAAAAAAATGATCTTGAAATATATGTCAAATATGTTGAAAAATAAAGATATCAGAAATTGACCTTAATTCAAAATTTCTGGGGTTTACTTTTACCTTGAGTTGCTGCAGAAAAATACTCAGGCATGTTTGGAAAATGCTGGGCTGCTATGTTTTTGCACTGATGTTTGTAGTTCTATGTAAATGGAGCCTCTGCAGTTGTGCTGTGTGGTAACCATCGGTAAATGCTAGATACATCTCTTTTAGCCTATTAAAGGCCCTGAGAAACCGTGTAGTAACAGTTTTAATTTTGTTTATTGGATATTTAACTTAAAAAGTTTGTATTTGGTGAGATTAGTGTTCTGCAGAACACCAGACAATTATTACAAGTGGATTTAAACAGATAATTTACTTTTGAGGTATAGAAGGCTATATACCTTGAAGGGTTCAGTTCAGTTTAATGAATTGGGCAAATTTTCCCTAGATGATTTTCTCAGAATCACTATGAATTTTTGGTCAAATAGTGGTGGATAACATTGATCAAACACTTATTATGTATAAGTCAAAATCCTAGTTATGCGAAAGGTGCTTTTGCTATTTTTATCTTATGTAGAGAAACCCGATGCATAGAGAAATCAGGTGACTTGATTTGGGACAGTTAACTGACTGTTATTACACATGAAACATAGTCCATTTGTTTCCCTCCCACACCAAATCTCTAATTCTTACCATGGCAATAGATTGCTACTTTTAGAAGAGGTCATGGATGCAGGGTGGGCAAAGAATATATCCTGAAATAACAGTCTTCCCTTTGTCCATTTGCCTTACTCAGGGGTCTCTCAATTTCCAAGGCTTAGATAGGAGGACCTTTTACTCATTATCTTCAGCCATCTCATTTTCATATATATATATATATTTCATATAATAACTCTTGGTATTGTCAGTCTTTTTTTTTTGGTATTGTCAGTCTTAAAGTTTAGTCATTCTAGTGATTGTTTAGTGATATAAATACTTTATGCACAGGTGAGGAATTCAAGACTTGTGTATCTTTAGTTTTTCAGTTCAACAAATATTTATTTTGTGCTTATGTTCAAGGTGTTCAAATGTACTCAGAACAAGCTTATAGTCTAAAGTAAGTCATATTTTGCTTGATGGAGCATAAAATCACTTATTCTATAAAGATTTACGGATACTTGCTAAGCACTTAGTGTGCTTAGTGCTGGAAAGGATATAAAAAGTAAAAGTAGAGGCCCAGTCCTTGCCCTCAATGATGGTGTAGTTGTAGGGAAATAAAAACAATGCACCTAAAATGAAATATCCAAAATGACATGATAGCATCTAAATGTTAAACTGTATGTGACAGGCTATAAATAGCATGGGAAGAAGGAATTGACATTGGTGTTCCTTAGGTTATCATTAGAATCTTTCTTCTTCAGCTTCACATGCTGAATTAGTCACTAAGTGCTATCAGTTTTACTTTTTAAATATCCGGAATCTCTTTGGTTCTTCTGCAACTGCAAGTCAACATTTTTTATTTGTTTATTTGTATGTAGTATATTAAAATTGCTACATAAGTGGTCTCTCTGCTTTCATTTTTAGTCCTCTTTTATCCATTCTCTTATCAGAATGTTCTTCCTAAAAGGTAGGTCTTATCACTTAAAGTTGGTCTCCTACTTAAAACTCTTTGTTTCCCATTGGTTTTGGGAAAAATAAAAATTCTGTGGCATGTCACCTAACACTTTATCATCCTCTAGCCCTGGCCAATATTTCTAGCTTCACATTTTGCCACCTTTCATGGTATAAATACCATTTTCCATACACCCTGGACTACTTATATTTTTCTGAAACCACTGTGACATTTCATACTTTTGCATTTAGTATTGCCCTTTGTGTTTCTCTTCATTAAAGAATTGGATGAAGATTTACTTCTTTTATGAAGCCATTTCTGATCCACCGTTTACATCTGTACTCCATTATTCTGTACTCCATTATTCAGAATTCCATGCATTTTGCTCACAGAGTATTGCAATTGTTGGTTCATTTATTCATTTTCCCTGTTAGACTGTGACCTTCTTGAAGACAGAGCCCCTGTCATTCATAAACAGATGCTCAATAAAAGGACTTTTATAGATGAACAGGAAGGGATAATATATTTCTAAAAGGTGGAACATATAGCACAAGCATGGAAGTGGGAATTAATTTGTGTTACAGGGAATAGGAGAAATTAGTGGAAGGGTGTTTAGATGGGTGACATCTAAGTCAACCAAGTGTTGCCAACACTTGATTAGAGTGGATAGTTTATGTTGAAGAATACAGGAATAGACTAACAAAATAGGATGAAGTCAGGATATGGAGGGACTTGAGAATCTGATAGAGATGTTTAGGCTTGATATGGATAGCAAAAGGTTGTCATTATAGGTTTTCGAATAGGAGAATAATGTGATGAAAGCAAGTTTAAAGGCATATTATTTTAATAGCAATCTTCAGATTGGATTTTACAGGAAGGATTAGAGTCAGTGAGATGAAATAGAAGGCTTTCAAGATAGGATAGGTGAGATGAGAATTTAGACAATGGTAACAGCTGCATAGATACAGATGAAGAGATAGATACACATAATATTTTAAAGGATGCATTGATACGGCTTAGCAATAGGGTACACAACTTTATTTTTAAAAAACCCTCCTCAGTTCAGTAAGAAGTCAGGGGTATTGGCTTCCCCAGTTTTAATTAGAGACTATCAAATTGCAGCCTTTTCTCTCCTTGATCTTGTGTGAAATTGATGGCACTTATTTCAAATCCTTATTATCATTTACTATCCACCCAAATCCATTTATAACTATCATAGAGAACATAACAGACTCACAGTCTTCCTTTCCCTGCTGTTGGCTGCTAACATTCGTGCTCATGACTCATATAATTCCTCACTGTCAGCACTTCACATCAGCCATGCACTGTTAAAGACTTAATCATCGTGTGGCATAAATCCACCTAGAATTAGAGGCTCACAGAATTCTGAAACCAGAAAGGACTACATATATAGTTCATATTCATTTTGAGATGAAAGTCTGAAGCCAGAAATATTAAGTGACTTGTCTAGTATAACATAGCTTGTTAGTTTTAAGTCTTCTGAATTTTAGTCCAGTATGCCTTCCACTAATTATATCATGATATATTTTGCAATCCCAAATTTTTATAAAATATAACTTTATCTTAGATCAAAAATCGAGCCACTGCTCTTTGTGGCTTCGTGTAGTCACTGAACAAGGTCCTTGTCTACCAGGATTCCTATCTTCAGGAGCTACTTTACTCCATTAAACACCTTCTTACTGCATATGGCTGCTTGTTTGGTCTGTAGGACATTTATAGCTATTTTAATGCTCTTCTTACTAATACTCTAAGCTTTCTCATCTTTTTAATTTTTTGATGTGATTACTGTGGCTCCTTTTTCCTCCTCTCAATTTCTATGCTTCTGTTCCTAGAATGCAGACCTAATGAGAAAAAAAAAATCATTCAGTTCTGGTGACATAAACTACTACAATTTTATGCCGTTAGTTCTTAGTATTGTCATACTTTCTTATCTCTATATTAAGCTAATATTTCTGTTTTCGCTACTTTTTATTAAATTATGCTATACATATTGAAAAATGTACTTTTGTGTTCGACTTTTGAGAAAATGAAGACCTTCAAGAACAATTAGATGTATCTTCCTTTTTTTTTTTTAAACTTTGTCCTTACTTTGTCCATTTTCCCAAAATGTATTTTGTAAAAAACAAAATCGTCTCACTTTGTGGAAAACAGTATTCCTTGTTGAATATATTTTAGAAATATTCATTTTGTATTCCTTTCTTGAATTTAACAAGTTCAATTGGAAAGTCTCTAAGTAATTTTATACTTTTACTTAATCCAGTGTTTTTCAAACTTCAAATTTTTATTCTAGCATTCATTAATATCCGCCAGTACTAATGTACCATAGAGTAAGTGGGGGTAGATGATGTATTTGTGAGAATGATGATTACTACAGGTAGAAGAAAGTTGGTTGGATGGAACTTGAATGGAAGGACAAAATGAATTCAGTTTTTAGTTCTAAGATTGAGGTGATGACATATTCATGGAAGTTTACAGGATTTAAGTCCAATGAGCTGCTGTTTTGTTGATCTAATTCTACAAAACAAACCACCCCTAAATTAATGAACAATCATTTTATTTGCTCATGATTCTATAATCGGGGCTGCTTATCTGGATGACTCTGGCTATTCTTGAGGGTTCTCATCTGGAGTAGACTGGGATCTGGACTGAGCTAAAATGCTGGTGGCTGTGTTTTTTTTTTTTTTTTTTTTTTTCCCTCTCTCCTCTACATGATGTGTCCTAATGATGTTTTCTTTAGGGTGGAGAGACTTTTTTACATGGCAATGCTTGGTTCTCAGCAGTGCAAAAGTGGAAGCTGTCAGGATTCCTATAGGTGTTGACTCACAATTGACACAACATAATTTATGCTATATTTCATTGCTTCAAAGCAAGTGACAGGCCTAGCTGAGATTCATGGTGAGGTGACTACAGAAGGTTGTGAACACAGGATAGCATTGTTGATTTGGGGCCACCATGCAGCAGACTATCACAGATGCCATATAGCAAATGGGATAGAGAGTATATCAGCTTGAAAAAGAGGTTTTAAAATTTTCTATTTAGTTATCTGTTTCTCATACTAGAATATTGAGGCAAGGACTGTATTTGGTGTACTATTATATCCCCAATGCTTTGCACAGGGAGTGATTCAATAAACTCTTATTTAGTATATATATATATATATATATATATATATATATATACACTACGATCGCGCCCTGATCCGAAGGCAGATGCTCACCCGCTGAGCCACCCAGGTGTCTCCAGAAGTAGAAATTATATCCATTTAAAAAAATTGAAGTATAATTGATATACAACATTATATTAGTTTTAGGTGTACAACATAATGATTTGACATTCGTATACTTGCAAAATGATCACTACATTAAGTCTGTTTACTATCTGTCACCATACAAAGTTGCAACATTATTTTCTTGTGATAAGAACTTCTAAAATTTACTTGCTTGGCAACTTTTAAACTTGCAACACAGTATTATTGACTACATTCCTCATGCTGTACTTTACATTCCCATGACATTTATGTTACAGCTGGAAGTTTGTGCCTCTTGATCCCCTTCAACCATTTTGCTCAATTTCCCTCTAGTCTGGCAACCAATCTGTTGTTCTCGGTCATTGGTCTGGGGTTTTTTTGTTTGTTTTATTTTTTAGATTTTGTGTACAGATGAAATCATGTGGTATTTGTCTTTCTCTGTCTGACTTATTTCACTTAGCATTGATACCCTTTAGACCTCTCCATGTTATTGCAAATGGCAAGATTTATTCTGTTTTTATAGCTGAGCAGTATGTATTATATATTTATATATATATATATAAGTAAATATATATAGTCACCATATCTTCTTTATCTATTTACCCATTGATGGATTTGTTAGCTTGTTTCCATATCTTGACTTTTATAAATATGCTGCAGTGAATATAAAGGTGCATGTATTTTTTTCGAATTAATGTTTTCATTTTTTGGCATAAATACCCAGAAGTAGAATTGCTGGATCATATGATAATTCTATTTTTATTTTTTTTGAGGAATCTCTGTAGTTTTTTTTATATTAGCCTCATCTATTTACTTTCCTACCAACATGCGTAAGGGCTTTCTTTTCTCTACTTCCTTACAACACCTGCTATTTTCTGTCTTTTTTGATCCTAGCTATTTTGACAGGTGTGAGGTGATATTCATTGTGGGTTTTGACTTGCATTTCCCTGATTAGTGATGTTAAACATGTTTTCATGTGCCTATTGGCTATCTGTATGTCTTCCTTGGGAAAATGTCTATTCAGATCATCTGCCCCCTATTTAAATTGGATTGTTTTCCTTTTTGTTATTGAGTTATAGGAGTTCTTCATCTATTGGGATATTAACTCTTTATTGGATATATGATTTGCAAATATCTTCTTCCCCTCAGTAGATTGCCTTTTTATTTTGTTGATGGTTTCCTTTGCTGTACACAAGCTTTTTAGTTTAATGCAGTCTTATTTGTTTATTTTTGCTTTTGTTGCCATTGCTTCTAGAGTTAAATCCAAAAAATATCACTAAGACCAATATCAGGGAGCTTACTATCTATATTTTCTAAGTTTTTAATGGTCTTATATTATAGTCTTTAATTCATTTTGCATTAATTTTTGTGTATTGTGTAGGATAGTGGTCTAGTTTCATTCTTTTGCATATGGCTGTCCAGTTTTCCCATCGCTATTTATTGAAGAGATTGTTCTTTCCTCATTTATATTCTAACCTCCTTTATTGTAAATTGCTTGACCATATATGTTCTTTGTGCCTCTCTATTCTGTTTCACTGGTCTTGTGTCTTTTTATGCTAGTATTATACTATTTTGATTACTATAGCTTAGAACTGTAGTGTGAAATTAGGTAGTGTGATGCCTTCAGCTTGGTTCTTCTTTTTCATGATTGCTTTGGCTAGTTAGGATTGTTTGTTTAGTTCTGTGAAAATGCTTTTGTAATTTTGATAAGGATTGTATTGAATCTGTAGATTGCTTTGGGTAAAATGACACTTTAGTAGTATTAATTCTTCCAATCCATGAATATGGAAAAATCTTTCTATTTATTTCTGTCTTCTTTAATTTCTTTCATTTATGTCTTATAGTTTTCAGTGTACAAGTCTTTCACCTTCTTGGTTGAATTTATTCTCAGGTATTTTATTCTTTTTGATATAATTATAAAGGGGATTATTTTCTTATTTTCCCTTTCTGATAGCTTGTTGTTAATATTCAAAAACGTGCCAAATTTCTTTATATTGATTTTGTATCCTGCAACTCTATTGAATATATTTATTAATTCTAACAGTTTTTCAGTAGAATCTCTAGGGTTTTCTATATCTAAAATCATGGCATCTGCAAATAGTGACAGTTTTACTTTTGTTTTTTTTTTCCAATTTGGATGCCTTTTAGTTTTTTTTTACCTGCCTAATTGCCCTGGCTAGGACTTCCAGTACTGTGTTGAATAAAAGTGGTGAGAGTGGGTATCCTTGTCTCATACCTGCTTTTAATGAGAAACTTTCAGCTTTTTGCCATTTAGTATAACATTAGCTGTGGGCTTGTCATATATGGCTTTTGTTATGTTTAAGCATGTACCCTTTATGGCAAATTTTGTCAAATGTTCTTTCTGCATCCGTTGATATGATCATATGATTTTTTTCTTCATTTGTTAATGTGTATCACCTTGATTTGCAGTTGTTGAATCATCCTGGCATCCCCGATTGAATCCCACTCAATCATGCTGAATAATGTATTTTCTACTTTAGCTTGCTAATATTTTATTGAGGATTTTTGCATTTATGTTCATCAGGGATACTGGTCTATAGTTTTTGCGTGTGGTATCCTTTTTTTGTTATTATGGTGATGTTGACCCCATTTGAGAAGAATTCCGAATTTTTGGAAGCATTCCCTCCTCTTCAATTTTTTTGGAAGAGTTCGAGGATAGGTCTTCTTTGAATGTTTGATAGAATTCACCAGTGAGGCCGCTCATCCCACACTTTTGTTTTTTGAGAGTTTTATGATTATCGATAAAATCTCTATACCAGTAATTGGTCTAATCATATTTTTAATTAATTCATTATAATTCTGAATGGTTATTTGAGAGAGAGTGAGAGAGAGACAGAGAAAGAGAGAGAGAGTGCATGTGACTGGAGGGAGGGGCAGAGGGAAAGGAAGAGAAATCCTTGAGCAGACTCCCCACTGAGCATGAACACCCCCCCAGCCCCTTCCCCCTCCACCCCATCCCCCCACCAAACCCCCGCAGTGCAGGGCTCCATCCTAGGACCCTGAGATCATGACCTGAGCTGACATCAAAATCAGATGCTTAACTAACTGAGCCACCCAGATGCCCCCAGATTTTTTATTTATTTATGACTCAGTCTTGGAGTATTAAATGTTTCTAGGAATTTATCCATTTCTTCTAGATTTCAAATTGTTGGTGTATAATTATTTTTAGTAGTCTCTTATGATTCTTTATATTTCCTTGATACCATTTGTAATTTCTCTTTTTTTTCTGTTTTTATTTGAGCCTTCTCTCTCTCTCTCTCTCTCTTTTTTTAAAGATTTTATTTATTTATTCATGAGAGACACAGAGAGAGCAAGGCAGAGACACAGGCAGAGGGAGAAGCAGGTTCCTTTCAGGGAGCCAAAGGCAGACGCTCAACTGCTGAGCCACTCAGGCATCCCTCTCTCTTTCTAAGTGAGTCTTGCTAAAGATTTGTTAATTTTTAAAATTTTTTCAAAGAACCAGCTCGCGGTTTCATTGAGGTTTTCTATCAGTATGTAGTGCATATCTTTGTCTTTTATTACAATCTTTGTATTAAAGTCTATTTTATCTGATATCAGTATAGGTACCCCCACTTTCTTTTCCTTTCCATATGCATGGAACCACATTTTCCATTCCTTCACTTTCAGTTGTGTAAGCAGAATGTAAGTGTGTCCTGTTTTTTAAATACATTAAGCCATTCTGTGTCTTTTGATTAGAAAATTAAGTCCATTTACATTTGAAGTAATTATCGAAAGGTATATAGTTATTGCCATTTTCTGTTTTTTGTCTGTTTGGTAGTTCCTCTTGATTTCTTCATCGTGGTTTGATGACTTTCTATAGTGTTGTGCTTAGATTTTTTTCTCATTATCTTTGGACATCTATCATGGGTTTTTGTTTGTGGTTACCATGGGGCTCATATATAACAGCCTATATATATAACAATTTAAGTTGATAGCATGTTAAATTAGAACACATTACAAACTCTACATTTTTATCCATATTCTCTTGATGTTTTATGTGTTTGGTGTCACATTTTACATATTTTTATTTTGTGTATTCTTTGATCATTCTGCTAAACCTTCATTCTGATAGGGATGAATTCTTTTTTTTTATTGGTAAGATTTTTTACGTTTATCAGGAAGATCTTTAAAATATTTTTTCTTGTTACTAATTAGTGTCCTTTCTTTTCAGTTTAAAGAAGTTTCTTTAATATTTCTTATAAGACTGTTGATGAACTATTTTAGCTATTGTCTGTCTGGAAAGCTCTTTATTTCTCCTTCAATTCTGAATGATAACTCTGCCTGGTATTCTTAATTGGAAGTTTTTGCCATTCAACACTTTGTTTTTTTTTTTTTTTTTGCCATTCAACACTTTGAATATTTCAAGCCATTCCTTTCTGACCTGAAAAATATCTGCTGAGAATCTTTTTTAAAGATTTATTTATTCATTCATTCATTCATTCATTCATTCAAGATACAGAGAGAGGCAGAGACACAGGCAGAGGGAAAAGTAGGTTCCTTTCAGGGAGCCTGATGTGGGACTCTATCCTGGATCCCAGGATCATATTCTGAGCCAAAGGCAGATGCTCAACTGCTGAGCCTCCCAGGTGTTCCCTGTGGATAATCTTATACATAAAATTTTTTTGTGCTGTTTTTTTACGATTCTCTTTTTATCCTTAAGTTTTGATATTTTACTTATAATGCATCTTGGTGTAGGTCTCTTTGGGTTCATCTTATTTGTAACTCTCTGAGCTTCCTGGATCTGCATGCCTATTTTCTTAACCTGGTTAGGGAAGTTTTCAGCCATTTTTCTTCAAATAAGTTTTCTGTCCTATCCCCCTTTCTTCCTCTTTTTGGCATCCTTGTAATGCAAATGCTATTTGTTTGAAGTTGTCCAAAAGTGCCTGAAAAGCTGTGTTCATTTGCTGAAGAGTTCTTTTTACTTTTTTTAGCTCTGTTTGGGTGAGTTCCACTTTTCTGCCTTTCAGCTCATCAACTCTATCTTCTGCTTCATCTAGTTTGCTATTGAATCCCTCTAGTGTATTTTTAAGTTCAGTTATTTTATTTTCAGCTCTGGAACTTCTCTTTGGTACTTTCTTATATTTTCTATTTTTGTTGAAGTCCTTGCTGTATTCATTCATTCTTCATCCAAGTTTAGTGACCATCTTTATGACTATGATGTTGAACTCTTTATTAGATGCATTATCTTTTTTTGTTATGTTTTTTGTTTCAGAGGTTCTAATTTGTTCTTTCATTTGCAATCTGTTCATCTGTCTCTTCATTTTGTCTAACTTTCTGTATTCGATTCTGTGAATTAGGCAAAAAGACTGTTCTACATGTCTGGCAGGCGTGGCTTTATGTAGGAGATGAACCAATCATTCAACCTTGTCTTAGTTCTTGGTCATCTCTCAAACCCTTGTGATTGTCTAAGCAGCCTGATTTTTTTCTTGGTCTGTCCCAGGTGTTGAGGGTATGACAAGACCTGTGAATTTTCCAGAGTGGGATCTCAGTTAGCACCTCTCAGGCAGCAGCTTTTAAGGTATGCAAATATATATATAGTTCTATGAGATCTCAGTCATAGACCCTACTGGCCTCTAGACCAAGTAATCTGGAGGTATCCCCTTAGCAACAGTTAAAATCTGGGCTTTTGATGAATTTACGACTCCTTTCTAGGAAGTACCAGTGAACAATAGTGAGGCCATGTGAGAGCTCAAAGATAGTATCTCCAAGCCTATATTCCCTGTGAGCATCTTTGTAATCTCCTGACATGTGGTATACCTGAGGACTGCCTCTCTGGCTGAAGCTCCAAGTCAAGTAGATATGCTGTTTGCACAGGAAGACGGGGAGTGTGTTTTGGTCTGCTTGCTGTCTGTGCATTGCCCTGGGGATGGTAGCCTGCCAAGAACTGTTTCTGCAACTGTTTCAGGCATACAGGTCCCAGAAACAGTCCCCTTGGCTACCATAGCCAGGCACTCAAGGGACAAACTCCCCTGTGTATGCTGCATACCTTGACGGGCAGGAGTGAGGTGCTCACCCAGAGGGCTTATGCAGGACTGAAGGGAATTCTGTGTGGGTGTGAGTTGTGAACACTAGCGTCAATAGGTCAGAAAGAGAGCAAAAATAGTATCTGCTAGTGCCAGATAAAGGTAGAGAGAGAAAACAAAAAATGACACCCACCAGCATCTTTGTCCCCAGGGAGTTCCAACAGGCTCCAGATGCTTTAATATTAGCAAATGAATCTCTTTCGCTTATAATCTAGGCAGTATTCAAACTGATTCCTTTTCATGGGGTCTCAGGGTGAGTGAGTTTGCATGTTGAGCCCCCAAAGAGCAGAGTCTCCATTCCCTACAGCCCCAGTGGTTTTCAAAACCAGATATTTTGGAGGCTATCTTCTCAGTGTAGGTCTCAAAAGTTGGGGTGCCTGATATGGGGCACAAACTTATTCCTCCTTAGGGAGAAGTTCCATAGTTATAAGATCCGTCCCACTGTCAGTTGCAGTGCTGTGGGTGGAGTTTTTAGTGAGACAATATGTCTGCCTCTCCTATCTGCTTCAATGTGGCCCTTTTATTCTTTGTTATGGAGGAGCTTGTTTAGGGAGTTTTCAGGTCTTTTTAGAGGGAATTTGCTAAATGTAGCTGCAGATTTTTTTGTGTCTGTGGGAGGAAGTAAGTTCAGGATCTTATTACATAGCCATCTTAGACTGCCAGACTTCCCTAATTTTTCTTTATTGTGGTAAAGTCTGCATAAGATAAGATTTATCTTATCTTTATCTTATCATTGGGATGGCTATTATCAAAAAGAGAAGAAATGTAACAAGTGTTAGTGAGTGTACGGAGAAAAGGAAACCCTTGTACACTTGTTGATAGGAATGTAAATGGTGCAGCCATTATGGAAAATAATATGAGGTTCCTCAAAAAATTTAAAAATAGAACTATCATATAATCTAGCAATTCTGGGTATTTATCTGAGGAAAATGAAAACAAAAGTTTGGAAAGATAGTATGTACCCATATGTTCACTGCAGCATTCTTCAATAGGCAATAAATGGAAGCAACCTAATTGTCCATCAGTAGTTGAATGGATAAAGAAAACATGATCTACCCGACCCCTGCCCCAGCAACACACAATACTCAACCATAAAGAAAGGTGAATTCTTGCCATTTGTGACAACATTGATAGACCTAGAAGGTGTTATGCTAAGTGAAATAAGTCAGACAGAGAAAGACAAAGATTGTATAATTTTACTTATATATGGAATTTAAAAACAAAACAGATGGACAAACAAAACAGAAGCAGACTCATAAATACAGAGAATAAACTGGTAGCTTCTATAAGGAAAGAGAGAAGATAAGTGACTAGGTGAAGGGGATTAGTAGGTACAAAGTTCCAGGTATGAAACAAATAAGTCATGAGGTTGTAAAGTACAGCATGGGAAATAAGGTCAATAATATTGTAATAACTTTGTAAGGTGACAGATGGTCACTAGACATTGTGGTAATCATTTTGTAATATATTTAAGTGTCAAACCATTATGTTGTACACCTGAAACTAATATAATATTGTATGTCAACTATACTTCAAAAAAAGGGTAAACTTTACTGTTTTAACACTTCTGAATGTACAACTCAGTGGTGTTAAGTACATTCACATTGTTGTGTAACCATTGCCACTGTTCATCTTTGGAACTTTTACATAATCTCATTCTGAAATTCTGTAGCCATTAAATATTAAGTAGCCATTTTTCTTTCCTCCACAATCTTTGGTAATCACTCTTCTACTTTCTCTATAAATTTTGCTCGCCCCCCCCCCCCCCCCAGGTTCCTTATATAAGTGGAATCATCCCGTGTTTTTTCTTTTGTGTTTGGCTTATTTTACTTAGCGTGTTTCCAAGGTTCACCCACATTAAAACATGCATCAGAATTTGATTCCTTTATGAGGTGGAATAATATTCTATTATATGAATATATTGCAATTTGTTTATCCACTCAACTATTGATAGATTTGGTTTATTTCTACCTTTTGGCTATTGTGGCCATTTTTTTTTTCCTGTTTAGGAATAGTAATTTTTCAGTTTTTCCCCTCTTTGTAGTCTATTTGAGTTCTCCATATTCTTTTTTTTAGTTCTGCTCGTTCAGAAAATTTTCTGGAAAAATGCCCTGGAAAGAATAATAAAAGATATATTCCCAGCTATAGCTAGAAAGTAGGGCCATGCTTGAAGGACTTGAACAAAGACTTGAGAGAAGATGATACTTGTCTGGAGATAGGGTTTAATAAAAGAAAAGAGAAAGAATTTTGCCACTTAGAAAGCTGTGTGATCTTGGATAATATACTTGATCTATCTGAGGCTTGATTTTTTTCCCTCAACTGTAAAATATAGAAATAGCATCCATCTCATAGGTTTATTGCAGGAATTAAATGCTCAGATAAATAAAATGAAGTTTTTTCTTGTGTGTCTTTGATCTTACATCGCATATGATGGATTTTTACAAATACAGGTCAAAGGCTTGAGAAGATATAACTTAAAATACAGGTTTGTTACATAATCATTAAGGGTGCTGGGGAGAAGATAGCAGAAATAGGTAGTCATCTTCCAGAATTGCGGATTATGAGTTCCAAAAGGGGGCCAGTGAAGGAGTCAAATGCTATGCCTGTTAAGATGCTATAGGGAGAAAGGATAAGCAACAGGTTCACACATGGATTCCATACAGAAACAATTTCAGGCATTGACCTGCAATTGAGCTTCTTATCACCCGGGAAGCTCAATTTTTCTATATCCATGGTAATTACCAGTGGGATTTATTTATTCATTTATGGTTATTGATTATTTAAAGCAACACAGATCAGTTAAAAACTAATAATAACTACGATTTACTGAGAGTTTACCATGTTCTAGACCTTGCGTTAAGTGTATTACCTATGTCATCTCATGTAATCCTCTCAATCATTCTGTGAGGTATGTACCATTACCAATCCCATTGTATAGATGAAGAAATTAAAGTTTAGAGAGATTAAGTAATTTGTCCAATATTACACAGTAATAAGTAGTGAGGCTGATATTTGAGCTTGAGCACTTTGACTTAACTGTGCCTTTTTTTTTAAAGATTTTATTTATTTATTAATGAAAGATAGAGAGAGACAGAGATAGGCAGAGGGAGAAGCAGGCTCTCTCTGGGGAGCTTGATGCAGAACTTGATCCCAGGTCCCCAGAATCATGACCTGAGCCAAAGACAGATGCTCAACCACTGAGCCACCCTGGTGCCCCATCTTAACTGTACTTTTAACTACTGCACAAAAATGAATTTTCTCCTTTCTTTTATATCCTGATAATTATGGTCCAAGATGTGCTATCAATGGTTATTTTTAGTACATAAACCACTTTTACAAACAATCTTAAAATCAAATCCCTAAGATGAGACTCCAGAGAGGAAATTTACAAAGTACATTGTCAATGTCTTTTTAGAAGAATAAAGAGAACAAATAATTCTCAAAAAAATTGCAAATAGCCTCAATAGTTATAGAAATTGTAAATTGAGAAATTGAGATATACTTTTTCAAATATAAATTTGTTAAAGATTAAAAGATTGATAATAACCGGTATTGAGGCAAGGATAAGGGAAAGGGACACAACCACTTATTTACTTAGGTACTAATTAAATAGTTTAATTCTTTTTAAAAGGTGCTTTGGCAACATGTACTGGAAGCATTAATTTCTTCTGTCTGAAAAATTTTACTTCTAGTAAAGGAGAAAAATAATCAGAAATCTGAGCAAAATTTTGAGCAGGGGCTGTATCATAGTACTGTTTACACCAGGAAAATACTGGGAAATCATGTTGGTTAATTAATTAGGGATGCCCTTGCAATAGATTGATGTCCTGCCATTAGTATTAAGTTGGAGAAGACTTATAAAGAAAATATCGGAAAGCATGCATGATGAATTCTTACGTGAAAAAGAAGGTTACAGGGGCGCCTGGGTGGCTCAGTCTGTTAATTGTCTGCCTTCTGCTGAGGTCATGATCCCAGGGTCCTGGGATTGGGTCCTGTGTTGGGGGAAGATGTGGGGTGGGGAGTGGGTCCTTGCTCAGCAGGGAGTCAGCTTGTCTCTCCATCTGCCCTTCCCCTTGTTTGTGCTCTCTCTCTTAATGTGTTTCTTTCTCTCTCTTCAAGTAATAAATAAAATCTTAAAAAAGGTTATAAAGTTCATATATATTATGATTCTGTGTATTTAAACATGAAAATGTAGTGGCTCCCTGAATGTGTTAAAACTGCAGATAAGTTTTTCTTCTTTGCGCTCTTCGTTTTTGCATGTTTTCTGTAATAAACAAGTTTATTTTAGTAGTTAGGAAAAAAAGATAGTTATGATTTTAAAATAATACCTTGGATTTATAAATTGAAATGAACATATAAGCCAATTTAGCAAGTGCCAGTTTATTTATGTAATTAAGTGAATTATAATAATTTAAAACTTTAATAAAGCCTTTCCTAACTTCACTGGTTTCTCTCTAATCTATACTTTTCCAAAGAAAATTTCTAGTAGTTGTTTGTTAAGCAATGCTCTCATGTTAAGAAACATGGTAAGCAGTATTCATCTTTCTCCCAATGTAATTATTTTTATTGTTCATAAAAAACAGTATAATTATATTTTATTTAGTGATCAGAATAAAAGGAAATGTACTTAATTATAAAAAGGAAATTACAAACAAAGTTTAAAAACATTTTTGTTCTTGAAGTAAACATTAAACAGTACCAAGGAAAAACATTTTTGTTTTTCTATCCTGTCTAAAAATAGAATAGAAAAATTATCTGCTTTAGAAGGCTTAGGTGTTAATCCCCACTGAGGTAGAATCATTTGACTTAGTGACCTCTTGTTATTGCTTATAGTTTGTCATTTTTAAAGCCTTGAATAAAGAATATTTTCTTCGTTTTTGTTTCATTATTCAATGAAAAGTATATCCTAGAATAAGGATTATAAAGTTATTGACCCAAATAGAGTCTCTAAATATATCTCTTCTGTGAAGTCTGAAATGCATTGGTACTCAGGTTTAATCGCTAAGATCATAACTGATATATTATTTCACTTATTTTCCTAAATTTATTAGGTAAACTGCTTTATAATCAAAACCACATTTCAAAAATTGTGTTTTGGAACTATTTCCTTAATGTTAAGGAAATCCTTTTTATTAAATAGAAAATGACTACATCCTTTCTTTAGTCTTTCACTCACAACTGAATAACTTACATTCACCATGTTGTGAGTAGAATTTAGTGGTTGGCTTTGTTAATTGGGGAAAATTACAAAAACATGTAAAGTACTGCCCTACTGGAGATTATTGATTTTCTGGTAATTAAGATTTAGGTATCATGGACTTTTAAAAGCAAGATCTTTCCAGTGTTACAACATATTGTTTTTATTAATGTTTTGGGGTACCAAATTTTTCTGCTGCTAAATTAATGTTGTAGTGCGCATGTCAACTATGCAGTAAGTATGGTAGGCTCTTGGCAAAATCGTGAAGTAAAACAAATACATCTTTGCACCTTTCTTTCACCTTTTTTTTTCTTCTTTTTTTTGGTGCATTCCCATTTGGATTTTTTTTAAAGATCTTATTTATTTACTCATGAGAGACACAGAGAAAAGATAGACATAGGCAGAGGGAGAAGCAGGCTCCCTGTGGGAGTCTGATGCAGGACTCCATTCCAGGACCCAGGGATCACACCCTGGGCAAAGGCAGGAGCTCAACCGCTGAGCCGCCCCCCCCACGCATCCCCACATTCAGATTCTTATCCAAGTTCTTTTTGGCATATTAGGCCTTGAGCACCCCAGGCTACTTAAAACTTTCTTGTTCTCCAAAGAAAGCAGTGGATTGATGGCATAAACTGATTTTCAAAATAAATTTAAAAGTTCAATCTAAGCAACATCACTTCTTAATCCAGTAAAATATGGAATGACAGCTGATACTGAGAATTTCAAGCAATTTGACATTTTTCCTGTGTTTTAAATCACAGTGTGTGAGCCTGCCTAATCCGTCTGCATTGCCCCCTCATGACTAATATAGAACCTTGCTGTTTGGTATTTTTAATACTTATGGCAGGTGCCATTTGTATCCGACATGGTCTGGGGTCGGCATCATAGAATGAATTCTCTTACACTGGAATTTGAAAGAGGTAATAACCATATTAGTATACATATTTTTATATGAATATAGACCTATTATATATGTATGTATGTGTATATATAGACTACATGTATCTTAAATTGTGCTTCATTTTCTGCAATTAGATATGATGCAGTGAGATGTAAGTATAAACTGTCATTGTACATAGAGAAAATAAAAAGTACATTTATACAAATTTAGCCCAACAGTTTATTAAAATTAAACTGTGTTCCTGTGGATATATAATAATATTGTCCTCATTAAAAAAAAGCAAATATTATTGAAATTTTATGCACTCAAGTCTATGATTTTAAAGAATCCTAAAGTATATTTCCTGCTCTCAGGAGGTTTGTAATCTCATTGAAGAGATAGCTTTTCATTCTTTCTCAGGAAACATTAATTGAATGTTTGTATAAATTAAAAATTCTTTCTCTGGAGGAGTTTATAGGCTAAGAAATAACACATGTACATGAATGTTATGAAACAAGTTCATTGATGATAAACTGGCATAATAGAAATTCAAATAAAATGTTATGTGTTTGGAGGCCACATGCATAGGCTAAATGCCAAGTAAGTGAAGTTAATGACACAGAACTTTAGAGAGACTAGTAATGACCTAAGTACAGGGCCATTGAGGAAAACTTCACTTACAAGTTAAGACCTAAATTCTCCTTAAAAAGAAGAAAAAGCTAAGTGGAACCTACATTAACTCCAGAAGAAGGACTGTAAACATGTGGTTTCACACTTGGAATCGACCTTTTGCCTTTTTAATAAATCAGCATTTTTCAGAGACTCTAACAAATTTTATGTAGGTATGGAGAAATATAAAATTATATAATTACTCAAAGAAAAATATGTACAAATAATTAAATATTGTGGTTCATTTTCCTATAGGCTGAAATTTTGAATGTTGAACACATTTGACTCATTTCATTTTAAGAAAAATATTTCCTGTGTGCATTATCATAGATTCTATTGCAGTGAGTTGCACCCCAAGTATTGAGTATAGTTGGCTTGTGAGAATTAAACCTTAAAGCCAACACTTAATACATAAAGATATGAAACATTGCTTCAAAGGAACCAAATGACTTCCACCTAAAAACATTTATTAAAATGAATTTGAGTATTAACATTGCTAAAGAAGAGGGAATAGTCAGAAGCCAGGAGAGCATGGTCAAAGGAAGACCATTGAGGCAAATTGATAGTTTCCATCAAGTCCAGAATAGGCAGTTGAGTGCATCACCTATCCAACTCCTCTTAGGAGTGACCTTCCTAGATATAGATGGGGTATCTTTACACAGTCAAGTTTTTGAGTTATAACTAACTCCTCTAGGTTTCATGCTATATTTGCTAAACAAACTTCTCATTACAATTTGACTCTTCACGGTGATGTACTAGAGAGACAGTACCTCAGTAGTCATATATGCTAATAGATCTTAGTAAGCAAACAAAACTATTTCTATGGGTACAAGTTTAAGAGAAATACTCAGAACTTGACACATTTACTAAGGTAATGCCAGTAATTGAGGACTTTCAAGAGGCAGCTGGCTTTTCCAGGTGACACCTGTTTCCTTTTATTACTCACTTTTCCTACTTCTCCAAAAATCTTGTTTAGAACACATGTGACTTTGAGACACATCACTTATTACATATGACCTGATATTGTAGCTGCTTAGGGTTAAATAAGTCAAATCTGTGAGGTCAAGGAAACCAATAATTTGACTTTATAAATTAAGCATGAAAATTTTCACAAGAGTTCAGACCCCTCAACTCTCATTAAATTTGTATGTACAACTCTTACATTTGCACTATTCTTATCTGTATTTTATTTTTCCTCGAGATATACTTCAAGGTGCCTAAGGCCTGATCCATACTTTCCCCCTCCTCCTCCTCCTCCTCCTCCTTCCTCCTCCTCCTCTTCTTCTTCTTCTTTTAAAGATCTTATTTATTTATTCACGAGGGACACAGAGAGAAAGAGGCAGAGACATAGGCAGAGAGAGAAGCAGGCTCCATGCAGGGAGCCTGATGTGGGACTTGATCCTGGGACTCCAGAATCATACCCTGGGGCTGAAGGTAGACGCTCAACCGCTGAGCCATCAAGGCGTCCCCATACTTTACTTCTTTTAGATCTCATGGTGTTAAACCAGCCCATCATAAAATAAATGAATGAAATTCAGAAACTACAGCAGATTGTTAAAAAAAAAATTAAAAGGCTAGACAAAGTAGAGCCTTTCTGTTTCTGTGTATACTTTTTTATAGGAAGGAATTTATGTTAGAAGGGAAAGGAAACCCAAACATGGTAAGGACAAAGGCTTTAACAGAGAAACATGGAAATACAACTGTTTTGTTTGTGACTATGACCAGAATTATTCAGATTCTTGTTGTTTGATTTGAGTTTGCTACTTCACTTAATTAATTTAAAACCTTCTTGGGAGGAGGGGCAAGATGGCGGAGGAGTAGGGTCTCCAAGTCACTTGTCCTCAACAAATTACCTAGAAAACCATCCAATCATCCTGAAAATCTACGAATTCGGCCTGAGATTTAAAGAGAGACCAGCTGGAACGCTACAGGGAGAAGAGTTCGCGCTTCTATCAAGGTGGGAAGACGGGGAAAAAGAAATAAAGGAACAAAAGGCCTCCGAGGGGGAGGGGCCCCGCGAGGAGCCGGGCTGAGGCCGGGGCGAGTGTCCCCAGGACAGGAGAGCCCCGTCCCGGAGGAGCAGGAGCTGCACCGACCTTCCCGGGGGAAAGGCCTCCCGGGGAATTGGAGCAGGATCCCCAGGAAGGCGGGGATGCCCTCGGGCTCCCGGGGACAGTAACAGAGGAACTGCGCCCCCGAGAGTGCGCCGAGCTCCCTAAGGGCTGCAGCGCTCGGCGGGACCCGGAGCAGCTCGGAGGGGCTCGGGCGGCGGCTCCGCGGAGGGGGCTGCGCGGCTCCGGGAACAGCTCGGAGGGGCTCGGGCGGAGGAAGAAGCTCCGCGGAGGGGGCGGCGCGGCTCCGGGAACAGCTCGGAGGGGCTCGGGCGGCGGCTCCGCGGAGGAGGCTGCACCGCCGGGAGCGCGAATCCAACAGCGCAGGTTCCGGAGCACAGGGCGCCGGGACACAGCCCAGGATCCGGCCTCCCCCCGGGACAGGCAGAGGCCGGGAGGGCCCAGGACAGCGAGGACGCTCCTGCCTGGAACTGAGCAGATCAGCGGCCCCGCCTGGGAGCCTCCAGGCCCTGCAGACAGAGAGCCCCGGAGCTACTGCGGGGGCTGACTCCAGGGTCCCAGAGCTGCCCCCGCCACTGTGGCTTCCTCCCGGGGCCTCACGGGGTGAACAACCCCCACTGAGCCCTGCACCAGGCAGGGGCAGAGCAGCTCCCCCAAGTGCTAACACCTGAGAATCAGCACAGCAGGCCCCTCCCCCAGAAGACCAGCTAGAGGGACAAGTTCCAAGGGAAGTCAAGGGACTTAAAGAACACAGAATCGGAAGATACTCCCCCGTGGTTTTTTGTTTTGTTTTGTTTTGTTTTGTTTTGTTTTGTGCTTTTTTTTTTCTTTTCTCTCTTTCTTCTTGATTTCTGATTGCGTCCCCCACCCCCCCCCTTTTTTTCTTTTTTCTCCTTTCTTTCTTTTTCTTCTCTTTTTCCCCCCCTTTTTTTTCTTCTTTCTCTTTTTTCTTTTTCTCTTTTCTTTCCTTCTCTTTTTCTCCTTTTCCCAATACAACTTGGTTTTGGCCACTCTGCACTGAGCAAAATGACTAGAAGGAAAACCTCACCTCAAAAAAAAGAATCAGAAACAGCCCTCTCTCCCACAGAGTTACAAAATATGGATTACAATTCAATGTCAGAAAGCCAATTCAGAAGCACTATTATACAGCTACTGGTGGCTCTAGAAAAAACCATAAAGGACTCAAGAGACTTCATGACTGCAGAATTGAGATCCAATCAGGCAGAAATTAAAAATCAATTAAATGAGATACAATCCAAGCTAGAAGTCCTAACGACGAGGCTTGACGAGGTGGAAGAACGAGTGAGTGACATAGAAGACAAGCTGATGGCAAAGAGGGAAACTGAGGAAAAAAGAGACAGGCAATTAAAAGACCATGAGGATAGATTAAGGGAAATAAATGACAGCCTGAGAAAGAAAAACCTACGTTTAATTGGGGTTCCCGAGGGCGCCGAAAGGGACAGAGGGCCAGAATATGTATTTGAACAAATCCTAGCTGAAAACTTTCCGAATCTGGGAAGGGAAAGAGGCATTCAGATCCAGGAAATAGAGAGATCCCCCCCTAAAATCAACAAAACCCGATCAACACCTCGACATTTAATAGTGAAGCTTGCAAATTCCAAAGATAAGGAGAAGATCCTTAAAGCAGCAAGAGAAAAAAAGTCCCTGACTTTTATGGGGAGGAATATTAGGGTAACAGCAGACCTCTCCACAGAGACCTGGCAGGCCAGAAAGGGCTGGCAGGATATATTCAGGGTCCTAAATGAGAAGAACATGCAACCAAGAATACTCTATCCAGCAAGGCTTTCATTCAAAATGGAAGGAGAGATAAAGAGCTTCCAAGACAGGCAGGAACTGAAAGAATATGTAACCTCCAAACCAGCTCTGCAAGAAATTTTAAGGGGGACTCTTAAAACTCCCCTTTAAGAAGAAGTTCAGTGGAAAAATCCACAAAAGCAAGGACTGAATAGATATGATGACACTAAACTCATATCTATCAATAGTAACTCTGAACGTGAATGGGCTTAATGACCCCATCAAAAGGCGCAGGGTTTCAGACTGGATTAAAAAGCAGGACCCATCTATTTGCTGTCTACAAGAGACTCATTTTAGACAGAAGGACACCTACAACCTGAAAATAAAAGGTTGGAGAACCATTTACCATTCAAATGGTCCTCAAAAGAAAGCAGGGGTAGCCATCCTTATATCAGATAAATTAAAATTTACCCTGAAGACTATAGTGAGAGATGAAGAGGGACACTATCTCATACTCAAAGGATCTATCCAACAAGAAGACTTAACAATTCTCAATATATATGCCCCAAATGTGGGAGCTGCCAAATATTTAAACCAATTAATAACCAAACTGAAGAAATACTTTGATAATAATACACTTATACTTGGTGATTTCAATCTAGCTCTTTCTACCCTCGATAGGTCTTCTAAGCACAACATCTCCAAAGAAACAAGAGCTTTAAATGATACACTGGACCAGAAGGATTTCACAGATATCTACAGAACTTTACATCCAAACTCAACTGAATACACATTCTTCTCAAGTGCACATGGAACTTTCTCCAGAATAGACCACATACTGGGTCACAAATCGGGTCTGAACCGATACCAAAAGATCGGGATAGTCCCCTGTATATTCTCAGACCATAATGCCTTGAAATTAGAACTTAATCACAACAAGAAGTTTGGAAGGACCACAAACACATGGAGGTTAAGGACCATCCTGCTAAAAGATGAAAAGGTCAACCAGGAAATTAAGGAAGAATTGAGAAGATTCATGGAAACTAATGAGAATGAAGATACAACCGTTCAAAATCTTTGGGACGCAGCAAAAGCAGTCCTGAGGGGGAAATACATCGCAATACAAGCATCCATTCAAAAACTGGAAAGAACTCAAATTCAAAAGCTCACCTTACACATAAAGGAACTAGAGAAAAAGCAACAAATGGACCCCACCCCCAGCAGAAGAAGACAGTTAATTAAAATTCGAGCAGAACTAAATGATATCGAGACCAAAAGAACTGTGGAACAGATCAACAGAACCAGGAGTTGGTTCTTTGAAAGAATTAATAAGATAGATAAACCATTAGCGAACCTTATTAAAAAGAAGAGAGAGAAGACTCAAATTAATAAAATCATGAATGAGAAAGGAGAGATCACTACCAACACCAAGGAAATACAAACGATTCTAAAAACATATTATGAACAGCTGTATGCCAATAAATTAGGAAATCTAGAAGAAATGGATGCATTCCTGGAAAGCCACAAACTACCAAAACTGGAGCAGGAAGAAATAGAAAACCTGAACAGGCCAATAACCAGGGAGGAAATTGAAGCAGTCATCAAAAACCTCCCGAGACACAAGACTCCAGGGCCAGATGGCTTCCCAGGGGAATTCTATCAAACGTTTAAAGAAGAAATCATACCTATTCTACTAAAGCTGTTTGGAAAGATAGAAAGAGATGGAGTACTGCCAAATTCGTTCTATGAGGCCAGCATCACCTTAATTCCGAAACCAGACAAAGACCCCACCAAAAAGGAGAATTACAGACCAATATCCCTGATGAACATGGATGCAAAAATTCTCAACAAGATACTAGCCAATAGGATCCAACAACACATTAAGAAAATTATTCACCATGACCAAGTAGGATTTATCCCTGGGACACAAGGCTGGTTCAACACTCGTAAAACCATCAATGTGATTCATCATATCAGCAAGAGAAAAACCAAGAACCATATGATCCTCTCATTGGATGCAGAGAAAGCATTTGACAAAATACAGCATCCATTCCTGATCAAAACACTTCAGAGTGCTGGGATAGAGGGAACTTTCCTTGACATCTTAAAAGCCATTTACGAAAAGCCCACAGCAAATATCATTCTCAATGGGGAAGCACTGGGAGCCTTTCCCCTAAGATCAGGAACAAGACAGGGATGTCCACTCTCACCACTGCTGTTCAACATAGTTCTGGAAGTCCTCGCCTCAGCAATCAGACAACAAAAAGACATTAAAGGCATTCAAATTGGCAAAGGAGAAGTCAAACTCTCCCTCTTCGCCGATGACATGATACTCTACATAGAAAACCCAAAAGCCTCCACCCCAAGATTGCTAGAACTCATACAGCAATTTGGTAGCGTGGCAGGATACAAAATCAATGCCCAGAAATCAATGGCATTTCTATACACTAACAATGAGACTGAAGAAAGAGAAATTAAGGAGTCAATCCCATTTACAATTGCACCCAAAAGCATAAGATACCTAGGAATAAACCTTACCAAGGAGGTGAAGGATCTATACCCTAAAAACTATAGAACACTTCTGAAAGAAATTGAGGAAGACACAAAGAGATGGAAAAATATTCCATGCTCATGGATTGGCAGAATTAATATTGTGAAAATGTCAATGTTACCCAGGGCAATTTACACGTTTAATGCAATCCCTATCAAAATACCATGGACTTTCTTCAGAGAGTTAGAACAAATTATTTTAAGATTTGTGTGGAATCAGAAAAGACCCCGAATAGCCAGGGGAATTTTAAAAAAGAAAACCATAGCTGGGGGCATCACAATGCCAGATTTCAGGTTGTACTACAAAGCTGTGGTCATCAAGACAGTGTGGTACTGGCACAAAAATAGACACATAGATCAATGGAACAGAATAGAGAACCCAGAAGTGGACCCTGAAATGTATGGTCATCTAATATTCGATAAAGGAGGAAAGACTATCCATTGGAAGAAAGACAGTCTCTTCAATAAATGGTGTTGGGAAAATTGGACATCCACATGCAGAAGAATGAAACTGGACCACTCTCTTTCACCATACACAAAGATAAACTCAAAATGGATGAGAGATCTAAATGTGAGACAAGAGTCCATCAAAATCCTAGAGGAGAACACAGGCAACACCCTTTTTGAACTCGGCCACAGTAACTTCTTGCAAGATACATCCACAAAGGCAAAAGAAACAAAAGCAAAAATGAACTATTGGGACTTCATCAAGATAAGAAGCTTTTGCACAGCAAAGGATACAGTCAACAAAACTAAAAGACAACCTACAGAATGGGAGAGGATATTTGCAAACGACATATCAGATAAAGGGCTAGTTTCCAAAATCTATAAAGAACTTATTCAACTCAACACCAAAGAAACAAACAATCCAATCATGAAATGGGCAAAAGACATGAAGAGAAATCTCACAGAGGAAGACATGAACATGGCCAACATGCACATGAGAAAATGCTCTGCATCACTTGCCATCAGGGAAATACAAATCAAAACCACAATGAGATACCACCTCACACCAGTGAGAATGGGGAAAATTAACAAGGCAGGAAACAACAAATGTTGGAGAGGATGCGGAGAAAAGGGAACCCTCTTACACTGTTGGTGGGAATGTGAACTGGTGCAGCCACTCTGGAAAACTGTGTGGAGGTTCCTCAAAGAGTTAAAAATAGACCTGCCCTACGACCCAGCAATTGCACTGTTGGGGATTTACCCCAAAGATTCAGATGCAACGAAACGTCGGGACACCTGCACCCCGATGTTTCTATCAGCAATGGCCACAATAGCCAAACTGTGGAAGGAGCCTCGGTGTCCATCGAAAGATGAATGGATAAAGAAGATGTGGTTTATGTATACAATGGAATATTACTCAGCGATTAGAAACGACAAATACCCACCATTTGCTTCAACGTGGATGGAACTGGAGGGTATTATGCTGAGTGAAATAAGTCAATCGGAGAAGGACAAGCAGTGTATGTTCTCATTCATTTGGGGAATATAAATAATAGTGAAAGGGAATATAAAGGAAGGGAGAAGAAATGTTGGGAAATATCAGGAAGGGAGACAGAACATAAAGACTCCTAACTCGGGGAAACGAACTAGGGGTGGTGGAAGGGGGGAGGAGGGCGGGTGTTGGAGGGGAATGGGTGACGGGCACTGAGGTGGACACTTGACGGGATGAGCACTGGGTGTTTTTCTGTATGTTGGTAAATTGAACACCAATAAAAATTAATTAAAAAAAAAATAAATAAAACCTTCTTAACCCAATTTGAAACTTAAAAGTAACCATCAGTTAACAGGAAATAAATTTGCAGAATTTCTATTTATACAGGTAATTGTCTCAGTTTAAAAGTACTGCTGAATGTAAATAATATTGAGATAGTTTATTTCAAAAATCTTAGTATGTCAGCACTAAATACTTTTTTGTATTTCTGTGCCTTGTTTTCAAAGTCATTATGGCTTTTATGCTAGATTCAATAATCTGTTTAAATCCATGTATCTATACACAAAAGGGATTGAATGTGAGATTGTAACTAAGCAAAATATTTGTGTATGTGAATATGATGCAGCGATTACTTTTTGTCCTCAAAGTGATAACAGTAAGATATCTGGAGTTCAATAAAATGGAGACTGAATAAATAATATAACTTTCAAATACAGAGAAATTAAAAATCCTAAGGTCAATTGAGTGGAAAAGAGATTGTTTTTCTTCCTTCCTTATTGCATGTTTCAGAAAACTTCTGTGCCACAAACTGAAATTGACTTTTAGCATGCCTATAATCAGCATTTATTTTGACTGCTATTTACAAAGTGACTCTTGTTGCTGATTTTTTTTTATACTGCTTTATTTGCTCGTGTATACCCAATAGTGATTGCTTTTGGAGGAAAAGAGAGAAGAGAATATTGGTGATTTTTAAATTCATTTTCTTGATGTTTTGTATTTAGTTTCATCACTTAGGAGATATAATGTTGGAGACAGTCCTCCTTGGCTATCCTCTCAATTTAAAATTCCAGTGATAATGACTTAACAATTTAATGTTGTTCCTTAAGGACTTTTAGGTATATATTTAAAATGATTTATGTCTAAATTTTATCTTTTTAAAGATAATTTATTTGAGAGAGAGAGAATGCAAGCAGAGGGAGGGGCAGAGGGAGAGGGAAGGAATCTCACACAGTCTCCCCACAAAGCATGGAGCCCGATGTGGGGCTTGGTCTCATAACCTGAGCCAAAATCAAGAGTCGGACGCCTAACTGACTGAGCTACCCAGGTGCCCCTTAAACTGCATTTATTTAACAAACGTTTATTAACATTTAGAGTTTTCCTAGTATTTTACTATTATAAATACTGTTGCCATAAATGTCATTGCACTTCTATCTTTGTGCTCTCATTCATTAGAATATTTGTTAGTAATTAAAATTAAAAAAAATTATTATGGCTCTATTTATAGTCAGGCTTATGGAACACTCTGATTAAATTAAAAAAGAGCTTCTTAAAAGGCTAATTCTTGCCTTCCACAACCCATAAACAGAAGAGAACTAGAATTTAACAAAACAAATATCCAGTGACAGCAAATATCATGGCTGACATTTATTGTACTTCCCTTGTTTGAGTCATCTTTGAAACTGCTCTTCTATTTGCCATTAAGAGTACCAGTTTTGCAACAACCATCCCCACACAGGTATATTTTAGTGTCTGAAAAATGACAATTAGACTTCATTCTTTCACTTATTCTATAAATATTTTACAGGGGACTATGTTAAGTGTGATATAAAAATGAATCATACACAAAATTTTGTATTAAGAAGCTTAATAATTGAGAATGAGGAATAAAATAAGGCCATGCATACTCTAATAGAGCAAGCTTCAGAAAAGTCAGGAAGGAAAGTTGGGAATTCAAGAGCTGAGACACAGGGAAAATCAAAAACATCTGATTAGGGAAGGCTTCCCTCATGGATGATGTGTTTTTTTTAAACTTTGGTTCATAGATAAGATCTAGATCTGTGGAATAAAGGAAAAAGCATTCATTCTGACAACAACAGTTTTTAAGGACTTACTATGTTGTAGGTGGGCACTGAGTGAATCAAGCACTATATATTTTTAATTCCTCTAATCTTCAAAGAACACTACGTAGCTGGTACTCTTGTTATTTCCACTGTACTAACAGGGAAAGGGAGTTCCATGTTAAATATTATAACTTGTAAAATATGCTACAGTTAAAAAATGCAGCACCACGATCTGAACCAAGATTTGCACTTAGTAGCATGAGCAAAGCTAAATGCTCTCAAGCACAGAATGATTATTGGGAATGGTAAGCCCTTGGATGTAGGTGGAATATCAGACAGCTAACAGAGAACACTGCTAAGATTGGAAAGTTCTGTCAGAGTGAGACTGTAGAGGTCATTAAATGATAGAGTAGGACATTTGTAAAAATTTTTGACTAGGCAGTAACAGTAGTTTTAGATAGGTTGAAAATAATAAAGACTGAAAAAAGTTGTTGGGTTTGGTAACTAGCTGGTCATTAGCATATTAATTACATTTATTTAGTAATTACCCTGTGCCAGGATTGTGAGACAAATGCTGCCAAAATTGAGAATAATGAGGGTAGAGAAATGGCCGCTGGATAGAGTAGAGGGAAAGGAACTGGCCGTATTCTATTATGTACTTTCCTTCCTAACTTTAGCTTACCAACTTTTTCAATGATTCATTGATTCTTCTTTCCCCTTTCTTGATCTTTTATGTTGGTACACAATGCTAATTGCCTTATATATATTTTCTTATTTAGCCTTACAAAAAATTCTACGGGAGAGATAACATTATTAATTGTATTTTGCAGATGAGAAAACTGAGGCTAGGGAGGTTAAGGAACTTGCTCATGGTCACTAATTGGTGAATTAATCAAAGTTTGTCTGACTTCCAAGCCACTATAGTGTAAAAGTTGTGTTATATCCTTGAATTAAAAAAACATACTTCTGTGTCTATATTGTTATCTGGAGTGTCTGTATTGGCATCTTCATGTCTTGAAAACTCTACTCAGTTATATTGAGTAGACAATACTTCTGATTGTTTCATGATCTTATACTATTTTTTCTTTACTTCCTTGTCTTTTTTGGGGGAGAGGAAGAGAATTTAAAGCCAGCTTTCTTAGAATAAGAGCAAAGATTTATTCAGCAATTACTTTATCCCAGGCACTGTTTTAACTGCCTCATATGTATTTATCACACTTAATTCTTGCAACAGCTCTAGTAGGATTATCATTATTTTACATTAAAAAAATGAGACAGAGAGTACACACAGAACCCAAAGTTATAGAACCAGGATTTGAACTTTACAGTCTGTCTCTATAGCCTGTGCTTTGAACCACAAACCTATGTGTGTCCTTTTGAAAAATAAAGGGTGGGCTATGAGGTGTTTTAATTTTTTTTCAGTGTTTTTTTTTTTTTTTCTGTTAAAAATGATATGTAGGGGCACTGGGGTGGCTCAGTCAGTTAGTGTCCAACTCTTGGTCTCCACTCAGGTCATGATGTCAGGTGATGGGACGGAGTTCCCTACTGGGCTTTGAGCTCAGCTCAGCAGGGAGTCTGTGTAAAGGTTCTCTCCCTCTGCCCCTCCCCCAGTCGCACTTGCATGCGAGCACTCTCTCTCTCTCAAAACTAAACTAAATATATCTTTTAAAAAATCATATTTATTAATGGCCTGTGACCCAGTTTACATTGAGATGTAAACAGTCTTCAATTTCCGTGCACTTTAAGTACATTTTTAGTATTACCAAAATTACAATTTAATAATGGGTCTCTCTTTTTTTAAAAAAAGATTTTATTTATTTATTCTAGAGAGACACAGAGAGAGGCAAAGACATAGGCAGAGGGAGAAGCAGGCTCCATGCAGGGAGCCTGATGTGGGACTCGATCCCGGGATTCCAGGATCACACCCTGAGCCAAAGGTAGACACTCAACTGCTGAGCTACCCAGGCCCCAGGCATCCAATAATGGGTAAATCTATGAGAAAGCTTCACTCAAAAGATCGTTATTTTATTGATTTTTTTAAAACAGTGATATCTTTTAAAGATCAAGTACATTGTGAATTTTTCTTTATGTTTCCCCTCATTCACTTAGCCCTAGCATAAATGGTGCTTGGGGAGAATAAATTAACACACACACACACACAATTTGTCTTACACATGGTATTTTTGAGACTCAGTGGTTCTCCTGAGTGGTTTCTTGGTTAAAGATAATATTTAATAACCATTTGAAAGATTTCAGGAGGCCACAAAAATCCATCTTTCTGTTTGTATGTTTCATAGTTTGGAAGAGTGAATTAGCATTGTACTGGGTGAATGATTCTTCATCTTTAGATTCATTCATTCCATAGATGTCATAGAGAAAAAAATAAAGACTAATTTTGTATTTGTAATTGCATTTTTAAAATGAAGTATAGTCAATATACAATGTTATATTAGTTTCAGGTGTACAACATAGTGATTTGACAATTCTGTGCATTACACAGTGCTCACCATCTGTCACCATACAAAGTTATTATGGTACTGCCGACTATATTCCCTATGCTGCATTGATTTTTATATATTTTTTAATTTTTTCCTGTGCTGTACTTGGTTTTAATTCGTTAACTTTACTATTTTTAGTACCATTTATTCCAAGGTTGCTGTTTGCTTTATAATCTTAGGGTATATTCCTTAGGGACTAGTGTTATATCTTTGTGTATATGTATAGAAACAGAGAAGCTTATTTTTTCTAAGTTTTTGTTATTGTTGTTAGAAAATGTATAAACAAAACTGTATTTGGTTTAATTATCCTAATTTAAGTCTTTGTCTTAATGTATGCCCAGGTTTCCTTTATTTTGATATTAACATATTGAGACTGTTATTCTACATAAAGATTATGTGATAATACCCAGTTCTGGCAAGGCAATGAAGAAATAAGATGTTTTTGTTGGAGAATGTAAATGGACATAACCCTTCTGGAGGGTAATTTGGCAGTTTTTATCCAAAACTTCAAAAATATTTATGCTTGGTACAGTAAGTTTACTTACTGTAATTTGTCCTAAGGAAATAGAGAATATATATAAGGCTATTTCCAGAAAGGTGTTTATTGTGCTATTATTTATTATATTGAAAAATGGAAAAAAAAAACCCTGATATGTCTAAGAATAGGGATTTGGTTAAATGTAGTTTGGTACTTCTATTTGATAGAATTACATTTAGTCATTAAAGATTGTTATAGAAAACTTCTTTCACATAACATCGAAGCTGGTGTGAGAACTGATTTGCCAGAAACAGTCTGTACCAGCATTAACCCAATAGAAATAGTGTGAAATTAAACAGTCACACACACGTATAATAATAAATGATATGCAAGGCACATCGGTAATTTTTTATTTTTTAGAGACAGGGAGGGTGAGCTAGCAGGGGAGGGGCAGAGGGAGAGGGAGAGAATCTTAAGCAGACTCCACACGTAGGGTAGAGCCCACCACCATGGGACTTGTTCTCACGACCTTAAGATCATGATCTGAGCCAAAATCAAGAGTTGGATGCTTAACTGACGGAGCCACCCAGGGTCCCTTAAGAATGATTTTTAAAGTATAGATAATCTGGGATCCCTGGGTGGCCCAGCGGTTTGGCGCCTGCCTTTGGCCCAGGGCGCGATCCTGGAGACCCGGGATCCTATCCCACGTCGGGCTCCCTGCATGGGGCCTGCTTCTCCCTCTGCCTGTGTCTCTGCCTCTCTCTCTTTTTCTGTGTGACTATCATGAATAAATAAATAAAATCTTAAAAAAAATAAAGTACAGATAATCTAATAGAAGTAGATTCGAATATTTTCATTAGATTAGAGTAGAAATATGAGTCAAAAATTAGGAAGACTGAAATTTGAGGCATAATTTTTACTGGAAAGAGAAAGCATATGAGAAGAGTAGTTGTTCAACTTTAAAATATTTCTCAGAAACTTTTTTCTATTTTTATTAGAAAAATAATGAATTCTGGGATATATATTCATAAAATAAGTCATATTGAGGGCTGTCTTTTAAAATTCACTATTTCATCTCTTTTTTCAGTGTATATTTTACATAGTCATGATTGTACCACATAAGTATATTTGGGATCTTGTTTTTCACTTATTCTATGATCCGCATTTTCCTTTGTCGTTAGCATCTTTCATTCATAATACTCAGTGGTTGCATGGCATTTCATTTTTGTTATATTGTAATTTAATTAAACTTTTTCTTATATGCCTGTTTTTTCTCTTATAGTGTGGCACTAAACATCTTTGTACATTAACCTTAATCTGCACTATTTATTTGGACAGATTCTTTAAACTGGGTGTACTGGAAAAGATTAAAATATTTTTAAGTCACTTTTCCAAATTACTTTGAAAAGTTGAACTATTTTATGATTTTTAAAGCAGTAATATATAAAACAAAGTTTTTCAGAGGTATTCTTTGAAATAAATTATCTTTAAATAAAAATAAAAATAGATGCTTTATGATAAAAATATATCTTAATAAAAACCTTTTGATTCTTATGGATATGTTTCTGAGGTATTTACTATGTTTCACAATCTACCAAAAATGTATGAAACTATTAAAATGGAAGTTACTTTAATTAATGAAGATAAACTACATTATTACAAAGATATAATCAAAAGACTGTGATTTTATTGTTGAAAATGTGAAACTAGGAGACAGAAATTCTGAATTCTGCCATAGGTCCTGCTACTAGCTGACCTTGGACAGGTCACTTCTCTAAATTTCAGCTACCTTATCTGGAAAGAGGGCTTTGGATCACATACTCCCTGAAAAGTGAAAAATAGAAGCTAAGTATGTATTGATTATTGTAAAGCTCTTGCTGTTTTTAAGATGCTGATCATTTATTATTTGGTATAGTCTGACAGTCAACAAATCATTAACTACATAAAGTTAGTTTTGATTTATGCTTTTCACTCTTTTGGTTCTTTCTTCATTCAGACTAAGGGGTTCCTTTGTTATGCTTTGGCTGGTCTTGTTCCCTTTTATCAAACCTTTGTTAGATTTGTTAGGGAAATTGTAGAAGCATTGTGCCTTACTATTACAAGAATACCTTAACACTGTATGAGTAGCGTATTGTATGAATAATTTTTTTTCATAGAGCAATGATCATCTAAAAAAATGGATATCTATTTTTTTTGATTGGTTAGTCCATGCTAAATTATTATTAAGTGGGTCAAATAATGAAGTATAAATACATAACTTTTCCATTTAAATTATTTTGTCAACTAGATGGTAGAGAAATTAAAAGCTTTGTATTCCCAATTTCATATTTTTATTGCAGAGATTAAGTGTGTTGGCAAGAAAACTCTGAAGAAAATTAGATTATATATACTAATTAATAATGTCCATGAAAACAAAGTTTATATCCGTGTTATGACAAAGTACGTGAAAGAAAATCTCAATTTTTTGTTTATTTCTCGTTTATTTAGTTATTTATAGTAACTTTGTTATGCACAATATGAGAAGACAGAGATGAAAGATAAAATAAAACTCACAATTTTCTGGCTATTTTATAAAAACTAGTTATATACACATGAAAAGGATAAATAACAATACAACAGAGCATGTGATGAAAATATATTGATTGTCAAATTGAAATCTGTAATAAAGGAGAAGGTTAGGGAACCAATCTTACATTTCTCTCTCCCTCATTTTTCACAATCCCCGTATCCTCTCTTTTAACTAAAAATTGGATAGATCACTAAAAAGTGATAGATCTAGGATCTATCAATTTCTTTCCAATTCTATTGCTACCATTTTTGTTTAGACCATATATCCCCTGACCAAAATTACATACCTTGTCTCTCTTTCTTCAGTTTTGTTTTATATACCTGTTTCTATGCCATAGCCAGGGTAATTTAAAACTACAAAAGTGGTTATGTTTGATGGCTTCTCATTCCCCTAAGGATAAAGCTCAATGACTTCTAAGCTTTAAATGGCTTCTAAAGTTTCCTGTGCTTGGCCTTTGGCTCATTCTTCTAGTCTTATCTCTCCCTTCTCTCCCACTTACCCTTCATGGTCCAACCACCTGTATTTACCACTCTTGAATTGACCAGCTTCTCACTTAAGGAGATACATTCTGATCCCTAGACTAAGGTCAGATGCCCTGTTACTGCTGTTATATTGCCTCCTAATTCTTCTATTAAAACAAATCGTGTTTAAAACTTAATTATCTGCTTTTGTGATGGCATATTTTGTGTTGTCAGGAAGTCTCTAGCACTTATATGGTGTCTGAACATAGAAGGTGTTTGATATTTTATACATTAAAGAATTAAAATAGAAAGGGAGATCATGTAGTTTAGGAGGATCTTATTGAGAAGGTAGGTCTTTGAGAATGAGTTCCTAGTTTGATTACAAGAGAGAAAATACTGCATAGATAAATGATGTTTCCCTACATCTAATTTTCATCCAGGTGTGTAATTGTATACATACAGCCAAAATACAAAATTCTTTGTCTGGACTTGTGCAATTAGAGTAGCAGCTTCTCTAAAGAGATAGTGTGGCTCAGGCTATTAAATCAAATTTATTAATTTTTTACAAAACAATTGTATATATTTAATGTGTGATAACTGTTTTTTCCAGATATATTGAGGTATAATTGACATAGAACATTGTATAAGTTTGAGGTGTAAACATGTTGATTTGATACACTTATATATAGTAAAATAATTATCACCAGAGTGTAACTTTCAAGTACGTAATACTATATTATTAACAATAATGACTATGCTGTACATTAGCTCCCCAGAACTTATCTTCTAACTGGAATTTTGTATTCTTTTATCTCCCCTTTTGTCCCAATTCCTCCACCTTTTCCCCCACCACCAGCTTCTTAAAGAAGCACAGTCTTTTAAGATTCATTTTGACTAGTCTCCATGATAATACATTTTATTACGCATCAAATGTCTTGAGTTGGAGAAGGGAGATTATACTGAGGTATTAGTCTACATTTATCGAAAACATTTTCTGTAAGCACTTTAGCTATCATTAAATTTTATTTAGTTTATTTCACAAGTTTATAAACAAAATTTTCATAGGTATATAAGTAAAGTCTTCATTAACTCATGCTATGCATAATGTGAAGGCTGTTTTAGGATAATAATACATTGTACTTGGTGTCCTGATTTTGAATTCAGTTAAATTGGTTATAATTTTAGTCTATTTTTTATTTCTAAAATACAATCTTTCATCACATGGTAAAGAAAATATTTCCAATATTACACTGAATGTTAACTAACTGGAATTTAGTATTTAGAATACCCCCCCAAGAGAAAATATTTCCATTTATAATTTTAGAGGATATTGTTTTTCTTTCTTTCCTGATTCTGCTATGTTGTGGTGAAAGAAAGCATAAGACCCTTGCTGAACACAAATAAAATGTAGTGAAAAATCACAATAAAAATGCCTTTAGGTTACATAGGTTTCGCTCCTAGGGTTAACCATGAGGTCTTTGAATTTGGCAATAGCACATTGTGTATATAAAACTCTTTGTGTATATAGAACTATTTAGAAGAAGATGTTAAAATATAAAAGGTATTTTGATTTGAAGCATGTTGGTCTAAAGAATATGAAATAAAAATGAAGTCTTGAGAGGCCCCTTGGTGGCCCAGTTAAGTGTCCAACTCTTGGTTTTGGCTCAGATTGTGATCTCAGGGCTGTGAGATGGACCCCTGCGTTGGGCTTAAAAGGCCCCTTCTTTTTCTCTCCTTCTGCCCCTTTCCCTTTCCTCCAAATAAATAAATAAATAAATAAATCTTTAAAAAATGAAGTTATAGAGAATTAAAGGTAAATATGCACTTATCTATTTATCAACTGTTAAACGCAGTTTTCAAAGATTGCTAGAATAAAAATTTTTCATATTTAGGACTTCTAATTTTGATGGGTTGGATGAATAATGATACATATGGTTTGGAGGAAAGATTCTTTTAAAAGAGAGTACAATTTGCTTATTAAATCATTATACTAAAGCTTAATCATGTAGAAAAATCCTGACTAATAATTAAGAATTGATATTTTAACATGGCATTTTCAGCAGACACATTGGATACTTAATTAAGTAGAACATTGCTTATTTTTTAAAGGATTGACAACATTAAACTCTTTTTGGCAAGTGACATTTTTATAGTAGCAGAAGTGGGAAACCTAAAGGATGTGGCTCATTCTCTGTTTGGATGATACAGAATTGCTCCAAGCAGTAAGCTTACTGTTTTCAGACAGCATTAGCAGCCTCAGCAAATACAACTGTGTCATCCTCCCTTAATACTGGGTGTTTGTAACTGCAAAGAGGAGACGATAAACAATATATGAGATTTTGTATCTTCTTGATGGCTTAAACAGATACTGATGGGACAGATCTGCTGTTTGATGTTTTCTTCACTAGCCCTGAAGATGCTGAGACATAGAGATGGCTGTGATTATCTTTTATAAGACAGGAAATGCAATCTTTAGGGGTTTCTGGAAATAGAAAGGTCATGCAGTCTGGAACCTGTGAGCCTTTTCAATCTCTAAGTCATCAGGTATGACCTCATGAATTATGATGATACTATTAGATTGTAGGGTTACTGCTTTTTCTAGCTCTTAGTCGTGTAGAATATATTAATCAATGTAATTGTTTATTATTATCAGATTTTTCTTAGGATATTTGAACAAGTGATATTTATAGAAATAGACAACAGCTGAACAATATGAATTTTAGAAATGTGTGTGTGTGAGTTCGTGTTTACTTTAGCTTTCTTTTTTTGGGATGTGGGGAGTAAGGAAAGAGATTCTTTTTTGTGATTAAAAGCAAGGTTTGGGGCTCTACAAATTTTTCCAGATTAAGCCTGATTCTGTACAAATTGCATTTCTTATTTCGAATGATAAAAATTGCATAATTTGTTCAAACTGAGAAAGATACATCATAGCTAGCTAGCTTCTTATAGATAGTGACATAATAAAAAGATTTTTTGTCTGGAATTTCTTAAGAACAGAAATATTGCCACCATTGTAGTGTGTAACCACACAGCAATTCAAGTTTGATTCAAGTTAGAATCATGTTTACCAGAATCTGAGCTATAAGCTGATTTCCTGAAATTTGTATTTCAGTATCTGAACTGTTTTAAAAGGCAAACATTTAAAGCATTTCTCAGATCTATTGAAATAATGATGCTCTTGGTCCTCTTAATGTAGATACCTGCTAAGGCATTGTTTATAGCTGAAAGCAGATGATAAATCTGTTTTTTGTTTTTGCTTTTGTTTTTTTACAAAGAATGCATGTGACATTTAAGCTTAAGATTTTTCTGATCCGGAGATACTCCGCATTAGCTTACTTTCATTTTCAAAATGAAAAGACTTGACTACATTATGCATGTTAATTACAAAGAGTAGAGAATCGTCACAGCAAGGAATTTGGATTTATATGTCCATTTTATCCTGAAGCTCTGGTATTTATTTTAAACTATTTTTATCGAGTTATAATGCATTTAACTTTGTTTTGTATAGCATTTCCTCAGAATTACATACTTGGGCAAGAAAACGTGCCTGTGTTCGACATTCCAGTTTTGAAAAGATATTTCATTTTTTTAGATTACGCATAATTAATTCTTCCTTAATTTTAGAGGATTTGTCAGATACTTGACTAGGTATTGCATATTCAATGAGTAAAAGAAGAATGTTGCAGCCTTTCTCAACAGAAAGATGGTTTTGTCTTCATGATTCTGTAGTATGGTTAGGACGTAATACCTCATGAGGGTGATGCTATAGTAATAAAAATGAATATGTTTATCAGAATACAGAATTGGGAGTCTAAATCAGTGATTTAATTCAGTTAAGGGGTTAGTTTCTTCTTTTTAATTAAAAACACATTAAAAATTATACCTACTGATATTGGCTATAATTTATATGTTATTCAGGCTACTTAGCCAGCTTATATTCTTATTAGAAGGGAAGATTGCCATATTCTTAAGCTTGATTAGTTTTGGAATGATTTGAATATACCTTTTAGTTGCTACAAAACCTGTTTAATCTGTTAGAATTTATTTCCAGTATTTGCATGTATTAGTCGCTATGAGTACATTCTGTTTCTTGGCATTGCTTTGGGATTCCTCTAGGTATTGGTTTTACAGCATTCTGCTATTTTTCACCGTATTTATGACCTTTCAGAGGAACTAAACCGTAAAGATTTTTGGTTACTTTCCTTGAGTAGCACTTTACAGATTTCCCAGTAATTTTGTAAGGTGAAAAAATTACTGCCTTAGAATTGTCATTTCTGTCACAAATCACAAAAAAATTTCTCTCTGTTGCTATGTCAAAATGTATTACCTTAAAAAGTAAAGATTGGTTATAATGTCACAGACAGTTAAATTTAATGTCAACCTTTTTCCGTATGCAGCAAGATGATCTTGACCTTTTTGGATGGAGTTGATTGTAAATCTGCCCAGTAATGATTGGTCATCTGCTTTTTACAATGGCTGCCTCTGTCTTTACTATTTTACACAATCATAAAGGTTTCTATTGGTAAGGTGTCTATAAGTAACTATTTGAGTAATTGTTCAGTTTGGTCAGCATTATGTAGAAGCTGATCATTTGCACAATGCTGTATTTGGTGTTGTGAGAAATCCAGAGAAGAAAAAGTTGTTTCTTGGGAGATTATAAGAAAATGTACACAATAAGCCATGCTTACGTTTTGAATTGGCGTTTCAAAGATGGTATGCTACAATCAGTTTTAACTTCATATAAACCGATGAATCCTTGGATAAGTTACATATAACTCTTTTTCTTTTCATGTACATTTCTTGGTATTAGAGAAATAAAAGATTGGATCAAACTGTATAATTATTTCATAATTTTGACTGTATAAAATTATTTTATCATGCATATTTTGCTATAACAAGGCATTATAAACTGTGAATCAATAAAATAATTTTGTATGTTTTGTTAGCTGTAGTTGGCAGTTGATGTTGAGAATAAGATGGATCTAGCTCATTGGCAGGAAACAGAAGCAAGGACCTCAAGAATCAGGTTAAAACAGGGATGAGACCAGGTCCAATCTAATTACGTATTATGGAAGGGAGCTTTGACTTCATAGGGATTAAACTTTGGAAATAAAGAGTAGAAAGTTTAGGAGTGTTTGATGCTAACTAGGTCACTAGAGAGTTTTTTTCAATAAAATGGGAGGATAGGATTCACTTCACATTTTGAGAAAAAGGACTTGTATGGATGTAGGTTTTAGCCAGCTAGCTATTGGACCTCCAGGCACCACTTCTTTTCTCCTTCATACCAGTATGCTGACTGACAGTAGCAGGGAGGTGGGAGAGCAAATGGAAAAGCCTTTTTTCCCACAGAATCCTAAACTGGGGCATGTTGCCCAATAGTGTCTCAAAAATGCTTGTTTCCTTGTATTAGGGCAACAGAAAATTGATATTGCAAATTCTTCTGGTTTATAATAGCTAGCTGGCTGCAGTAAGAGGTGGTAAGTAAGGTGGTTAAGAATCTGGGCTTCCATGCTTACTGGGTTCAGACTTAGCTATACCCCTTACCAGCTATATGATCTTGGGCAAGTTACTTAACCTTTCTGGGTATCAATTTCATTATTTGTAATTTAGAGATACTAATGGTACCTGCCTCAAAAAGTTATTGTTAAGACCAAGTGAGATAATGTATATAAATTATTTATAAGACTACCTGGTATATAACAAGAACATTATTCCCCAGATTTTTTGTTGACAAAACATTAGTGTATACTCTATAAGCTAAGATGGGTTATTGGCACGTGTTGGTAATGGTAGTCATGCAGTTTAGTTTCATTACCTCTTCTTTATTCTCCTTATCAAATAAGGAATTCAGTAAAAAACAAATGGTACACTGAAATGAAGCTGGCTACAAAAATGCAAACAAAGAAGGACATCCTATATCTGATTAAATTCTAATATTTACTGATTATAGGAATTGTGATTTGATGAAAAGTGTTATGTTTAAAGTTTTTTTTTTTTTTGCATCTAGTTATTAGGCTGACTTAAACTTTTATTAGTAGTCTGTGTATAGATTCTTTGCTTTCTTGTATTATACCAACCACTTCATTAGTGACAAAAAAGATTACTGGACATTGGCAGATCTTCTTTAGTTGTAGTTGAAGATTAAAATTTAGGAGAAAAAAAATCCAAGTTTAAAAAAATAATAGAGAAGTTATAGCTTAGATGTAATGATCTGAGTTATTTTTTAATCATTAAAAATGTCCAGGACAAAAACCTTCACTGAAAGTTAAACACAACTTGTTTTATTTGTCTTAGTTTTATTTTAAATTTTATTTGTTAATAAATATTTTTATTCTAGATGAAAGACTAAAATGACATGTGTTATAAATACAATACTGTATATGAATAGAACAATTTACGTTCCTATTTGATAGAGTATGCTATTTTGAATTGCTAGTGTTTATTAATGTAAAAACATCTATAGGTGACCCCTGAGCAATGGGCGGGGTGTAGTTAGGGTTGCTGACACCTTGCACAGTTGAAAATCTGTACATAACTTTGACTTCCCTAAAACTTAACTACCCAGAGCCTACTGTTTGCTGAAGTCTTACTGATAACATAAACAGTCAATTAACGCCTATTTTATCTGTTATATATATTACATACTGTGTTCTTACCACAAAGTAAGCTAGAGAAAAGAAAATGTTAAGAAAATCATGAGGAAGAGAAAATATATCTGTAGTACTGTACTGTATTTATTTCAAAAGTATCCACATATAAATGGACCCATCCCCTTCAAACCCATGTTGTTCTCTCAAGCTCCAGAGTCCAAGTGAGTAATTTGATATTTGGATGAAGTATAAATGCCTAAATGTTACATTTTATGATATCTTTGCATTTTAGTTCTATTTTCTTGAGCAATTTCCTCAACATGCAACTATTTCCCCCACATTGGCACAGGGTCACTCGAATCTCAGTACAATGCAATTTCTTCAAACAAACAAAAATCCCACAAAATCCTGTGATGTTCTAGTGAGCATAGCATTGGGCAAAGATATAAAGACTAATAGGTCTTTGCTTCAAAGTCACAAGTAGTGAGTCGTAAACACTAAATACAAGTAACTGCAACAGAATGTAGAAAGTAGTGAGATTCTTAACGATTCAAAAGAGAGAAGAAAGAGCTCAAATTGTTCTGCTGTTAATTCAGTAAGCAGAGTATTTCAACCTGGGTAGGTAGAAGAGAGGGGAGGCTACATGAGGAGTTAGGGAAGTTTGGAAAAATTAGCATTTGAGGTAGACCTTGAAGACTGGCCAAGAAGGGGAAAGGTCATTTTGGGCAGAAGAAACAACATTAACAGCAACGGGGAAACAGAAAGCAAATAATACGTTTGAAAAGTATGGAGTAGTTCATTTTGGCTGTAGTCTGGTGGGGGTAATTCAGGCTAACACAGGAAGGTTTGTTGGGACTAGATAGTACAGGGTCTTGAATGGTAGATTATGATTTATAAACTGAGAACATTTCTGTGCTGATCTACTTCTTCTTGGAAGAAAAAGAAAACAAAAGAGCAGCACCTATATTTTGCAGTCATTCTTAGAACTCTAACCCTCTTGAGACTTTGAAAATGAAAATTAAATTCCTGAGTAGATTTAGTGGTTAGTGGACAAGGTAGGGGGTAGAAGCAAAATGAAGGATTTTAATAAAATTCTCTATCAAAATTGCACGTGAGAGCATTTCTGTCTATCCACAACCACTCAAAAGTCCTAGATTTCAGATCCTAAGAGACCTCCTGCTTGTCCTTGATGTAAACTCTATTTTATTGGTAGGTAATCTGATTTAGCTTTGGCTTTATTTTTGACATTTCCTAGACCAAGGATAATCTAGAGGGATCATTTTAATACAATGAATATACATGTCACTATGGTGAATATTTGGATAATAAGGACTTTGCTTTAGGGAAAATTGGAAATAGAAATGCTATTGATAATAATGGAAGTCATAGGGTTGTTTTAGCTTTACTCTTTGTTCATTTAGAAATGATACAGTAAACCATCATTGCTAAATACTTTTAATATTGCCTTTAAATCTCCTCCATGCACCAGAGCATTTCAATATTGCCTATGGTTAGTAAAAAATCTGGGTAACATCCAAGAGCAGATTTCCTTTAGATGTGACAGCTGGGGTGTGACTTTGTTATCAGACCCAGGAAGAGGATATTTGTGCATGGGAATTGTGAAAAAATTGTAATTGAATACTCTTACTTAGCACATTATCCATATAAAGTATGTCAGACGTGAAACCCATGGAATACCACAAGAGAGTAAAAATGAAATTGGGCACAGTAACTCTTCTGGCTTTATTTTTAGCAGACCCATATAATTGACAATATTCCGTTTCTTTCTGTAGAAGTCTAAATTACTTGAAAACCCCATTTTCTAGTTCTTGTGAGGTTGTTGTTATTAACCTTTATGCTTCACATTGCCTGGGAAAGAGTCATTTTGTAGTAGGGACCCAACACAAGTTTAGTCCTTGTTTTAGAATCAGATCCATTTCTGGGAAAAAACTTAAGAGATCATTGGACTTTGCGTTGCTTTAAAACTTTTAAAACTTTAAACCTTTTTTTTTTCAAGAAGAAAAGTAAGTAAAAGACATTTAGTGATGTCCTCACCACCCTCTTTAAAAAGGGTAATATTGAAAATATTTCTTTATTAAACTCTTGTTTCTAAAAAGCAAAAGAGCCTAGTTTCAATGAAGTACATTGCAAGATGTGCTGCATATAAGTGTGTACATATACTTCTATCCATTTTTAAAAAATATTTATTTATTTATTTATTTTAGAGAGAGAGAGAGAGAGAGAGAGAGAGCACAAGTGGGAGGGGCAGAGGCAGAGGGAGAGAGCGTGGAGCCCGACATGGGGCTCCATCTCACAAGGTTGAGATCATGACCGAGTTGGTTGCTCAACTGACTGTACCACCCAGGGGATGTGGCCCCTCTCGCTGCCCTCGTTTGTTGGGGTCCCGGGTTCAGCTCTGCAGTAGCCACCCCTGACCAGAGTGGGTGTGTCAGCCGTGCTTCAGTGAGCTTGCTTCAGTTGTGCAGGGTGACTTTTTATAATGCGTTTGTTCTCAAATAAAGACAAAGTGAAAACAAAACAAACAAACAAAAAAATCTTCTTTTTTTAAGAAGATTTTTCATTCAATCTCAAAAGAATTTGAGTCATTGCATAGTATAGAGGGAGGCAGCATAACATAGTAGTTAACAGCTAGAGTTTTTGTGCTGGATCCCTTATTTTACACTTCACGGCAGTATTTATTTCAGGAACATTACCTGATCTCCATTTTCCTCAGTATTGTCATCTGTAAAATAGTGATGCTTAATTATTAATCTCTAGAGTTCTAATGAGAATTGATTGAATTAATCAATACAAGTAAGGCACTGAAACAAGGTATAGCTTAACAAATATTAATTATTACTTCCCACTTACATTAGGAACTTATGTATATACAAACACATGTTTAGCACACATATGCATACATACACCTATATTTAGTGTATATGTGTGTGTATACACATATACATACTTTAATTGTATGTAGTATACTAAGACACTAAGTAGCTTGCCTAAGATTAAAATTGCTAGCAAATGTTAGGATGATATGGGACTCAAGCCAGAAAATCTAGCTCTAAAGCTCTTGCTCTTAATCACTGTGTTATATTGCTTAGGGTCATATACACTTGAATTAGATAGTCACGTGTAAGTTAGTATTTCCTAAATGCCAAATTGAGATAAGAGATGTCAAGGCGAACTGAAACTGCTGTGGAAGACCTCACAGAAGAGGTGTTAGCTTACTTTCATCATACACTTTTTTGATTTCTCTTCCACTACATAAAAAATACATGTAAAGTCATTAGCATAAATCCTGCCATAGTGCACAATAAATTCTAGTTATTATCATCATAATATTTCTCATAATTTCATCTCAATCTTCTCTAATTGGTGCAATGTACTATTTGAAAATCATGTACTAATTTATAATTTTTTTCAAGATAATGTTCAGAGTTCAGATAAGTGAGAACATATAGTATTTGTCTTCCTCTGACTGCTTTATGTCACTTAGCATAATGCCCTCAGTCCATCCATGTTGGCACAAATGGAAGATTTCTTTCTTTCTCATGGCTGAGTAATATTCCATTATATTTATTTTATCCATTTATCTACCATTGGGCACTTAGGTTATTTCCCTATCTTGCATATTGTGAATAATTTGACAATGAACAGAGGAGTGCAGATAGTTCTTTGAGATAGTGATTTTATTTCTTTTGGATATATACTCAGAAGTGGAACTGTTGCATCATATGGTAGTTTAATTTGTAATTTTTTTGTGGAATGAGGAAGTGATTTTGAAACTTAGCCATCTTGAGTTAAACTTAGTTTAAATTCTATTAGATAGAGACAGACTCTCTCAAACCTTTTAAAATACTGTCCTTTTTGCATATAATGCCTTTGGCTCCTCATTTCTCTTTGTTTTTGTCTGACTCACTCTTTATTATGCCTCAAGATTCATTTAGATTAAGCATTGCCTCCTATTGAAACATTCCCTTATTCCTTCAGAATGAATTAGATGTTTTTCCCTAATGTTTCTCTTGATTCCAGTATTTACCTTAAGTGAAGCCCAATACATTCTGTATTATAGTCATTGATTTTTCCTGTCTTCACTATGAACTGCTTAAGGGCAAAAGCAGTGTCTTATTTCTTTAAAGCTAACACAAATACAGTGCCTGGCACATAGTAACTCTTAATAAATTTTTGTTGAATAACAAAATGGGGAATTAATATGAAAAGTTTATGTAAAAATATAGCCTAGGTCACTTTGGACACCATTAGGAATTTATATCACCTGAGGTATATAAGTAGGGTGGAACCAGACTGAAGTATTCTAAAATTAAATTAAGGAATTATAGATTTAGGGTTAACTACTATAATGTCTTTGTAGTGTCTCATACTGGTTAAGAGTACTGACCTGCTTTCAGACTATTCTCTACCCCTTAATAGCTGAGGGTTCTGGGAAGGTTACTGAGCCTCTTTAAATCTCAGAATACTTACCTGTTATTGAAGATTTCTATTGAGTTCTAGCACTATGCCTGGCACATTGCAAACCTTACAATGAGTGTTAGTTCTCTTTCTTCTTCTGTTTTTTTTTTTTCCTTTTTTTGATTAGTTCTTCTTATTATTGCAATTATATGCAAGGATGAGAAAAATCAGACAGTTAAGAGACTGTTTCAGAATGTAGAGTTAAAATTACCCAGTGATTGATCATTCAGATTGCCATCAGAAAACCAAAGTTTTTAGTTCTAGTTCTAGCTCTACTACTGCCTTACTGTAAAGCTTGGATGTATCTTATTTCCTCATACCAAATTACAATAAAAGTAATAGTATTAATGCCTTCTTCACCAGGATGTTATAATCATTTGGGATGTCTAAAGAAAAAAAAAAACCTGTCACATTAAAAAAGAGTGGGGATTTATATCTTTTGAAATCATTGATATCACATGCTTTTGTACAACTTGTGCCATTTGTATGGAATACTCTTCTTTTTATTCACCTTGATAATCCTATTTGTTCTTTAAGATTCAGTTTAAGTATCAGTTAGTGGTATTGCATTCTTTCCAATAGATATATAGCTCCAGAATGGGAAAGAAATAAAACAAATGGAGTTGAAATCATAGGGAGGCAGATTTTGGTCTCATTCATTCACTCACTCACTAAATTTATATATATATATAATATAATGATATATTAATATAATATTAATTAACAATTAATATTAATTAAAAATGATATGTTAATATAATATTAATTAACAATTATAAAAATTGAAATTGTTTGTAAAACACCTCTGTGACAAAGAGGAACCAAGCACAATAAAATTAAGCTGGGATAAACACTAATCACTAAATATGTGGCTAAAAGACATTGTTTCACATATAAATAATGGCTTTTTGCCTTAAAGATGTGTCTCCTTCAAAGAATAATGCCAATCAGTACTTTTCAGTTACTTGATGTTAGCGTATTGATAGCTAACTATATCAGGCCCCTTGCCAATCATTTGATTGACTAAGTCACGAAGATGTAATGTTTCTATAGAATTTGAAGTCTTACGTCTTTCTTTGTTCTTCCTATTTCTCGTCCCTCCTTGAAAATTCTCTAGAAACTTAGAAATAAATGAAGTATACATATACAATGCATTTTTAAGTATTCTTTTCCAAGTGACCATTATTTTTTCCAAGTTACTATTATTTAAGAAAATAAATTTTTATATAAATTTTCATGTATATAAAGTTCATATTTTATCTATTAAAAGTACTTTTATTCATCAGAGATGACCAGCTCATAATTAGCTGGATTTTCTTTTAAATGTTTTCACTTTTTAAAAATTATTTTTTAAAGATTATATTTATTTATTTGAGAGAGAGAGAGAGAGAGAGAGAGAGAGAGAGAGAAAACACAAGCTGGGGGAGGGGCAAAGGGAGAGGGAGAAGCAGACTCCCTGCCAATCCCAGGACCCTGAGATCATGACCTCAGCCTAAATCAGAGGCTTAACAGCCTGAGCCAGGCGCCCCTAAATGTTTTCACATTTTAAATGACAAATACAACTACTACACAGTCAATGTTAATAGATTTTGCATCTCAAAAGCAGGCAATTTAGCAATTTGGCAATTGTGAATCCTTCTCTGATCCTTTTCATTGTCATCATGGATTTAGGAAAACTGATTATCTGCCTAAAATGAGAAAAGCTTATCTTCAATGTCATATTCATTCATTTCTTGGTTTGGTTTGTGTTCTGCAAGCTTGGACTGATTTCTGTCACAATCTCAAGAAGATGGGGGAATCTGAAGTAGAGAGGAAATGGATGCTGTGCTGTGTGAATACCTGAGATTTTTGTCTTGACTTTTTGGGGACCTGAATTTTCTCATCTTTATTTATTTTTTAAGATTTTATTTACTTATTCATGAGAGACACAGAGAAAGAGAGAGAGGCAGAGACATAGGCAGACCGAGAAGCAGGATCCATGCAGAAAGCCGGATGTGGGACTTGATCCTGGCACTCCAGGATCATGCCCTGGGCCGAAGACAGGCACTCAAGGCTGAGCCACCCAGTGTCGGTTCTCATCTTTAAAATAAGGATCCTGTGTCTGTCTTCAGCTCAGGTCATGATCTCAGAGTCCTGGAATTGAGCCCCATATTGGATCCCCTGCTCAGCGGGGAGTCTGCTTCTCCTTCTCCCTCTGTGGCTTCTCCTTCTAGTGTTCTCTCTGTCAAATAAATAAATAAAATCCTTTTTTTTTTTTAATTAAAGGATCATTGATTGGATGATTTTACAGTCCTCCCAGAAGCCATACTCCAGGTCTATTATTCTGATATTTCCAATTTTTAAATCTTAAACCAAAATTAACCTTTCTTTGTTCACATAGTTATAATTATGTGTTGGGGCATCTATATTTTTTTTTCATTCTTTCTTTTCCCAAAACGTTGACCTCTTCTTTTAGATATTTTTCATTGGTTTTTCTCAAAGTTCCATTATTTTCATCCCTTTTCCTTTTAAAATCTCTGCTCTTACTTAGCTATTCCTGCACCAAAGAATCTATTCTTTACTCTCTATTTTCTTGAGTTCTTCTTTTAAGGCCTATCTTCATTTCATTAAAAAAAGTATGTTCTACCATTCTATTGCATTTTAAAGGAGTACTTTTAAACAACTACCCAATTGTGCTCATTGTTTTGATGCAAAGACAGTAATTTATTTACCTATATTCTTCTGTTGAATTTTCCAACATTTAATCTCTACAAATATGAATATTGAGAAATTATCTATATTAGTGAGAAATTGGATAAAAATCTAAGTGGCTAATACCACAGGAAGGATTAATTAAACTACATAGCATCAACCTTTTAAAATATATAACCACTAGAAGGTATAATTTGGAAAAGTATGAATATAAAAATGTTTGTTTTCTTGTTAGGATGGGCTAAAATATGCTACAATATCAACTCCAAAATCTCAGTAGCTTCATACAATAAATATAATAAAGTGGGTCAAGGCTGAGATTGGGAACTTCTCTTCCACACAGTCACTCAGGAATTTAGATTAACAAAAGCTTTTATAGCTGGACCACCTGATCTCCTTGGTCTCTGCTAGCTGGAGAAGAGGAGCATAAAGAAGTCACACTCATTTTCTGTACTTTGTCCCAGGCGTGACACACCAGCACTTTTGCTTATCAATAGTTACTACAAGGGCCCGAGAAATGTTAATATATTTATTGTATCCAAGAGGTGAAAAAGGACAACATGCTATTATGAGTAATCTTAATAACTACACTTTAATATTAAAAAATCAAAATACATAACTTTATGTGAATATATGTTCTTATATAGGTTTGAGGAAAATGTAGAAAATTGTAAGATTTGAAAAAGAGGGCTTGAATTCCATTTAATTTTTTCTGTCTAAAATATCTATTGTTACTATTAATGTTATATATGTGGTATGTTAAAATTGGGAGAAAAATGGTTAAGCTTTGAGAAAATGAAGCAATATGTCACAGAGAACATGAATTTTAAAGTCATATAAAATTTGATTCAGATCCTAATTCTGCCTCATATTAGTTGAGCAAGCTATATTCTTGGGCAAGTCATTGAACCTGTCTTAACTGAACTTCAGATTCCTTATCTTTGAGGTAGGGATAAAAATATCTGTTTTCTAGAACTGTTTGAAGGATTATATAAGATAAAGTGTATTTACTTAACTAATACTAATGTAGAACTCCCAGGTACTGTTCTAAGCATGTTAGCAACATGTAACTCATTTAATCTTCATAAAAAACATATAAAGTACATACAGTAATCCCCATTTTGCATTTGAGGAAATTGAGGCAGAAAGAACTTGCTCAAAGTCACATGGTTAAGTAAGTAGTAAGTATCAGAATTGGGTATGAACCCTGCTGGTTGGTTTTACAGAATTTCTTAGCTACTATTCTGCTTCCCCTTATGGACCTTTCCTAAGTGCCTATTGATAGCTCATGAACTTAGTAACTAAGAAATATTTATAGCTATAATGCTAGCTATAAATCAGTTTTGGCCATTTCTCTTATCTAATAAATAGAGGAACAGATTATTCACATACATTTCTAATAATTGGAGTTTGATTCTTCTAAGTAGTAGAGGAAATTCTAACATCTCAATCGAACATCATTTGAGCAAATTGAACAAATAATAGTCTTTGGCCTTGTGAAGGGAATAATTAGTTGAGGAAATTTAAGAAGTTATCCATCTTCTTAAGAGAGTTGAACATTGCAGGGGTTGGGGTACTAATTCCCATGCATAGTTGAAAATCCATGTATAACTTTTGACTTCCCCCAAATTTAGCTACTGATAGCTTACTGTTGACCAGCATCCTTACTGGTAACATAATCAGTCAATTATCTTACAAAAGTAAAGTAGAGAAAAGAAAATGTTATTAAGAAAATCATAGGGCAGAGAATATACATTTGCAGAATTTATTGAAAAAAAATCTCATATAAGTAGACTCACACAGTTCAAACCTGTGTCATTAAAGGGTCAACTACACATTTTTACTCATCTTTTGGCATTTTTTCATTTCCTGTTTCTTTTTTCCCCCAATTTTCCCCATGTTTAGGGCATTGTAATTTCCTTTCTAAATATCCCTTGAATTTTGAGATAATTAGAAAATTTAAGAGCTCAAGTGTTTTTGGTTGGTTGGTTTTGTTCTTTTTTAGATCTAAAGGGGAAAGTAAATAAAGTGGTCATCTCCAGTCCCTTTACCACATTTTTAGTATTTGTATAGGAAAATCACTTTGCTTAAAGTAATTAAATATAATAGATGTTAGCTTTTTAAAAAAGTTGCATCACTAAACAGATTTCTACCATTTTATTAATGACATTATGAAGCTTATCACTAATAAACAATCTCTGAGGTTAAAGAAAAAAATCACCAAACCAGTTAGACTTGCTTACTTTGCTTTTTAAGTACTTAAACACTACACTTTTCATAACTCATGGGTATACTTGAAGTATTTCCTTTCACTGCTTATTTCTTATCATCTTCTAATGTTTTATATTTCTTACTCCTCAGTATCATTTTTGTTATCTAAAAATATCTTGAATTTTTTCTATTTATTTAATCCATCATGCCATATATATTATTTTATTATCCCCATCATCTGGCTCATTTGGTTTTGTTTATATTAGGAAACTTCTTTCCACCTAATTATTGAATATCCAAGCCCACCTCCCCTATAAGTCATTAAAATACAGACACTATGAGCTTATTTCTGTTTAAATAATTAATATAATTGACTATTGTGTATGTAGGCCAACTCAGATCTGTCCTAATTTATGATGAGAAAGCCAAATACTTATGTAGTGCTCTAATTTAGTAGATTCTTACAAATTTATAATGAACAAATGTTTACTATAGAAAGGATAAAAAATTACTAATTAGGGGCTCCTGAGTGGCTTACTCAGTTGAACATCTGACTTCGGCTAGGGTCATGGGTTCAAGTCATGGTCTTGGGAGTCCTAGGATTGTCCCTGCATTGGGTTCTGCACTCAGCAGAGAGTCTGCTTGTCCCTCTCCCTATCACAGTGCCCTTCCCACTCCCGTGCTTGTGCTCTCTCTCTCTCAAATAAAGAAATACAATCTTAAAAAAAAAATAAAAACCAAAATGAGATACCACCTCACACCAGTCAGAATGGCTAAAATTAACAACTCAAGAAACAACAGATATTGGTGAGGATGTGGAGAAAGGGGAACCCTCTTACACTGTTGATGGGAATACAAATTGGTGCAGCAACTCTAGAAAACAGTATGGAAGTTCCTCAAAAAATTAAAAATAGAACTACCCTGTGATCCAGCAATTGCACTATTAGATATTTATTCAGAAGATACAAATGTAGTGATTCAAAGGGGCACATGCACCCCAATGTTTATAGCAGCAGTGTCCACAATAACCAAACTATAGAAAGAGTCTAGCTGTCCATCAACAGATGAAACAATAAAGATGTGGAATATTACTCAGCCATTAAAAAGAATGAACTCTTACCATTTGCAATGATGTGGATAGAACTAGAGAGTTTTATGCTAAGCGAAATAAGTCAGTCAGAGAAAGGCAAATATAACATGATTTCATTCTATGTGGAATTTAAGAAATGAAACAGATAAACATAGGGAAGGAAAAATAAAATAAGATGAAAACAGAGAGTTACACAAATCATAGAAGACTCTTAACTCTAGGAAACAAATTGAGTGTTGCTGGAGAGGAGGTGGGAGGATGCAGTAACTGGGTGATGGGCATTAAGAAGGGCACTTGATGTAATGAGCTCTGAGTGTTATATGCAACTAATGAATCACTAAATTCTACCCCTGAAACTAATAATACACTACATGTTAATTAAATAACATTTAAATAAAAATTTTTAAAAAGGATAAAAGTGCTAATTATATTTTAAAATGTATACATATACATTTATCTTCTTATAGTTGGTACTAATTGATATTATATGTCTAGAGTATGTCAGTAAAGCTATCAGGATTTGGGGTGACAGGAGTGGAGAAAGTATTGATATATGGAAGAGTTATGAATGTTATTATCTTAGGCTAAAGCACAGAGAGCTACATGAATACAGACCAAAAATAACCCTTATTTATACTGAAGTAGAAAACAATATAAAAAATCAACTACTGTACAACTAGAAGGGTTCTTAGAAATCATGAAGTTAGTTTTTAAACACATTTTTATTTTCTTTATATTTGTTCATGTCCTTCAGTTTCTAGGCTCAGGATTCCTTTGTGCATCTCAGACATCTTTCTGGGATCATTTTTATTCTGAAGTATATACTTTGAAATCCTTTTACAAAGGATGCCTTGGGAATAAATTCTTTCAGTTTCTATTTGTCTGAAGTGGGTTTCTTGAATGATAACTTTGCTGGGTATCTACTTCTGGATTTACAATAGTTTTGTAGTTTTCTTTTTGTTTTTTTACAATACTCTTTCCTCAGCATTCTGAAGGTATTATGTTACTGTCTTCTGGCCTCTATCATTGTTAGTTTGACATTCCTTTGGAGGTAATCTTTTCTTTTTCCTTTGCTGCTTTAAAAATGTGTTGTTCTGTGACTCCACATGATATGTAGAGGTGTGAATTTTTCTTTAATTATCCTGTTTGTGATTCATTGTGATTCCTGAATCTGTGGATTCATGTGTTTTATCAATTCTGGAAATTTTTCACCTATTATTTTCACCTTCCTCGTTTTTTCTGTCCTATCCTCCAAAAATCCATTTTGGTATATGTTAGACTACATCATATTACCCTCATTTAAAAAAATTACCTATATCAGGGATACCTGGGAAGCTCAGTCAGTTAGTTGTGTCTGCCTTCAGCTCAGGTCATGATCCTGGGGTCCTGGAATGGAGCCCTGTTTTGGGCTCCCTGCTCAGCGGAGAGTCTGCTTTTTCCTCTCCCTCTGCCTCTACCCCTTACTTGTGCCCTCTCTCTCTCCTTATCTCCCTTCCTCTCAAAATAAATAAATAAATAAAATCTTAAAAAAAATCTATTTCTTATTTTTCCTATCCTTGTCATTCAATGCTATGTTCTGTGTATTTTTTTTCAGATCGTTTTGTCAGTCCCTAATTTGTCCAGTCCACTGGTTTACATATCTTCAATGTTAAGGATTATATATATATATATATATTTTTTTTTCTGTAATTTCTAGAAGTCCAACCTTTTCACATCAAGATTTTCAGTCCTGTCTCAGATATTAGAAGTTTTCTTTCTAGGCATTTGGATTGTTAGGAGAATAAAATCAGTAGCTTGGTAATTTAGTATTCAGTCTTGCTCTGGGTCCAGCTAATATCTTGCACCAAATAGGCTCCTGCCTTAATACTTGCAACTAAACTACTACTTTGCCCCCTTATCTGCCTGACAAAAATGCCTTTATCTTTTAAAAATCAGCTAAAGTGTCTCTTTAGTAATAATAAACATTTACTAAGAACTTGATTAGCAAATTCAAGAACTTTACATGTATTAATAAGTCATTTGACAAAGAGATTACATAAGATGCCTAAAATCACACAAGTAGGAGTTAACTGAAACAAGACTTAAATTCAGGGATAGCCCCGCATACAAACTCTCAGTGTTTATCCAACACTGCCTTTCTCTTGAACTGAATGGGAGCATTAGCAGCAGAGGGATGGCCATACCAGCAAGAACTTGGACCTGAGCACCGAACAAGCCCCTAGGGATGTGTCAGATGCTTAGAGAAGGACACAGCAGGATAAATGAAGGAAGGCCTACAAGACAGATGGAGCCTCATAGGGCATGAGCAAGCAACATGCAGAGAGAAAAGACAGCATGAGGCAACAATTAGGAAATCTAGCAGCCGTTAATATCATTTTCTGGGTACCAATTGGGTTCCTATGCAGAAGTGAAGGTCTAGAAGGACTCTTAAGAATAAGACAGGAATCAAAAAATATATAAAAAAGAATAAGACATGAATCAAGTCTATAATTCAAAACAAACAAATTGAGGGGGATCAGGAGGGCAAACAAAGCAGGAACTCAATTACACAGGTATTGGTGCCTTTTAAAATACTGTTGGCTAATTAAAACTGGTCTTAACTTCTCAAACACTTTTTATCCTTAAACAATCAGATGTTAGGACCATTAGGAGAGATAGTATTCTCTAGGTTACAGTGGCAGTAATAAGTACACTACTGTATGTGCTCATGAAATTAATCCCAAGCCAGAAATAGGTAGATTTTAATTTTAGTGACCTAACTGTGTAGTTCCCCAACTAGTCTTTAAGATTTACATGGGTGGAGTGTTCCAAGTAAGTGAGATGAGAAAAATCTTGTAATTGTTACATGATAGTTTATTTCATGCCTTTTTAGCCCTATTCCTGTGATAGCGTTTTATTCTCCAATTCTTATCCTCAGTTCCATTTTTTCCCTGTATGCTTGAAGATGAAATAACCCATTTACTCTATATAAGTGAATGAAACCTAACTACTACCTCCCCAACTCAGTATTTTGGAAAAGAACTCAAGTGACTCTTTGTTAAAAATATGTAGGGATGGAGAAAGAGTGAATTATTGGGCTACTTTATTCTTTAACTTTAAGAAAATATTTATTTGAGAGAGAGAAAGAGAGAGAGAGAGAGAGAGAGAGAGAGAATGAACAGAAGGGGCAGAGGGAGAAGAAGAGAGAATCTCAAGCAGACTCTGTGTTGAACATGGAGCCAGACATAGGGTTTGAAACCAGGATCCTGAGTCATAAGCTGAACTGAAACCAGGAGTCTAATTGATGCTAGGACTGAGCATCAACCCACTGAGCCACCCAGGCCCTCTGGGTTACTTTATAATAAACATTTCCTGTGACTTCATTAACACAATGTATAAGATAGATTTAACTTGTATTACCATGAGATGGTATAGTCTACAATTTAGAGTAGATACCAGATTCTAAATACCTAATTTCCAAGCAATATCCTGGTACAAATAGATGTGTTTAAATGTTTTATGGAAATATAATATGCTAAATGAAATTCAAAGTTAGGGTTGGCTTATGCTTAGATTCCAGTTTGACTCGCATTTATTGAACTCTTATGTTAATTTCTGACCTGATGCTTTCACATCTCTTGTCCTATTTAATATAGCATAGTGAAATTAGAGATTAAATTGTTGACTTCTTTATATTGTATAATACTTTAACTTACATGGTAATGCAAAAATAGCCTCTAGAGTAAATACAGATCATATGTTGAATATTAATATTGAATCCAAGTGTTAGTGTTTGGTTTTCTTAATTTCATAATTTAAAGTAAAAGGTAATAAAAATAATAAACACTTTAAAAACTAGCTCTCACATCATATTTATAAAATATGTGTGTCTATGTATTTATCCTCATTAAATTAGTAGTGGAAAATGTTTCATTTATATTAACCAGGATATTAATCTGTAAGTTGAGAGAGACCCTGTAAACTGAATTGAAAGTAATTTTTTTCTCCATTATACTTAAATGGAAGAGAGGAAAAGTTATCTGTTTGCACTAAAATGTTTTGTTTTGTTCCAACATAGAAAAATAAACAAGCACAATATTCCATACTTTTAATCAATTTTTTCTTACTGTACCATCTGCTGTATTCATTTCTCCAATTTTATGCCTACCTTGATGTGGGAGTGGGGGGTGGAGTTAGAAGGATAATCTTATCAAAGGCACATTGGTGAATGTGTATTTGCTAGCTCACTTGTTCATGAAAATATTTTATAATATTAAAGAAAATATTTTGAAATGGCAAAAAAAAAGCACCTCGGGTAGAAATGTGTATATACATTTCTTGAGTTTTGGGGAACAGTCTTTGCAAGTGTAAAATGCTTATACTTGATTATTCTTTTTTCACTCCCTTTCACACATTAGAATTTTATTCTATTTCCTCTTTTTCATTTCTTTCAGAAATTAAATATTCTTGAATTAATCATGCCTACTGAAAGATCTTTGATGACTCAGAGTCTGTTTCCAACCATTTTATCCTCTACACTTCATTCAACAGTATTTTTTGATAGATATTTCCTACTCAAAGTTTTATACATAGGTTGCCATTTTGCTTATATCTTCATCTCCACAAAATTTAATGTCATGGATTTTAGTCATTAAACGTGACATATATGTATAGCTTAGGATCACAGCAGGAAAGAGACAGTCACTTGAAAAGCATGATAAAAAGAGTTTAATGAAAGGACTGTTTTTTAAAGGCATAGACAGGATAAAGGGATATCAACAGGGTTGATGAAATCCCGGGAACTTGGAGCAACAGAAAACTGTCACTATTTCTGGAGCTGAAGGAGCAAGATGTGGGAGCAGTTAATGCAAACTGGCAATATCTAGAGCGGAAAGGGAGTCAGATGACAAGATTTTGTCTGTGATAGAGGAATGCAGCAATTGCCAAATTATGGCCCAACAGGGCCCATATCTCTCTGCTCCCACTATCCAGTCTTATTCTCTCTCATTGGCTAACCTCAAAGAAGCTGAATTATAAGGGAATCTGATGATGCAGTCGATAAAGGCATAGAGCATGGTGAAGAAGGGTGGAAAGGGGATTTGTAAGGGCTAATGGAGTGTACACAGCATACCATACTATCCTAATACCTAATAAAAAGTCAGAAAATGTGGTTATTTTTAAAAATATTTATTTATTTATTTTAGAGAGTGGGAGCATGGGGTGGAGAGAGGGAGAGAGAGAGACAGAGAGGCAGAGACATAGGCAGAGGGAGAAGCAGGCTCCATGCACCGGGAGCCCGACTGGGATTCGATCCCGGGTGAGAGGGAGAGAATCTTAAACAGACTCTGCACTGAACCTGACATGGGGCTCAATCTCATGACGCTGAGATCATGACCTGAGCCGAAACCAAGAATTGGATGCTCAACCAACTGTACCACCCAGGCGCTCCTGTGGTTGCTTTTTTTTTTGTTGCAGTGTAGTTGACACACAATATTACATTAGTTTCAGTGATTTGACAAGTTTATACATTATGCTATGTTTGCCACAAGTGTAGCTACCATCTGTCACCATAGGTCCCTATTACAATATCATTGACTATATTCCTTATGCTGTGCCTTTTATTTCCGTGATTTATTATTCCATAACTGGAAGTCTGTATCTTCTACTCCCCTTCATCCATATTTTTAAAGATTTTATTTATTTATTCATGAGAGAGAGAGAGAGAGAGAGAGGCAGAGAGAGAGAGAGGCAGAGAGAGAGAGAGAGACAGAGACACAGGCAGAAGGAGAAGCAGGCTTCATGCTGGGAACTTGACGTGGGACTTGATCCCGGGGCTCCAGGATCACGCCCTGGGCCAAAGGCAGGCGCTAAACTGCTGAGCCACCCAAGGATCCCTTACTCTTCATCCATTTTGCTCAACTCCCACCCACCTCCCCTTTGGCAACCATCAGTTTGTTCTCTGTATTTATACGTCTGATCCTGCTTTTTGTTTATTCATTTTTTTTAAGGTTCCACTACAAGTGAAATCATATGGTATTTATCTTTCTTAGTCTAACATTTCATTTAGCCCAAATACCCCCTGGGTTCATCTATATTGTCTCAAATAGCAAGATCTCATCTTTTTTATGGCTCTGTAATATTTTAGAGAGAGAGAGAGTGTGTGTGTGTGTGTGTATATCATATCTTCCTTATTCATTTATCTATTGGTGGACACTTAGATTGCTTTTATATTTTGGCTATTATAAATAATGTTTCAGTTAACATAAGGGTGAATATATCTTTTCAAGTTAGTGTTTTTTTCTTTGTGTAAATACCTAGTACCGAAATTATTGGATCATATGGTAATTCTATTTTTAAATTTTGAGGAACCTCCATACTGTTTTCCACAATAGCTGTACGAATTTACATTCACATCAAAAGTATATGAGGCTTCTTTTTTCTCCACGTCCTCTTTAATACTTGTTATTTCTTGCCTTTTTGGTTTTACCCATTCTAACAGGGATATGATGATTTCTCATTGTGGTTTTGGTCTGCATTTCCCAAATAATTAGTGATATTGATCATCTTTTCATGTGTCTACAGGCAATCTGTATGTCTTCTTTGGAAAAAAATGTCTATTTAGGCCCTCTGCCCAATTTTTTTAAAGGATATTTACTTGAGAGAGAGAAAGAGAGGAGAGAGAGAGAGAGAGAGAGAGAGAGAGAGAGAGAGAGAGAATACATGCGTGTAAGTGGGGTGGGGAGGGGCAGAGGGAGAGGGAGATAATTTCAAGCAGATTCTCTGCTGAGCATGGCCCAACATAGGGCTCGATCTCATAACCCTGAATCATGAGCTGAGCCAAAACCAGGAGTTGGACATTCAACTGACTGAGCCATACAGGTGTCCCTTTCTGCCTTATTTAATCAGATTTTTTTTTTTTTTGGTGTTGCTTTGTATAAGTTCTTTATATAATTTGGACTTTAACCCCTTATTTGATACATTTTTTGTAAATACCTTCTTCCATTCAGTAGATTGCCTTTATGTTTTGTTGATGGTTTCCTCTGATGTGCAAAAGCTTTTTATTTTGATTCAGTCCTAGTTTGTTTTTGCTTTTATTTACCTTGCCTTAGAAGAAGGCATATCTAGAAAAATGAAGGCTGATGTCAGAGAAATTACAATCTGTATTCTCTTCTAGGATTTTAATGGTTTCATGTCTCACATTTAGGTCTTTAATCCATTTTGAGTTTATTTTTGTGTATGGTGTTAAAGGTGGTCCAGTTTTATTCTTTTGCATGTAATTGTCCAGTTTTCCCAGTATCATTTATTGAAGAAATGGTTGCTTTTTAGAAATTGATATGATAAATGGTTCTAGGGAAGAAAGAATACTGAAATGAAAATGAACTGCTCTCTCTTCTCAATTTTCAATTCTCTTCCCACTCTCAAATGAGATAAGAATTATCAAGAGGACATGAAAATTTCAATTGTTTTGCTCATGGGATTACTGTTAGATTTTGTTTTACAAAGTTAGGAAAGTTTATTTCTGTCAAGACTGTGCTCAAGAGTTATGGTAAAAAAGAAAAAATGTATTTTTTATACATTTGTAGATAGCTTAATGATATTTTCAAACAATCCTAGAAGATATTGTTGGTATCTTATTCTGAATATTTTAACACTAAAATATGCTAGCTCATATTAGTCAGTCTACTATGAGAGAGTGTACTGGTTCAAGGTCACTTCAAATGTGAGAGTTGAGATAGAAAGCTCTTTTTTCTGCTATTGCTTGCTAGTAATTGTTCAGGAAAAATAATGAAGTCTAAAGACTTTCTTGGAGGTAGAAATATTCACAATTTACATGTATATACATTTGTATTAAAAACACAAGTGTCTTAATGTTTAGAAGCAATCAAATTGTAGAAAATTATAAAATACATTTGGGTTATGACAATTATATGGCGTTTGCCTTTAAAATAGCTGAATAAAATTGGAGAAAGAAAATTATCATATGGTTTCACTCATGTGGACTATAAGAAATATAGTGAAAGGGACTATAAAGGAAAGGAGGGAAATTGAGTGGGGAAAAATTAGTGAGGAAGACAACTCATGAGAGACTTGTAACTCTGGGAAACAAACAAAAGGTTGTAGAAGGGGTGGTGGGTGAGGGGATAGGGTAACTGGGTGATGGGCATCAAGGGGAGGGCACATGATGAGATAAGTGCTGGATATTATACTATATGTTGGCAGATTGAATTTAAATAAAATATAAAAAATAAAATAGCTGAGTACAAATTCAGTTTAGTCATAAGCAGGATTTAACTGGAGAGGATCATAGATAATACTATTTGTTCCTTCTTTCTTGGGAAGACATGGAGAAAAGTACTTAAATGGAACTAGGAAGAACAAACTGTTACTTTCCTGGTGAACTTCAAAAATTGAAAAATATTGATTTGAAAGTTTAGTATTATTGTTTATTATTTGGGTAGAGGCCTGTGTACGTGGATTTAAGATGTGATTTCTGTTCCCATTGATAGTTCTTGTTACTCTGTTTCAGGGCCATAGTCTGTACCAATGTTTTTCAAATTGCAGGTCACAACCCATTTTGAAGTACCAAAATAAGTTTAAAGGATAGTGACTAGTATTTTTAAATGAAATAGAATATCCTGGGATAGAAAATATCATACTGTATTGTTTATAGTTATGGTAAATGATGGTTTGTGAAACTTTGTTTTGATTACATATATATAAATATGTGACTGTGTTGAATATGTATTTCTTACTATGGGTTGTGCTCCCCTCAATTTTAGAACATTGTCTTATACTTATTTACTGGAATAAATAATCTTATAAATGTTTACCCAGTAGTGTAATAAAGGTAAATTGCAATGAGAGGCAATGTAAGAAATTTATGTGTTCTCTCTTTACACAGTGCTAAAATTTGTTCTGAGTGAGTAAATACATATGAAAATTAGGGTACATTAATGTATTTTATGTTCAACTAATCTGAAAAGGGTAATAGTGCAAAATGAATAAAAAATATCTTACTGGTCTATTTGGGATTATTGCACAGACTAGCACCCATTGGCATTTGTCCCTGCATTCTCTTCATCACACCCACGTTTACTTGCTCTTGGTAAAAAAGGAAGAAGGGAAGCACTCTATTAAAAAGTCTTCAATAATATTGAAATAATCTTTTGAACTATAACCAAAGTAGAGGAATTTCAGTATATGTATTATTAGTATTAAGTAGTATCTTGGGAATTTTCAGCCCAAAAGAATACATTTAATATATCTATGGGCTATTTGGAGAGTATTTAAATTTATATGAAACTGCAAAATGAGTCACTTACATTGAGTTACATTCATATTCTAGCTTCAAGTTCTTTTTTTTTTTTTTGCCAGTGAAACATTAAAATTAGGACACTTCTACTTGTAATTCATCTTGTAATTAAATAATCAACTATTTCCTATTTAGATTCCACTCCTACTTCTGCTGCAAAATTTCATTTTGTCTAAATATCCTAACATTAGCTATTCAGTATAATTATCTTTTGTGTGTGGGCAGTTTTTATGCTACATAAAAATAAGGAGAAAAGCCATTTTGTATAAGTTGAAAATTGATTCAGGCCCTTGAGGTAAGGATTAAATATTTTATCATATAGATGGAAGTATCTTCTTATATCCTATATAAAACTTCTTATTTTGCAATTATTTTAAGGGGATGCTATGGAGATTTAGTGGAATGATGCTTCTTCTGACCTCTGAACATGGATGCATAACTTCGCCTTTGGCATTCTTCCTAATAACACTCAAGAGGGCAGAGATGCATTCCGATGTGCATATTTGAATATGTCCTCCACAGAGGATAAATGTGATTTGTAAATGTATCAATAACAGTTTCTAAAGAGACTTAAACTTGCATTTGTCTGGTTCAGGAAATTATATAAATATATAACTCTTTAGTTTTTTCTATTGCTATTTTGCTCAGACTGACATATTTTTAAAGCTTCGCCAAACACAATAGCAGTAGACTCTTAATCATATATTAATTTTAATTTTTTTCTTTCATTTGTAGTATAGATTTCTTTCGCTCTAATTTCAAACTCTTTGCCCTGACCTGTCTCAGCACATGTTGTCTGTAAGACACAGTACTACAGACTGTAAAACATGTTATTCTACTGTATGTTTTGCTGCATATGAAGCATATAAGAGATGATATTTCTAGATTGAAATATGTCTGTGGTCTATAATCCTACAGTTGACAATACTTATTTGTAAAACATGGAGGCCAAATCTTTATCAAGATTATGTCTGGGAATTAAAAAGCTTTCAAAGAAGAAACAGGGATTTGTAATTTTTCTAATACAAATGCTAGAACAGGCTTAGAAATAGAAGTTGGAACTGGGGGGTATTATGCTGAGTGAAGTAAGTCAATCCGAGAAGGACAAACATTATATGGTCTCATTAATTTGGGGAATATAAAAAATAGTGAAAGGGAATAAAGGGGAAAAAGAGAAATGAGCGGGAAATATTAGTGAGGGTGACAAAACATGAGAGACACCCAACTCTGGGAAATGAACAAGGGGTGGTGGAAAGGGAGGTGGGTGGGGAGTTGGGATTGACTGGGTGACGGGCACTGATGGGGGCACTTGATGAACACTGTGTGTTATGCTATATGTTGGCAAATTGACTCCAATACAAAAAATTAAAAAAAAAGAAGTTGGAAGATTCATTCATCTTTAGTCTACATTTTTATTTCTTTTTTGTTTTCAATAGTCACTTTTAAGACAATTTTTACATAGGTGCTCATAATCAAAAAAACTTATAAATAATCTGTATTTCACTTTGTTCAGTATTTTGTATTTTGTTCATTTCTGCATGTTTACATGGATTGTATTTCTCCCTCCCCTATTATGTTATTGAATAACAATTGAGTGAGTGTATTGTTTGAGCATATGTACAATATTCAGAAGAGAGTCTCCACCATTCTAAATAAGTAAATATATATTTAATAAATATAATAAATATATATTTATATATACATATATATAAACTGGATGAAGGTTGAATGTATATGATTATAATTAAAAGTTTAGTTTGAATAAAATGCATTACACTGAAGCAAGTAAGTAATTAGAGTTGTAGTTTACCTAATAATTGCTACTAATTGCTTTCAAGAGATTAGATGCCTCTCAACCCCATTTTAAATGGCAGTGGAATTATTTCACCTTGCCATAGCATTAGTGGTGTTAATACTAATGATTTCCATATTTTCCTTGTATAGTTCAAAATGTCATCTTGTTAACAAGAATTCTTTATCAGAGATAAAAATGCATGTTACTAAATTGTCAGGGTAACTGTTATTTGTTTTTCATCTCAGTAACCAATGATGGCAACTGGAATGTATGACTGCTTTTGATTTCATGGAAAATCAAATGACATTTCTTCTCTGAGTATGTGGTCAATTTAATTTTAATCTCCTTTTTAAATTAACACTTGATAATCAAATAGGATAGTTGTGTAAAAGTAGATTTAAGTGGTTGAATTAAACCCCTAAAATATTAGATTATATTATAATTTATTCTCTGAAATTAAGAGAATATATGTATAGTAGTCCACTCTTATCTGTGCTTTTGCCTTCCATGGTTTCAGTGACCTGAGGTCACCCATGGTCAGGAAGCAGATCATCTTCCTTCTGACATACCATCAGAAGGTCAATAGTAGCCTAATGCTATGTCATAGTGCCTACATTATTCGCCTCACTTCATCTCATCACATAGGCATTTTATCATTTTATATCATCACAAAAAGGGTGAGTATAGTACAATAAGATATTTTGAGAGACCAAATTCATATCACTTTTATTAGAGCATATGGTTATAATTTTTCTATTTCATTATTATTATTATTAAACTCTTCCTGTGCCTAATTTAAAGATTATATTTTATCGTGGGTGTGTATGTATAGCAAAAATAGTTTATATAGGGTTTGGTACTATTCAGGTACCAATTCAATTCAGGTGCAATTTCAGGTATCCACCGGGGGTCTTGGAAAGTATCCCTGTGGATAAAGAGGAACTACTGTAATATCATTTAATCTTTTTCTCATTCTACAGAGAAATGATGAAGAGGCAGTTGTGGATAGAGGTGGAACTCGTTCTATTCTCAAAACACACTTTGAGAAAGAAGATTTAGAAGGTAAGACCCCCCCCCCCTTGGAAAAGTTTTTGTTATGCATTCCTAAAGTACTTCAAAGAGAAATATGAAGTATGTCACAATCTGGAGAATTGCAAAATTTGGTATTAGAGTAATGGTGGTGGTGGGTTATAGATATGATTGTTAATGCAGCCTGAAATGCCAACGGGAAGACCTACAAGAGAAGTATCCATTCATCTAACAGATATTGAATCTCTACTATATTTAAGGCACAGTGTTGTGTGCCAGTCTTTCTGTAATTATTGCTTCAGGAATTACCATCATTTGAGGAATGAAGAGAAAAATAAGTTATGGCAGACCAGCATATTAGGCACTACATGAGAGTGGACAATAGGACAGGAAGGGCATCCAACCCAGCCTATGTTGTCAGAGTAGGCTGACACTGGAAGAGAGTTAAGGACAGCTGGCTTTTGAATATACTCAGATATATGAGATAGAGTTGGAGGCACCATTTGTGTGTATACTTTTCAATAGGAGTAAGGTCAAATAAGTCAACAGAGAGGTAGTGTGGTCTAGTATATGGGATCTGAAACCAAACTGCAAATACCAGTTCTGCCCCTTATGTGCTATGGAAGCTTCAGCCAGTTAATTTTTCTGCACCGCAGTTTTCTCAATTGTTAAGTTAAGGATAGCAATGGTGAAGATATAGAACAACCTAACTGTCCATCGATACATGAATGGATAAGGAAGATATCATACAAACACACACACACACACACACACAGACACACACACAGATGCACGAATATCACACAGCCATAAAAAAGAATTGGATCATTCCATTTATGACAATATGGATGGATCTAGAGGGTATTACGCTAAGTGAAATAAGTCAGACTAAGAAAGATATGTTTTCACTCATACATGAAATCTAAAAAAAACCAAATGAATAAACAAGCAGACAAAAAGCAGAATCAGAACTGTAAGTACAGAGAACAAACTGTGGAGGGGGCAAAATGGGTGAAAGGGAGTGGGAGATACAGACTTCTAATTATGGAATGAGTAAGTCACAGGAATGAAAGGCATAGCATAGGGAATATACTCAATGATATCATAATAGCATTGTATGGTGACAGATGGTAGCTACACTTGAGAGCATAGCATAATGTATAAATTTGTCCAATCATTATGTTATAATTACTGAAACTAATGTAACACTGTGTGTCAACTATACTCAAATAAAACTATTTTTTAAAGATTTTATTTATTTATTCATGAGAGATAAAGAGAGAGAGAGAGAGAGAGAGAGAGAGAGAGGCAGAGACACAGGCAGAGGGAGAAGCAGGTTCCACACAGGGAGCCCAATGTGGGACTAGATCCCAGGACTCCAGGATCATGCCCTGAGCCAAAGGCAGATGCTTAACCACTGAGCCACCCAGGGGTCCCAAAAATTAGCTTTAAAAAATAAAATAAAGGTAACAATGGAATATATTGCATAACGTTTTTATGAGAATTAAGGGAAAAATATTTAGAATAGTACCTGGCATAAGAATTACAGAAGTCTTGACAGTTATTACTGCACCACAATTTGATGTATATACATTATTAGTTCATTTTAAGAAATTATTGTTAGTGAGATAACAAGGTATATAAATTTTCTAATCTTTTGGTTAGAAAGTGAAACCCAGGTAATCTCAAGTAAAAATAAGCAGAGATAGTTCTTAATAATCCACCATAGCTGAAAAGGGGTATTCCCCTAAGAATTATTGGTAACTAATTAAAGTACAGTGAAATTCATAGCCTTACACCTTTTCTTTCACCACAACAATTTAACAGGAGAATTGATATAAAATTTAGAGTAAACTTGCAACAACTATACCTGCTCAGTACCTGACATTTTGCTTGGTGCACAGAAAATACGCAGGTCCAAGAAGGTTATACTTATTGGGTGGGTGTAGTGATTTGCTATGCTATCCCATATTCATTACTCAAATTGAAGGGAACAGAAACTTGCAAAATCTAAACTGATAATGGAGACTAAAGATAATTTCACCTTGGTTTTGAAATGCCATCATATTGCATTTTTTCCCCAGCAGCATATTTACCTTCTTATGTCGTGACTTAAGCTATGCTTATATTCAGTAAGCATGTGAAGAAAACCCAATAAAGCAAGAAGGTAGCCTAAAAAGCAGAATTGCAGGAAAAAGCCATCTTGGTTTTAAAGGTTGTGATGGATAATCTGCACAAAGATAATTGAAAGTTAACAGTTGATAATTTATAAATAATTGCAGTAAAATACTGAATGTTTCCTGTGGATGGTAAATACATAGTACAAAAATAGGATTTAATAAGTTTATTTTAATCATTATGTCAACATGTATTATGTACGTTTTCTCTTACTGGGCATTCAGGTGAGGGTGTAGGACCCTTATTAAAAGAGATTTCTGATTGGCAAACAAAGTGGATAAGTCAGATTTTGTTCTGTTTATTGATGTCTATAGTGGGCATTTTAATCCCAGAAGTGAATATTTGTGGCTAAGTCACAGGTGATTAAAATTAACATCATCAAATGCAAATGTAACATTACATTTTAGAATTTTGAACTAAAACAGGAAAACTTATGTATTTTGGCTTTCTCAGTATTTATCCTGTTCCCAGACCATACTGAGCAAATAAGCATCCTAGCATCTGAGGATGCTAAACGGGATTCTGCTGTGATACACACAAAAAATTAATAGATTTCTTAGTGGTTCCTGGGTTGATTACTCTGAATCAGAAAAGAACTGCAGGGACAATGTGTTGGGTATCATGGTTCAGGAAAAATCAACTGGGAGCATAGTATAAAATGGGCAAAGGGGAGAGTGTCAGTTAGAAAGACAGCATTGCTAAGGGTAATGTGGGCAGTAGTTTCTCCTTTTGTGTAATTAAGGAAAAAGATCAGGCTTCCACATTTTAAGAACTCTTGAGTAATAGAGGTAAAACATACAAATAGATATTTAGAGCTGAGAATTGTTATTGAAGAAAAACATACATTTTAAAACTCTTCCTTCAATTAAGATTTTAAATTTGAAAATTAGTGTTTACAGGACTTAAGTGTATAGAAGAATTATTAATAGCTAATAGAATTACCAGTATAATTTAACATCCTGTGCACAGCTTGTAGAAATGCAAGGTGGTTAAAAATATAAAGTCTCAGGTGAAATATGTTTAATGGAAAATGATCACTTGACCAATATTGACAGCTTGGTGTGGTATATTAGTTAACATATTCACATATATTATACATTAGGATGAAGTATGTCAAATGTATAATTTCTCCCTTCAAATCTACTTATAGTTCTGTTTTACATATATCTTGTACCATTTTCCTCTCTTTTTTCCTATTACCTCAAATCAAGAACATACAATTTTGTTAGACTCTGTTCACCTCCTGTATTTCTGTATCATATAGTTAGTAAATTCTTTGAATCTATTTCAGGGGTGTCTCTTCTCATTTCTTCCTTTCATTCCCACTGCCACTGCTCTAGTTCTTTTCCTGTCTGTGTACTGTGTGCTCTCTTTCTCACAATCCACCCTCCTTAAAACTGCTAGTGTTCTTTCTAAGCCTATTTCTGCTTTCTATGGTAAAATGTAGCAAGCAGCATTGACTCCCTATAATTAGACCAAATCAGGATTGTGAGTGGAGCAAAAGTTGTTGAGGTTAACCAATTTTTATTTTTGGTCTCTCATGTCCATATGGGATTAGTACTGTACAAAGTATAAGATTACAAAAGGAGAAATGCATTAATACCCTTGGAGTTTTCTTTGTATTTTCCCTTTAATACATGTGTAGTGGACAGAGTGTCCAGGTAACACAGACAATGCTCAGTTGTATTTGAATTTTATGTAAATAATGAGTATCTTTTAAGTATAGGTATGCCATGTAATATTTTTATTTATTGCTTTTTACTTGACAACTCTGGCCACCTTAGTAGTGGATGTTACCAAGAACCACCAAAATCCCCTTTTAAGGATTGCAGTCCTTATTTCCTTAGTTGCCATGGGTGTTGCCTGCTGTTGCCTCACAACTGAGCTTTTGCCCAGAAATTACCTTCTGCTGAAAGGAGCAGTCTCTTGTTACGGGAACTGCCTCCCTTGTGGCACATTGAATTCAGTGAAGGATCAGTGAAGGAGCATTAGGGCTCAGTCCCTTTGCTTCAATTTCTTACAACTCTGAAGGGCGGTCACAGCTTCAAAGGCCCCTGTGGAATCAATGGATTCACATGTGGAATTATTGCTACTGTACCATAATTAAACTTCTTCCTCTACCAAATGCTACCACTCATATTTCTGCACAGGTGCTATTGCCGACAGCTCTCTTCAATAAACTCTCTGAACACAAATCTCTACTACAGAGTCTGTTTGCTGAAGAACTTGACTCACTCATTCATCACTTCCTGTTCCCTGAACCGTATGGATAGATGTACATACTTGGTAATTGGCAGGACCTTCACGTTGGTGTCTTAGCCTGTGGGGCTAAGAACTATCGTAGTGGGTGAGAAGGTTCCCAAACTAGTTGGCTTGGCCATGACAATATATGAAAGTCAGTATTGCATGTGACAGGAAGTGGCAGAAATTAGTGCCATCTTTAAAGACCTAAAGTATATACCAGTCTGGCCATTGCAAAAATCTTCAAGGATGGTAGTGGATGACTGCAAACTCAGCCAAGTGGGAGCATCAATTGCAACTGCTCTGTCAGGAACTGCTCTTCTCAGAGCAGGTTAACGCGGCCTCAGGTGTGTGGTATGCAGCTCTTGATCTGACAAATGCATTTTTTTTCTCTTACTATCAAGAAGGACTATCAGAAGTATAATGTATATATTTATGGCCTTGCTCCAGGGCTATATTAAGTCTCCTACCCTTTTGTCATCATAGAGGTTAAAAAGACTTGAACTGAGTGGATATTCTGTAGAATGCTACATTGTTTCATTATATCGACCAAATCAACAAGAAGTGGCAAGTACGTTGAAGGCCTTGATAAGACAGATGGGTTCCAGAGTCTGTTTCCCAGCCAATCTGTTGAAAGGACACTATGAGAGTGTCAACACTGTACTGAGTCTGAAATTCCACGATGGATGGATGGATGGATAGGTGGGATCAGTTTCCACAGGCACAGTAAAATAACCAAGTGTCTCTTCAAGGTACTTTTACTCACTTTGAGTGTCTCTTCATGGTCCACCTTGGTTCTGCTTTTTTTCACAATTGATGCCTGCACTTTTTGAAGATTTAACAGTTTTTTTTTTCAAATATGACCATTGTTGTATCTTCTGCAGGTGTAAGAATAAATTAAAGGCAAACCTCTAAAAGTACATGTCCTATTAATAACTAGATGATAATAAAGAGAAGAAAACTTAGTAGCTAAAGATGAATGCTATTAGTTTAGTAATTTTGACTGAACTGATCAATTTCCATTTGAGACAATACTATCAAATGACTGGATTGGTTCTTTTGCTAAAATTTTTTAAATACTTTTTTTGGTGCTAAAAGAAAGCATAACATAGAATTTACCATTTAAACCATTTCTAAGTATACAGTTCAGTAGTGTTAAGTATGTTCACATTGTTATGTAACCAATCTTCAGAACTTTTTCATATTGGGAAACAAAACTTTATACACATTAAATAACTCTCTCATTTGCTCCCTATACTCTCCTGTAGCAAACACCATTCTATCTTCTGTTTTTATCTAAATGACTAGTCTAGATACCTCATGTAAGTGAAGTCATGCAGTATTTATCTTTTTGTGAATGGTTTATTTCATAGTATAATGTCTTCAAGATTCATCCATAATGTAGCATGTGTTAGTCTTTCCTTCCTTTTTAAGGTTAAATAATACTCCATTGTATATAGGTACTACATTTTGTTTATCCATTCATCTGCTGATGGACATGGTTGCTTTCATCTCTTGATGGTGCTGTTATGAACATGGATGGGTATGCAAATATTTCTTTGAAATCTTGCTTTCAATTCTTTTTGAACATAAAGTCATAAGTGGGATTGCTGGATATACAGTCATTCCATTCTTAATTTTTAGAAGAACTACTATACTATTTTCCATAGCAGTTCACAATTTTACATTCCCATCAAGAGTGCACAAAGGTTCTAATTTCTCCACATTCTTGCTAACATTTGTAATTTTCTGTTTCCTTATTTGTTTTTGGTAGGAGTGATTCTAATGGGTATAAGGTGATATCTCATTGTGGTTTTGACTTGTATTTTCCTAATAATTAGTGATATTGAGCATTTTTTCATATGCTTGTTGGCCATTTGTTCATTCTTTTTTGGAGAAATGTCTGTTCAAGTCCTTTGCCCATTGCTTAATTGGGTGTTTTGTTGTTGTTGAGTTGTATGACTTCTTTACATATTCTAGATATTAACCCATATCAGATATATTATTTGGAAATATTTTCTCCCATTACATTGATTGCCTTTTCATTCTGCTGATTTTGTCCTTTGATATGCAGAAAATTTTAATTTTTATGTAGTCCAGTTTGTCTAGTTTTTCTTTTGTTGTCTGTGCTTTTGGTATCATATCCAAGAAATTCTCATCAGCTCCAATGTTATAAAGCATTTCTGTTTCCTTCTAATTTATAGTTTTGGGTCTTAGGTTTAGGTATCTGATCCACTTTGAGATAATTTTGTATATGGTGTAGGATGCTTGCACTTTTACCTTTTATATTTCTTTGTTGCCTAACATTATACCTATTGTAATTCACATCGCTCCTCATGGGTTAAATATTTCCCTAAATCACTGATAAAGAACCTATTTAGTGAGAGACTATTTTTTTCCATATATTTACCAAGTATTTCTATTTTTCTATAGTTTGAGAACATAGAAGACACAGTAAAATCTCAAGGATATTATTCTAGACTTCTGTTTAAGGCCTTTTAAATTACCCCAAATTGGAGCCTTCCCATCTCTACCATTTACTAGTGATTTCTCTCCATACAGAAATAGAATGCCCGCTCTTCCCATCCATTAGTGTCACATTATCCCTCCTAGCAGAATAATTATTTTCTTCCCTCCCATCTCTATTTCTGAGTTTACATCTTTTTTATATTATTATTATGTATATATTTCTTTTTTTTTTTTTTTTTTGAGAGAGAGAGCATGAGAGCAGTGGTGGGGAGGGGCAGAGGGGGACAGAGACAGAGACTCTCAAGCAGGCTCTATGCTCAGTGCAAGCCCATGACCTGAGCCAAAATAAAGTCAGCCACTTAATGATATCATGAACTGAGCCAAAATCGAGTCAGCTGCTTAACCAAATGAGCCATTCAGGCACCCCTATATATTATTATTTTTTTAAATTTTTATTTATTTATGATACTCACACAAAGAGAGAGAGAGAGAGGCAGAGACATAGGCTGAGGGAGAAGCAGGCTCCATGCAGGGGAGCCCGACGTGGGATTCGATCCCGGGTCTCCAGGATCGCGCCCTGGGCCAAAGGCAGGCGCTAAACCGCTGCGCCACCCAGGGATCCCCAGGTGCCCCTATTTATATATATCTTATCCTTCTTTTTTTATTATAAGCTTGCTGAGGGACAAAGCATTATCTTACACATATTTGCATTCTCCCATGTTATCTAGCACTTTTTCTTGAATTAGGAACTAATAATGTGTTGCACTGAATCTCATATATATGTCATTCAATAATATATCACTAATCATGTAAGAAATTTATGTAATTTTAAATTTATGTAATTTTTAATTTATGTAATTAGATGTATAATTAATGCTCATCAAATATTCAATTACCTTTGAATTACATGTAAATACAGAAGTTTCTAATTATGTTGCAATGCACCAAGATAATCAATCTAGTTTACTTCAGTGATTTTCAGGAATTCATAAATTTAAAATTTTAATGGAAAAGTTAAGCTCATCTTTAAATCTTGGCCTACAAATTAAATCAAAGAGACATTTTCTTTATCCTGTACTGCTTTTAGCATACAGTAAAATACTTTTAAGTCAAGGATTTAATAAAGAAAATTATGCCCCTATCTTGGTATTCTTTTGCTCATTCCATTTGAGGGAAAAAAATTGTTTACTAGTTTATTTCCTTTGGAGACCACTTAATATATAGTGGACCCAAAGTGCAAAGATAATATAAGTAAAGCACCTAGCACAAAGTGATCATACAAATAGTTCTATCAATGGTAGTGCCCTTCCACTTTCTTCCTTTCACCCCCTTCATGAGCTCTTATGATAACTGAAATGGTTTTCTGATTATAATCATAATGTCTAAAGTGGTTTCCACTAAAAAACTAAAGATAATGAGTACAGATCCTATATTTATGTCACAGTGTTTTGCAGCCAAAGTAAAATATAATTGAAAAAAAATGAAGACAAGAAAAAGCCAAAAATTAGGCCTATACTTTTCTTTTTAAACTTTTACTTCCAAAAATTGACAAGAGAAGTAAAACATGGATTCTACTGAAAGAAACCAAAGTTAGCTTCACAGAGACAGAAGTGAGCTTTGAAGGAAGAATGGGGGGTTTTGAAGGCAAGAAGGAATGATCTGTTATATTCTGGAATAGTTAATATGATCTGGCTAGTATACTGGGATTATGTGCATAGGGACAAAGAGTGGTTACAGATGAAATTTAAATATTTGTATGAGGTAGCGTAGAATGAATTAATGCTTGATATTACCAAATTAGGTAAGTATTATTATAATCTTCATTTTACAGTTAGAGAAACTAAAGCACAGAAGACTAACCTGCCCAGATCTAAGGACTAGCAAGTGGTAGAGCAGGGATTCAAAACCACGAGAGTCTGGGCTTTTAACAACTATATTGTAGAATTAAAGATGATGCAGTTTTATGTTTTAGGCGATGGAATAGGGCAAGGTGATTATTAATGGAAAGATTTGGGCATATTTCCTCACTTGATCATGACTATATACAAAAAAGTTCAAAACCACAAGAGTCTGGGCTTTTAACAACTATATTGTAGAATTAAAGATGATGCAGTTTTATGTTTTAGGCGATGGAATAGGGCAAGGTGATTATTAATGGAAAGATTTGGGCATGTTTCCTCACTTGATCATGACTATATACAAAAAAGTTCAGATTTTTATGTCCTATTATGCAACAATAAAGAATTTAATAATGAGTACCCATATCACAATGGTTTTCCAAATTATTTTGCAAAAATTTGAAAAGCTTTGTAGTTAGTAAATTCCCATTAGAGAGATTCATTTCCACAAATAGGAGAGCCTCTCTCCCACTGGAAACCTGTTTTGTTTTGTTTTTAAGCTCTTATTTATTTACAAGAGACACACAGAGAGAGGCAGAGACACAGGCAGAGGGAGAAGCAGGCTCCATGCAGGGAGCCCGATGTGGGACTTGATCCAAGGACTGGGATCACATCCTGAGCCAAAGACAAACACTCAACCACTGAGCCACTCAGGCTCCTTGGAAACCTGTTTTATTATAACCCCATGTTCTCCTATTTTAAATTCTCATCTCTCTGCTCCACAAAATGAATAATCTTATTGTTTGCTTATTCCAAATGTCTTTTCTTTGAAAAAAATTCATTTTTTCCTGCCATTACTGGTTGACTAGCTTTTATACAATTTAGTATTGTTGATATAGGCTCAATGTCAATTGATGGGGTAATTCTAGGTGGTATTTGATCCATTGGTAATGCGTAGTAAAATTAGTTAATTACACAGGATTCATATGAACTTATACATTTTGCCTGTCAAATACATTGGATATTTGAGGATGAGATGTAGGCACATAGACTAATTCTGAAGATTTCAAAAAAACAATAGTGAGTATTACATTTCATTTTCTTATTGAGCAATCTTTGCCACCTGAGCACATTTCATAATGAACTTGTTCCCCTGGGTATCCCAAGAATAAGAAATAAATAAGAGAATATTGTTTTAAATACTTTTGTTTCTAAAATTAACTCTTAGGTAAGCTATACATCATGTTCCATATTTCTTCATTTTAGGCATTTCACATAACTTGTGTATTGTGACGCACATCAATATATTTTGGTATATAATTTATACATGATATTTTGTCTATTTGAAGTGAGTGATAACTTGATAGTTCTTTATAATTTGTTTTTATAGTGTATTGTAATCCCAAGTAAATTTGAAGGATCTTAAAGTATTTTTAAAAATCTGGTTGTGGTTTATTAGACCACTTGTAAGCAGTTATAGACATGTATTTGCATTAGGAGAGTAACATATACTCTAATGTGTATATGTGACTAAGAAATCCTGCAAATTTATGATTTCATAATTTAGGGGTCCTACTTATACATCTTGCATCCCTAGCTTAGCCTGTCAATTTTTAGGTAGCCGATTTTAGAATAAAATCCCTTCATTATTCCTTGTAAGTCAAACTCTGTTCAATACAGTTTTCTACCTATCAAAGATATGGTACAGCATTTAGAATATTTGCTTTCTTGTTTGAGGGGGAAGGGTATTTGCTTTCTAATGTGACTTAACTATATCATCTGTGAATGAGTAGAACTGTGTGTGTGTGTATGTAACATTTTCAATCAATTACTATTTCAGAGATATAATAGATGAAAAGAAATTCCTTTTCATTACATTGAATATATAATCCTATAAATATTAAAAGAAGGAATTTTACAGCAAAGTATTTCCTTAATCCTTAAATATTTGAATCCTTAAATATTGAAAATTTGAAAACAGACCACAAATGACCAAAGCTTCTTAATATATACTACATAGGTTTATATTAATATTATACTTTAGTTTTGCATTTTCCAGACATCTGAGACTTAAGGGTGTTCATTATTTAGTTACACAGTTTAATAGTGTGTGGGAGTAGTATTATGAAGGTGACATTGTGAAGTAGATCAACTTAGTCTACTTCTTGATTAAATTCTTAAGTCTCTATTTCAGCTGTTACTCATTCCCTCTAGAAGGATCCAACTTTATTTTTTAAAGATGTATTTATTTATTTTAGAGAAAGAGAAAGAGCATGGGGGGGGGGGCAGGCGCAGAGGGAGAGGGAGAGGAAGAGAAGTCCTCAAGCAGACTCCCTACTGAGTCCCACACCCGCCCAGCTCAATCTCAGGACACTGGGATCATGACCTGAACCAAAAATCAAGAGCTGGCTGCTTAACCGACTGAGCCACCCAGGTGCCCCCATCAAGTGATGTTACTTTAAAGCTCTTCAACTGCATGTAATCGCAGCCTCCTCAGGTTGTTGCCTTTCTACAGAATTGGATCACAGTAGTATGCACAGGGATAGGCTACCAGTCAGGCTCTTTCTAGGGAAGTTGTCATCATTCATCAATATTTAAGTGTTGTTTATGGCATAAAAACACTGAGGCATTTTCTGTTTTATGCCCTTCATTCTCTAAGGAGTTTTAGATACTGGTGTAACCAATAGGACACTTCAGTCCTCCAACCAACCCTTTGGAAAAAAATGTCAGTGGCCACTTTGCACATAAATGCTTACATTAAAATTGAAATTGATATACATAGGGATAATAATAAGTATCAAATAATAATTGAAAGAGGTGATGTTCTTAATTGTTTGGGTAATGCACACCTATAATTTAGAAGTACTGGTATCACTAGTACCTTAATAGAATTAATCCCATTTTAGGTACCAGTATTCTGGGTATTTTTCTGAGTGCTCTCTTGTATTTTCTCCCAGTAACCTTGTTTGCTTCCCCATTCTATCTTCCTGCTTTGCTGGCTGCCTAGTTGTTCCTAACCACCTTTAGTGTATCAGACTTGCTGAAAGCACAATGAAAAAAAATGGAATTTTCTTTTCTTCCTTTTTCCATCATTTCTACTCTTTAATGAGCTTCAGGTAGAACAGTGATAAAGGAAACAAAATAATAGAAATTGTGATTAGAAGAAAGTAAAATTTGAATTTTCTGCTCGTAAATTAAGCTTTCGTGTCTGAGGCAGGAAGATTATGAATATTCCTGATTGCTTTCTAAACTGCTTCTAAATTGCCTTAGGAGCATTTGTAATAAAAGTATTATAGTCTTATTAGCAAAAGGATTTCTAATTTCTAGAAATTTATTTAGAATTATGCCTATTTTTTCCTTTGCATAACTCAGTTTTTTTTCTTGTGAACACAGTTGCCATGATTTAATTAGATGACAATATAGCACGAAAGCATTTTATGACATCACAGTGATTAATACAAAATTATAGTGTCAGCAACACCAGAGCAGTTAATAATAACAGTGATCATGAAAACAAAAGTCTTGTTCGGTAAATTGAGATACCAATTGTTTCTGTGAATGGCTTATTTCTCTCATGCTAAGATTTACTAATATGTATCCTATGTGACTATTAAAAAGTGCTCTTAATTGCCAACTACAGTGGCTCTCTGTCCTCATTTCTTTTGAATTCTCTTTGCTTTTAGAACTCTGACTATGCCTTAGTTCTTAGATCTCTCTTCTCTCATCTCTCTTCCCTTGACTGATGATTTTCACAGATCGTGTCTTCCTTGGTATTTTTTCTGTTTTACTCACTGGCCCCTCTTAGTCTGTCTGACTTTACTATACTTTTTTTTTTCAAAATTACATTTGTTTTATTGTTTTAAAAATTACGAAATAGGGGCACTGCGGTGGTTCAATCAGTTAAGTGTCCAACTCTTGATTTTTGGGTCAGGTTATGATCTCAGGATCCTATGATCAAGTCCTGTGTCAGGCTCCATACTGGGCATGGAACCTGCTTAAGGTTCTCTCTCTCCCTGCTCCTCTCCCCCAAAATAAATAAATTAAAAAATAAAATTATTTAAATAATATGTGTTCCATTAGAAAAATCCAAGAAATATAAACAGTATAAAGAATACGAACAAAACAATAGCCCTGAAAACCCACCACTTAAAAGTAATACTATTAATATTCTAAGCAGAATAATGATGGAATTAATATTATGAACAGAATATTAATTAATTAATCAATTAAAAAAATATATATTTATTTATTTATTCATGAGAGACAGCACGAGGGAGAGGCAGAGACATAGGCTAATACAAATATTAGTTGAAGAAAATGCTAAAGGAATACTTACAAGGAACAACACTGCTAAATTAAAGTATTTGAAAGATTATTATAAAGAGGATGAAATATATTATCATTTTATTATACAGAAATAGTGGAGTTTCATATAAAGAAAAAAATGTATTAAGTTGTTAAAATTGCCCTATGGATATGGTTACTTAAAAATACTTAGTTTTAGAAATACTGAGTTAACTTCTTCAACTCCTTATTTATTTCAGATGTTAAAATGAGAAATTTTAATCAGATCTCTGAAAAATGTTTCAGCTCTAACTTCTGTGATCTTTAAAGTGAGCATCTAGAATATGTTTTAAAATATAAATTCCTTCTTAACTTTGCTTAATATTTAAATACTTTGAAGTTTTTAAGTTTCCTGACTGACCAGAAAAGTTAATTAATTTTATTTATTTTTTTCGGTTCATTAATTTTAAATTTGAAAAGGAATCCTCATTCTGTATAAATAAAGGGGTTCAAAATGTCCTAAAAATTATTTAAGACCACAGAAACTTATTTTATACCTTTCTTGAGGAAGAAAGCAATTTGAAATAATGTGACATTATATACCTGATTATACAATTAGCTTAACTGAAATTTTGAAAAGTTTTATAATGAAGTATAAGGTGCTAAGAGAGTGTATACTGGCAGTTATGTCTGATAAAATTAGACAGATTTGATAGATATGATTACATGGTAGCAAAGAGTTCTCGGAAGCAACAGCAGGAAAAACTGATGTACAACGACTCTCTAAGCCTTTGTGTCACATTTGCTGATGTCCCAGAGGTCTAAACAAGTCGCACAGCCAAGCCGAGATTCAAGGGTTGGAGGAATAGATTTCCTTTCAGATGAGAGAAACTGCTAAAATATTTCTAGCCATAAAAAACTACCATATTATCACATTTGTAAATATCTATTCAGAAATGCCAGATTTTTTCATCTTTGCTTTCAGATGTTTCTTTTTATCCCTTCAGTTCTACAGTTGAATCCCACCAACTTTCTTCATGGAAATCTCTTTTTCTTCTCAACAACTCTTTGTTTTCCCAAGCAAGCCTCTTTGTCCTTAATTATCATAATTCCCAGAATGAGCCACTTTCTACATGTGCACATGTCTTTTGGATTAACACAATACAAAACTAAATCTGGAATATTTTACAGTTTTAATTTTTGCTCATTTCCTAAGCTGTTTCCCTAAAGCAAAGTGGCAGGGCTGTTCAGAAATCATAAATTAATTAAAATGGGCTGGGGAGGTGGGGAGTTACCACCTTCTCTTTGCATTCATTTTTTAAAGAATCCCAGAACATATGTTGATCTATTTTCTCTCTCTTCCTTGCAAAATGAAACAACAAACATAAATATTTTAAAATAATCATGAAATTGATGGAGCGCGTGGGTGGCTCAGTCAGTTGCATGAACAATTCTTGATTTCAGCTCAAGTCATAATCTCAGGTCATGAGATTGAGCCCCAAGTCAGGCTCTGTGCTGAGCACTGAGCCCTGAGCATGGATGGAGCCTGCTTAATATCCTCTCTTTCCCTCTCCCTTTGCTGCATTTCCCCCCCTTCCACGTGCTCTCTCCTGAAAAAAGAAAATAGTGAAATTGTAAGTTTTTGTGATTGCAAAAGTACATATTCTAAGATAGATAAGGTAAGATACCTTATTCCCCCCCCCTACTCTAGCATGTACCTCACATTATCCTCCCAAATAGCTCCTCTGCTTTTGCATATATTATCCCACCCCTTTGCTAAGGTCAAACCTACTTATTGTTTTGAGACTCAAGTCAATTTCTACCTTCTCCATGAAACTTCCTGTTATGTTAACCTCAAGTTATACTTGATTTCACTCTAATATGAATTCCTACAGCATTTAATGGCTGGTACACATAAGAACATTAGCTTTAATGCAGACTGGTATTGTTCCTGCTTTGTATTTGTATTCTAATTTGTATATTTGCTGCTGTTTTCTTTGTTGGGCTTGAGTCCTCAATAATTGAATGGTTATCTTTTAAGTGCAGGGATCATGTCATATAAGCATTCCTTATTATCCCATTGCTTGATTGATTTGAATTCTAACCAATCTTTGAGCCCTAAACATCCAACATCAAACTGGTTTTGCAACCTATCAGGACTGGGAATTCTCCTGTTTTTCTTTTTTCTTAGAAAATACATAATATTAGGATTCATTCATTTATTCGACAAATCCTGAAGCTTACATGTTAAGGCTTTTCATGTTCCAAGAAGAAAAATAACACTGCTATCTCAAGATACAAAGTAACTTAGTGCTGTGTTCTGCTCAAGACAGTGTTATAAACATAAAAAGTTGTTTTTTAAAAGAATATATTACAGTAGTAAACTAGTAAATCTCAGACTGGCTTTTTTGAGGAGTAACATTAGCACTTACAAGATTTCTATTTTTTTTTTTTGATAGAATAGTCATAGTCATGTGATCCTTTGTTTTGTTATGATTACAAATATAGCCCTGAGGTCCGATGACTGTGACCAGCCCTGGTTTGACACTTTTTTTCTTTCAGTGAAGCAGTCCAAGAAACAACAGTGCTATAGCCTATACACACACACTCACACCCTCTTGGTCTCTTTCTGTTGCTTTCCCTCAGCAGAGAATTTCTGTTGGATTTAGAATTCTTTGATATATTATGATAAATGATGGCTTGTTGTGTTTTCTGACTCTGTTAGAGTCTCCATGGAATTAAAGATCACATGCTTATTCAGCTTAATGTACTTGACCTTTTCCCATGATTGACACATCTAAATGGCTGTAGCAACTCAGTAATTATGCACCAGCTGTGTTATATTCATTTCATGGAAAAAAAAACCCCAGAGTTCTCTTCAAGAGTAGGTAGCTTGGCCACTTTCCTCCTAGCTAAATAAAGGAAAATAGTTTATTAGTACTATTATTAATTATAGTAGGAGTCCTTTCTATTCCCAAATACACCTCTAATCTCACTGCATTTGGTAAACACTTGGAATGCTATAACCACAGCCACATTGAGTTGTTTCAGTACTGGGACTTCTAACATAACCAAAATATCTACAATAATTCTGTATCTGCTTAGCAAAATTGTATCTACACAATTTAAGTGTCAAAAATCCAAGATCTGTTAGCAAAATTTTTACTCAGAAAACAATGTTATCTTTAATGGACCCTTGTTTTTCTAATGGGGAAACTATATTTTCTCTGAAGTGATGTATAGGTAAATTCTGAATAAATTCTAGTGTTCTGTGCTTATCTCAAAAAAATCTTTTAATAGCACTATCCCATTATTACTAATATTTTTAAAATATATTTTTATCTAAATAATTCTGAATTTTTATTAATTTTTGGGTTTTGACATGATATGAAATCATTAATTGACTATTTTGATTAACTTAAGAACTGCTCATTTGAGAAGATTCCCTCTTTTAAGACTAAAATTTTGGACTTTATCATAAAATGAAATTGTTCCCTATATAATCTTAAAAATAGTTCGGATTAGGATTAATATTATTCAAGTAACTTCTTGAATAACATTTATCATTATAACATATAACAATGTTATATGTTAACATATAACAATAACATTTATCATTAAGTTACTCAAATTCTTTGTCTTCTTAAGCGATGTCTACCAGGATGGAAAATTCCATTTTGGATAAAATGTTTTTGGAAAAATTTGTGGAAATGTTAACCTGAAAATTTTATATTATACTGTTTTCCACAGGATCTAATGTGATTCTCTAGTTGCTTAAAACAGGGTTATTATAGTTGGGATTAGGAAAGTTGGCAGTATAGAGGAAACAGGAAGACAATGAGATAGGACAGGAAAATTTTATTTTGTCTTCTTATTCTTTTGAGCCACTGAGAGGTGAGTAGTATGAAGGACAAAGGAGACTAATAAGTATGAGTGGTCTGCTCTGTAATAGGCCTCATGTTTAATACTTTATATATATTATATTCTCATATAATCTTTGTAGGAAGTATTTTAAATCCATTAACAGTTGTTCATTTTGTTCTAAAAGCAAACATGAGGTGGTTTCTGGGTCAGAGACAGACTCTTACTACTTATAGCAATAACCACATTCATTGTCCATGTCTTCTTCTTCCCCTTTAAGGTGATATGATGAGAACCAGGTGGTTATATGCACAGGAGGGAGGCCCTAATATTATGAATCTGTGAGTTTATATAAGAATTTCTCAACAGCTGCCTTTTTCCCTCCTGAGAGAGAGAGAGAGAGAGAGGGAGGAGAGAAAGCTTATCTACTTTATGTAATCAAATCTCAAGAAGAGGAAGACCCTTAGTTTAAACCCTTTGGACTATAAACCAGTAGCTATGGGGATTTATTATCTTTTGCAGTGTAAAGACATGAATCTGGAAGATAAATGTCTACATCTCTATGAAGGTCTATATTTTTTAATCAACGTTTAACCTCCAAAGCTTGTCCTTTAATCCAGATTCCATTTTTCTTTGCTTTAGGTCTCTAATCATGTAGAAACAGGAAATATTTTCTCTATGGTTTCATAGCCATAAATTGTGGCTTTTTCATCACTGTTACTTTGAAATTTTTTCCATTCTTAAGTTTTGAAATGTGCTTAGTATCTAAAGCATTATTATGTCTGTTATCTATATATTTTACTTAAAAAATCATTTCTATTTATACAAAAGATTTATGTACTCAATAAAAATTTATTGAGCATCCAGAACTATCAAGCACTGTTCTAAGTACTTTGGGGATATATCAGCAAACAAAATATCCCTGCCCTTCTTTTGTTAAAAGACTTTGGGGAGAAACTAGAAAGTAAACACTAAATATAACAAGTTAACTACATGGTTATGTAAGTGCTATAGAAAAAAATAAAAATAGAGGATTCTGAGAAGCATAAAGGGTCAGAAATGGTAGGGTGTAATATTAAATAGGTGTTTGTAGGCTTCACTGAGAAGGTGAAATATGAGCAAAGACTTGAAAGAAGGGAGGAATTATCCAAGTAGGAAGAATGTTCCAGGCAGTGAAACAAGACAGAGGCAAGTTCCCAGGGTGACACTCAGAACAGCAAGGAGACTATTGTGGCTGAAGTGAAATTGGGTGAGGAAGAGATCAGTAGGGAAGAGATCAGAGACCTAATAAGAGTGGGGCATGCAGATCACAGAAATCTTTGGAGAGCCCTCAAGAAATCTTGACCTTTTCTCTGAGTAAAATAAAATAACAATATTAGAAGAAAGAATGAATGACATGATCTAACTTTCATTTTTAAGAAGGCTACACTGGCTGTTGTGTTTGGTGCAGACCATAGGGATAATGATAGACTCATGATAGAACAGTCAGGAGACTATTGCAGTCATACAGGTTGGGTATGTTGTGGCTCTGACCAGAATGGTGAAGTAAAATAATTCAAATTCTGGATATATTTTGCAGGTTGCTCGAATAGGTTTCCCATTGGATTGGTTGTGGGCTTAAGAAAAAGAAAGGAGCCTACAATGACTCCAAGATATTTGTCCTGAGCAACTAGAAAATTGTATGTCATCAAATGAGACGGACAAGATTGTGGAGGAGGATTTTATAGGAGGGGCTTGGGATGGAAAAGAGTAGGAGTTTAATCCCATACATGGTGTTAAAAAAATCCTTTTTAAAAAAAGATTTTATTTATTTACTCATGAGAGACACAGAGAGAGAGAGAGAGAGTGAGGCAGAGACATAGGTGGAGGGAGAAGCAGGCTCCCTGTGAGGAGCCTGGCGCAGAACTCAATCCCAAGACCCTGGTATCATGACCGGAGCCAAAGGCAGATGCTCAACCACTGAGCCACCCAGGTGTCCCACATGTTGATTTTAAATTGTATTTTAGACATGCAGTAGAGGTGTCATATGAGCACTTGGATATGCCCGTTTGGAGTCTGGGAAAGAGGTTGGAGATGAAGACACAAAATTGAGGGCTACCCACATAGAGGTGGCTGTAGGGCAGATTTAAGTTTTGTGGGGCCTGAAGCTTATGAATTTTTGAGGGTTCTCTAAGGGAAAAATTAACATTTGAATACAAATTAGGTCAGAGGTGGATATTTATTTAGAATGAGAAAAAAATCAACAAATGATTATTTGGAAAGTGATAAATGGCACAAAATCCTAACATTTGGAGAAATAGCATGCTTTTAAAAATGAACTGACATAACTCTGTCATACTTTCCCCCCCTAAATTTTTGACCTCTAATATCAAGGATTTTTAAACAGAATTTCCTATTAAGGGTATGGAAAATTAACTCTATTATTATTCATTAAAATTTATTTTTTATTAATGTAGCCTACAAAGGGTTCTTTCATCTTTACAACTGAATTAGTAATTACACAAAAATGTTTGGGGTTGTCTTAAAATTTAAGAAAGCTTCTATCAGGTTTCTTGTATATATAACCCATGATATATAGAGGAATTTTCTGGAGACTAACTCTGGCTCTATACAATTGAAACTTTGCTTCTTCTCTACTACCCACATACTTTTATTTATTTATTTATTTATTTATTTATTTATTTATTTATTCATGAGACACACACACACACACACACACACACACACACAGAGGCAGAGACACAGGCAGAGGGAGAAGCAGGTTCCATGTAGGGAGCCCGATGTGGGACTCGATCCCGAGTCTCCAGGATCACGCCCTGGGCCAAAGGCAGCCACTAAACCGCTGAGCCACCCAGGGATCCCCCCCACATACTTCTAATGTGGAAGATTGTGATGCTTTGCATGTTATGATAACACTTCAGGCCTGAACCTTGTTGTCACAGTGTCAGATGAGTTTGGTACAATGGGTACAAGGAGTATTACTCAAAACGATTCTAATTCCAAGATAGCTAACAATAACCTACTCATATATGGAAGTGCCTGCAAATCACATAAATACTTTCCATTAAATCCAACCTAAATGTATCTACACCTCTATTTTCTCTTAGTTTCTCAAGATGTCCGCAGACACTCAAGTGCCTCCCATCATGAAAGTATTTTACATTAATAAATTTTCATAAAATATATGACCATTAGAATATAGTGTTAGTCCTCTCCACCCTTACGTCTAATCTACTATGAGCTATGAGTCTTGACTTTCTTTTTTTTAAAGACTTAAAAGACTTTATTTTATTGAACAGTTGCAGGTTGCAGAGATAGTGCAGAAAGTACAGAAAGTTCCCATATACTCCATCCCTGCACACAGTTTCCCCTATTACTAACACTTTTCATTATCAGAATACATTTGCAACTGATGAACCAGTATTAGAAGATAATTTTTAACTACATTTCATAGTTTACATGAGGGTTCACTCTTTGTTTTTTTATATGGGTTTTGACAAATGTGTAATATTACATATCCACCATTACAGTATCATAGTGTCACTTCTCTAAAAATGCCCTGTGCTTTACTGAAACATCCCTACCACCTATCCCTGAACCTCTGGAAATGTTTGGTAGTTTTACTGTCTCTATAATTTCCAGAATTTCATATAGTTGGAATCCTACAGCACATAGCTTTTTCACTGATTTCTTCAATTAGCAATATGAATTTAAGGTTTCTCCATGTCTTTTCATGGTAGATGGTTTTCTTCTTATTGTTTAATAATACTCCATTGTATGGCCATACCACAGTTTGTTTATTCATTTATTTTTTATTATTTTTAAATAATAAATTTATTTTTTATTGGTGTTCAATTTGCCATCATACAGAATAACACCCAGTGCTCATCCCGTCAAGTGCCCCCCTCAGTGCCCGTCACCCATTCACCCCCACCCCCCGCCCTCCTCCCCTTCCACCACCCCTAATTGGTTTCCCAGAGTGTTTATTCATTTAAAGGACATCTTAGTTGTTTCCCATTTTTTGACAATTATGATGAATAAAGCTGCTATAAATTTGTGTGCAGGGTTTTTTTTTAAAGAATTTTATTTATTTATTCATGAGAGACACACACACACAGAGAGGCAGAGACACAGGCAGAAGGAGAAGCAGGCTCCATGCAGGGAGCCTCCTATGGGACTTGATCCCGGGACTCCGGGATCACAGCAGCCAAAGGCAGATGCTCAACCGCTGAGCCACCCAGTCATCCCATGTGTGCAGGTTTTTATGTTGATGTTTGCTTTCAACTCATTGGGTAAATACCTAATGGGTGAATTCAGTATTTAGATTAGAATCTGGACATAGATATTACACTTTTCACAAAAATTAACTCAAAATGGATGATAGGCTTAAATGTAAAACAGAAACTTGTGCAACTCACAGAGGGTAACATAGAAGAAAATCTAGGTGACTTTGAGTTTAATGATGACTTTTTAGATATAACACCAAAAACACAATTCATGACAGAAAAGTTGATAAATTGAACATCTTTAAAATGAAAACATATGCTCTATGAAAGATACCATTACAAGTGAAAAGACAAGCTAAAGAGAAAATTCTTGAAAAGGCATTTCTAATAAAGGACTTATATCCAAAATATACAAAGAACTCTTAAATCTCAACGATAAGAAAACACAAATCTAATTATAAAATAGGAAAAAATCTGAACAGACACCTCACCAAAGAAGAAATACAGATAGTAAATACGTGTGTGAAAAGATGTCCAATATTGTAGGTCATTAGGGAATTGCAAGTTAAAAGAATGAGGTATCACTACATACCCATTAGAACAGCTAAAATCCAAAATACTGACAACATCAAATGTTGGCAAGAATGTGGAGCAACAGGAACTTTTATTCACTGATGGTTGGAATGCAAATGGTACAGCCACTTTGGAAGACAGTCTGGCAGTTTCTCCTATAGGTAAACATAAGCTTACCATGTGATCCAGAATTCAGTCATAGTTATTTACCCCAGTGAGTTTTGATATTTTAACCAGCCTTGCAAGATTCTGCCTCAGGAAACTCCTTCAGCTTGGTCTTCTTTGCATTTAATGTCCTTAAGACATCAGTTCAGCTGTGTGTCTTGGCATCCTCTTATCTGATTATGCTTGGATGTGGTTTCAGATGGTTTATTTTAGCCTTGACTTGGCAACTTTTTAGGATGTTACTTTTGGCACATGCCCATCAAATCTGCATTTCACAAACAAAGAAAATATTCACTATACCCAGCCAGGCCCTCTGGACTTGCATCTTAAGTCCTGGTGCCTCTTCTCTTTATCCATCTGGGGAATGGTTATCTTAATCAGTAATTATTAGAAACATTTTGCAATCTTAAGATTTAGTTTAAGTACCACCCTCTGTAAAGCCTTTATTGCAAGTCTAGGAAATATTCATTGCCTAAACTTCCTCAATTTCACTCATTTCTTCATTTACTGAAATTGCTCTTATGAAGATAACAGATAAACATTCATTTCCAACTGCAATGGCTGGTTTTGAGTCTTAATCTTGTTTTGGCTCCTGTATAGCATATAAACTAGTAAATGTCCCCTTCTTCAAACTCTCTCTGTTTTTTTTAATTTTTTAAATTTTGAAATGAAACAAAAAAGCTTAGGTACAGAAAATAAAAGTACAGAAAGCTTATGTTTAAATTTTAGATATTATTGAAAGAAAAACTTTTATCAAGGAACAGAACATTTCTGCTACCCCAGAAGCTCCTCATGTGACTCTTCCCAGTCACAGCTCTTATTCACTTTTGTGCCAGAGGTAATAAGTATTCTGACTTTTGGTTTGATCTTTTCCTATGTATGCATCTCTGAACAATATATTTTAGTTTTTCTATTTTTAAAGTCTTATAAAATAAATTCTATTATATATATATATTTTAATCAATAGTATGTTTGTGAGATTTATCTACGTTGTTATGCATATTTCTGGTTTGTTCATTATTGTCATATATGTCCCATTATGTGAATACCCCCTACTTTATACATTGTTTTAATGGATTTTTGGGTTGTTTCCAGCACTTTTTTTTTTAAGGTTTTCTTTATTTATTCATGAGAGACACACAGAGAGAGGCAGAGAGGAGAAGTAGGCAGAGGGAGAAGTAGGCTCCATGCAGGGAGCCCGACATGAGACTCCCTCCTGGGTCTCCAGGATCACACCCCGGGCTGAAGGCGGCGCTAAACCACTGAGCCACCAGGGCTGCCCACCACTGAGCCACAAGGGCTGCTCCAGCACTTTGTTTTTTATAAGCAGTGCAGCTGTAGAGATTCTTATACATGTCTCTTATACTTCTATACATCTTCATGCAATTTTCTAAGATCCAGGGAAATTGCTGGATTATAAAGTATGTATATTTTCAATTTCAATAAAAAATGCTATACTGTTTCAAAGTAGTTTTGTAAAATACTACTGGTACTCAATGAGAAACTGATCTGCACCACACCAAGACATAGAATTGTCAACCAATCAACTTTTGCCAAGATGGTAGGAGTATAGAGAGATCTCCTTATGGTTTGAATTTCTATTTCCCTGAGAACTAGTGCAGTTGAGGACCTTTTCTTACATTTAGTAGCAGTTTGTATTTTCTTTTTTATTAAGTGCCTGTTAAGTTTTTTGTCTATGTTCCCACTGGGTTTTCATTTTTTCTTAGGATTTGTGGATTTCTTTTTATATCTAGCTTATTAGTTCTTTATCAGTTATATGTGTTAGAAATGTATTTTTTTAGAAATGCATTTTTATGCCTTGTAGCCCTCCCAGCTTATAATGAAGAGAACTTCCTGACTTAAATATAATAAAACTTATTAATCATTTCTTTTATGAATACTAGTCTTTAAGAATTGTTTCCTAACCTGGCATTAGGAAGACGTTTTCCAGAGACAATAGAGATAAAAAGCAGGTGTCTAATCTCCCATATTTAATTGAAACTCTGTGACTTAATTTTTTTAAGCATCTAATTTCTTTTTCTGACTCTTAGATGCAAGGCTCCATCTGAATTCTCTTCATCGCTCCGCACATTCCCCCCAGTTAATAGCCTTCAACATATTAGAGAATAATAGTGTTGTGATGGTCCAAGTAATTGCAATTACTAACATTTAAGATGCCAAATTTGTGAATTGTTTTAAGTATACAAGTTTGTGGTATATCTTTATATTTCATAAGGTAAATTCTCCCTCCTTGAGCTTCATCAAGATGTTAGTGTTTATTTTTCTTTTAAGTTTTCTTATTACATTTTAGATGATTTGTTCTAGTTACGTTGAAATAGTAACGTCAGAAATTTGTGATTGTATTGAATTTATAGATTAATTAATGTATGTCTGTTTTGCGGTTCACATCTTCTCTTCACTTATTCTGATATGTTTGTTCAGGGTGAGGATGCCCAGAGCAATACATTACACTTGTGAGCTCCACTTTTTACATAAGTTGGGAGGGCCAAAACCTGCTGACTTATAAAAATAAAATAATATCTTGTTTATATTTGTATTATTATGTAGCACAATACTACAGAATAAAATGTTTGTTATTTCAGTAAATGTTTGTTAGGCATCTGTTGTATGCCAAGCACTGTGTCAGGTGCCAGTGATACAAACTGACTAACATAATAGCCTTCTTAGTGAAGATTTATAAGAAGAAAACTTCTTATAGGTAAATAATTACAATCAAGAGTTATTAAGTATTAGAGAGCCCTTGAGGAAGAAACTGGTCAACTATATTTAGAATGAGAAGGTATGAAAAATTTTATACTTGGCATAATCCTTGAACTGAGACTTGAGTAGTTATTCATCAGATAGTCAGGAGGGATGAAGACATTTCCTATAGTTGGGGAATAAGAACAGTATTAAATAAAAACAGAGATTTGAGAACATCTGGCTAAAGGGTTAAAGGGGCTCATGCTGGCTCATAGTGTGTGAGGCAGAGTGTATTTAGAAGCCTGGCCAGAGAAATAGGCAGAGGTCAGATATTATTTGACCTTAAAGAGTACTCAAAAGCTTTATAGGCAGCAGAGAACAACCAATGAGTTTAAAGCAGGAGAGTAATGTAGTCAGATTCGCATTTTTGGAAAAAAAAAAAAAGCCATCAGCACTCAGGATGGATAAAAGGTAGTACAAGAGTGCAGCTAGGAAAGAAAAAAAAAAAGCAGGAAGGAGAATGTTCTAATAGTCCTGATGGGAAATGATCAGAGTCCAACTAAGACAGTAGCACTAGGGATACTGAAGAAAGAATGGATTTTAGAGATGTAAAGAAGGACCTGATTATAAATAAGATAGTCTTTGAGATGACTGGATAGATGGTGCATTTACTAAGATAGATGATAGATGGTTAATACTTGGGAGACAGAAAAGAGTGAGTTCAAACATGGACATGTTGAGTTTGACATACCTGTGGGAAGGATATACAAATAATATGTGTAATAAGTGGTGGATACATAGGCTTGCAGTCCAAGAGAGCAATCTGGCATCAAATTTTAGGTCTCAGAGCCTATAATAAATATGTATCAGCTGAAATCATAAGGTCAAAGATAGAGCCTGGGGATCTCCAACCTTGAATGGGTAAATAGAAGAACCACAAAGGAAACTGATATGAGCAAAACAAAGGAGGAGGAGGAGTACCAGGAGAAAGTGGTCATAGAAAAGAGAGTGATCAATAGCATCAAGTGTCACAGATAGATATAATAGATCTGAAAAGATTCCATGGGAGTTTGGCATTACTGTGGACCTTGGTGAAATCTGTTTCATGAGATAGTGATTGTTTCACATACCGAACTGTGAAGGGCAGGGAACTGGTGAGATAACAGTTAGTTCAGTGTAGGGAGAAAATAAAATAAATTTTCTTTATGGGAAGAGTATAATTATAAACTATGAGGGATAGATATAAAGAGATTAATACAATTAATAAATTAATGGTGATTATAAGATATATAACCAAATAATTAGCATTATAAATGTTTGTGGTAGATCTGTGACATATTTAAATAGGTATAAGGGCCAAAATACCCTGCAAGTCACAAGCTTTTACATACTATACACACTCAAAAATGGTTTGCTGGATTGAACTGAATAGAGTTCCATTAATATGTAAATCATCATCTTCTGTGCTCTGGAATAATTCAGATTTTAATTTGTGCGTTTGCTTCTGATGAAGGTCATCGGACACTATTTATTGGAGTACATGTGCCCCTGGGAGGAAGGAAAAGTCATCGACGTCACAGGCATCGTGGTCATAAACACAGAAAGAGAGACAGAGAGAGAGATTCAGGATTAGAGGATGGAAGGGAGTCACCTTCCTTTGGTAAGAAATTTTCTTCTTGTTATGTTTTTATTAAATTTACCATGGTAATAATATTATACTTGCTCAATCCATAATTAGCAGTTATACCTCATACTCATAAAATTGCTTATACTTTTACAAAAGATGTTGGTTGGTCAGATGGGGGAGAAGTGACAGGGAAAAGACTTGATCTTTATTTTTCTCGAATTGTGCTTTGTGAAGTTGAGAATTGGCTTAGATTTGTGACTGAAGAAACACACAGAATTTGTGAACCTTAGTTGTATAAACCCTTGATAATGTGTACAAATAATAGTCATTGCTGTAAGCAGTTAAAAATCCCAGGGGGAAATGCCTTTATTAAGTCCTCACATACTTTTTTTTTTTTTTTAAGGATTTTACTTATTTATTCATGAGAGAATATGGTAGTTGGTAACAATATCTGAGTGCCTTGAAAGCCTGTGGACATAGCATAACCAAGAGCCTGGCTTTCAGTTTCTTGACATTTCCATCTCCTATGACCCTCTCCTCCACTGTACCTAGTTCACCTAACTCATCCATAGTCACTCTACCTCTGAGGTTATCAGTGCATTTGCTTTGGTTTCTGACCCTGCTTCTCTCCTGCTTGCCTGCCTATGCAAATGATTGACCTCTATTTTTTTTTTCTATCCATGCTATCATCTTTCTTTCATTATTTTCTTATCCTACTCTGATTTCATAGCCTATAATTTTAGTAATACTTTTGTTAATCTTCTAAATATCATAGGTTCCCTGTTTTAATTTTATTCATACTTTCACTCCCACTGACCCCTACTTTGTTGGGGTCACTCTGTGTTCCTGCTCTCTCTCTGCCACCCCGATGGGCACGCTGTGCTGGATGTACCCATTCGCCATGGCAGATTGTAACTATTTAAATTCACGATGCAATCAACCTTCACAGTGCCTTCCAGTTCTATTGTGTTTCTTTGATTCTTAAATTAACTGTTTTTCAAACTTTTTCATCATTCTCCACCATCCCTTTTTTCACTATGACTTAGCAGATACTTTCTACTTTGGAGGCAAATTATGTCATGAGAATAAACTCATTCACTTTCTTTCCTATTAGACAGTAGATATTAAAATGATGATATATGTCATTACACATTTGTCCAAACCCACAGAATTTGCAACACCAGGAGTGATCCCTAAAGTAAAATATTGGACTTTGGGTGATTATGATGTCTTCATGTAGGCCCATCCTTGGTAAAAAGAAATATACCATTCTGGTGGGTGATGCTGATTCTGGGGGAGGCCCTGCATATGTGGGGGAAAAGGGTATATGAGAAATCTCTATACCTTCCTCTCAATTGTGTTCTAAGCCTAAAACTGCTCTAAAAGATAAAGCCTTAAAAAATAGGGTGCCTCAGTTTTTTAATGTTTTTAAATGTTATTGTTCACACTAATATGCAACGTATATCTTCTACATGATTATGTATATTCAAGAAGTAGAAAAAGAAATTACATTTATATAGCATATTTGCTTCAGGCATTATTTCTTTTTTAGAATGTTAATAATATAAGGCTTGGTTTTATTACCAAATATTTTAGGAAGTTTGTCAAATGAGATTTTACAGCAAAATGAACAAGAATTGAGTCAATAGCCAAGTCTTGTGTTTCACTACCTCTTCAAAGGAAGATGCCAATTTCCTGAATGGAATATGAATATTTATTTGAAATGAGACTGATGAATTCCTATAAATATCAGATGTACTTAAGAAAATCAACAGTGCAACATATACATTTCCGATCCAGTATCTTAAATAAGAACCTGGTACTATCTTTTTCCTAAAAGTATACAATCCGGTAATAGTTATCTAATACCTATGAAACCAAATCTTATCAGAATCAAATTAAATACTTCTAATTAGCCTGTTATTTTTGTGGCTGGTTGTTTTGGACCAAAAAAGAAAAAAGAAAAAAGAAAAAATCAGTACTTTATTTTTATTTATTTATTTTTTTGGAGGGGGACGATGTTTTTAAAGATTTTATCTATTCTGTTTACTTGACAGAGAGAGAGAGAGAGCACAAGCAGGGGGAGCAGCAGGCAGAGGGAGAGGGAGAAGCAGACTCCCTGCTGAGCAGGGAGTTGGCTCAGGCTCAGGGCTGGATCCCAGGGTCTTGACCTGAGTCGAGGAAGGCTGATGCTTAACCTACTGAGCCACCCAGGTGCCCCAAGATAAGGAAGAACTTTAAGAAAACTAAAAATGCAAAATCAAAACCAACAATAGAAATAGTAAAATGCAGAACTGTTATTGTAGAGAATCAAGTGGATAATCTGAGAAACTAACTCAAACTACAAAGGAAAAAGACAAAGAACAGGTATTACTAATTTAGCATGTAGATAATTTTCACAAAGAAAATATCAAGGTAAGTGGAACAGAATCAAATAAAATAGGAATATGTGCTGTAAATGGAAAAATATCAGTGTATGCACATTGGAAAGACTTTCTAACACACCCACCAGTAGGCCTGTCTTAGGAATTTTCTTAATTAAAAGGACCCAGAAAAATGTATTGCTTTTTAGCCTCCTTCATTATTTGGACTGTCTTAAGATTAATACCAATGCCCTTTCAATTAAGTTATTGTAAGACAAAGCAGAGATAGACATAGAGATTGTATATGATAATTACTGACTCATAGAAAATACTAACAAATTAAAACTGTTTTGTCTTTTTTCTCACTTTTCATAATCTCATCAAAGTCAACCACTATTTCAATAAAACAGTTTAAAGATTACTGACCCATTTATGAATATAAAAGAATTATGATCATTTGTAAGATTCTTGTAACTGCTACAATGAATACTCTTAGTGGGATTTAATCACAAAGTAACTATTTCTGTCTTACACCATCTCTTTGTATTTATTCAGTGGATCTAATTGTTAGTCTTCTCCCAAATGAAAACACTGGTGGGCTCCCCAACTTTTCTAGTCACTTTTAGGTAACTCAAAGTCCTCTATCAGTACTTAAAATAAATAGTCTCATGTAATAGTGAAAATTTGAACTTAGATTTAACCCTCAGGCTTTTCCCCTTCCCTTGCCCAGGCCTGCTGCAATTGAGGAAAGAGGATGTAGTTGCCTTTTTTTTCCCTCCTACCTTAAACTTCTCCTCCCAGATGCTCCATCATTGTCCTAACTGGTTTCTGATCCCTTCAGGTTTGGAGCATAGGAAATGAAAACCAACTAAAAGGGATGGAGCAAGAAAGTTCTTATTTAATTAGTACTATTGCAAGCTGATGTCACATTCTCTAGGGTTAACAAGAATTTGAATCTATTCATTCTCCCCTGCAGGATCTCTCACCTGTATTCTCTTCTGCTTTATTGTTTATTCCTCCTCAACACCTAGGCATTCAGCTACAGTAATAGATTCTCTCTGGGGAAGTCTTGTCTCTGTTGCATGGCAGACTCTTGGACAGAAGCCCATGCTCTACATTCTCTCTCTTCCTCTGGTTTTCTCTGTCTCTCTCGTGTGGCCCATATATGATTCATAGAAAATACACATACCCTTACTGCCTTGATAAACACTAGAAAGGTATGTTATCTAAAGCAGCAGTCTCAGCCATCAGCAGCTAGGCAAACTTTGTGTTTTTCAGGCAGAAATCATACCCTAGTCCACTGCAGGAGGCATACCAAGCCCTTTTAATGCCCGTGGAGCAATACTTGCTTGACCTGAGGGAGGGGCAGACATCCCTCTATCCTGCCTTTTAAGGGAACTTGGGACTCACATTATAGTTTACTCTGAAAAAGTCCTCTCCAAAATGTGTCTACTGTTTTCAACCTATGACCCCTTATTAGCCCTAGTGTGGGTGAGGAGTTAGATGACTAGGTTTTCAGGAACATGGTTGGTGAATTCTGCAAGTAGTCTTACACCCTCTTTGGAGACAAATACACTTCTTCTTGATGCTTCAGCTGAAATATTTATTTTATTAATCTGTTACCTTATAACCAAATGAGCTAATTAGCATTAATAGCAATAAATATATTATTTCAATTATGTAAATGAATTAAATGTAAGACTCTAAATGAATAGACTGTATATAACATTAAAAAATATGAGCAAAATCTTAAAGTTCAAAGGCAGATGGAGGATATTGATCTGTAGACACCAAAGACATGAACTTGAATAGAACCATTAAAATAATCATTTTTGAACAATTTCATAAAATAGATTATCTGAATATTGATTTACCTAAAGTACAACAAGGATAAAGAGGAAGAAACAAGGATGAGGTATTTCAGAAATGCATAATGTTAAACATTTCATATTGCAAATCCGCTCCCTTGAGCTAAATGTCATAGTGCAAGAGGCTTCCTATCTTCATGACCGTAAGATCACATTTGTGAAATGCAAATTTCCCAATTCACTTCTGTGATTATACCTGTTATGCTGCTATGGAAAATATATTTTTCAACATATTTGTTGACTATTCTCCAGAAAGTGCCTAAAAAATAAAGAACTTTGGAACTGGGCCAATAGAAAGGAGAATATTTTCATTCATTATTAGGAAATGTGTACTTAAGAGCATGGTATTAATATGTAAATAAAACAATATGAATAATATAGCTAATAATGAAAAGGTAAAACTTTTCTAGGAAACCTCCTTAGTTACAATTCTAGTAGGGTTTTTTTTTCAGTAGTGTAACTATGTAAGTTTGATTTTCTTAACTAACCACTTATTGAAAATATAGTCTATATTCCAAGTGGAGACAGCATATTTATTAATTTCTGATTGTAAAATAATACATGGCCTCTGGAATTCCAGTGCTATTGAACATGACTAGCCAAATCCTGTAGCTCTTACTCAATTATCATCATCGGTTCTATAATATCTGACATTATTGACTCCCGGTTCTTTGAAACCCTATTCAAACATGTCTCCTGTTATATTACTCTCTCCATCAGCTCTATGGTCAATAAGGGCAGAGACTTTTTTGTTTATATCAATCTAATTCACTGCTTAGAATAGCACCTGACCTATGGAAGGTACTCATTTAATGCAACAGTCCTTTTACATACTTGTGTATTCCTTTTCTGATTCTTTTGTTAACTCCTCTTCCTTCTCCCAAATCTTGAAGTTGACTATTCTCCCTATGTTGAGTCTTTTTCTCTCCCTACTTTTTGAGTCCTTATTCATTATAATCATATGACTTCTCTAAATGCCACCCACATGTCTCTACCACTGACCCTGTCTTCTTTTTCCACAATCAAATATCCAGCTGCCCTATGACCATCTTTATATGCTTGTCCCGAAGTCATCTCAAATTCAGCATATCTAAAAATTGTTTTCTGAGCTCTCAGTCTGTAATAGTGGTTGTCATCCTGACAACCCCTTTCTTCCCCAGGTTTTTTTTTTTTTGAGAAATATAATTGACATACATCACTGTGTAAGTTTAAGGTGTACAGCATGATGGCCTGATTTACATATATTGTGAAATGATTACCACAGTACGTTAATCACCGTCCAATCTCCATTATCTCATATAGATACAATAAAAACAGAAAAAATTATTTGGATAAGAACTTTTAGGATCTATTCTCTTAACTTTCCTAAATATCATACCACAATGTTAGCTATAGTCATCATGTTTACATTACATGCCTGGTACTTATTCATCTTGTAACTGGAAGTTTATATCTTTCAATCACCTTTTCCCAATTCTCCTAGCCCCACCCCCTGCCTCTGGTAACCACAAATCTCTTTTTCTATGAGTTCAGTGGGGACTTTTGTGTGTGTATGTATTTGTTTCTTTGTTTTTTTGGTTTTGATTCCAAGATAAGTGAGATCATATAGTATTTATCTTTCTCTGTCTGTCTGACTTATTTCACTTAACATAATGCTGTCAAGGTTGATCCATGTTACAACTGTCTTTTAATCAATGGCACTATTATTTTCTCACTCTCCCTACTTAAAATTCTAAATCTATATGATCATTATAATCAACACCACTACCACTAGCATTAGCATCAATCATCATAAGTAAAATTTATATAATGTTTTATAATCTGCAAGGTATTGTAATAATTTTCTCTCATACCACTTGTTTCTACCTTTTGCCAAGAGACTGATTTTGACTATGTACAATATTTAATTTACTATTGTACAGTAAATTTAAAGTTACCATCGAGATAAGTGTAACAAGGAGAATCAGAGTGCTATGAATTAGTATAACAGATGTCTAATTTAATTGTTTGCATAGGAATGTGCCTATATGTGTGTTTGTGTATGTATTTTGCAAGCCTGATTGGGCACATTGAAGTAGATGCTGAAAGATATACAGGAGAGCTAAAGAAAACAGTGTGTGCAGTGACCCTGATATGAAAAGGAACATGGTATTTTTAAGAGTCCAAAAGAAAGCTAATGTACCCTGAATCGAATAACAAGAGAAAGAGTGGCAAAAGACAAGGCAAGTGAGATGGGTAAGGTCTAGGGCCTCACCACAAACATTCATTTATATAGAAAGTAGGATGCTGTATTATATTTATATGATTTGTATGTTTTTCACATTCAACTTCTGAAGTCCTCTCAGTTGTGACTATGATAACCTAATATTATAAATAACTGATGAATTGATTTTCACAAAAAATTAAAATTATAGAATTCAGTAATCATTCGGTTTGTTACTGATTTACTTATTCTTTTAGGTTTTATTTATTTTTTTAAAAAAGATTTTATTTATTTGTTTGTTTGTTTGTTTATTTATTTATTTATTTAAGAGGGAGAGTGAGAGATAAAGAGCACATGAGCAGAGAGAGGGCAGGACAAGCAGACTCCCTGCTGAGCATGGGGTTTGGTCCCTGTGATCATGACCTGTGCTGAAGGCAGACCCTTAACCAACTGAGCTACTCAGGCAGACTTTTTTTGTGTTTAAAAAAAATATTTGAGAATACCAAATGTTTTGCTGAAATAGCATTGAATTTGTAAGATAGTTTTCCACTATTGAGCCTTTCCATTAGTGTATATTCATTCATTTACTTAGGTCTATTTTTATATCGTTTAATGAGGTTTTATCATTTTCATCACAAATGTATTACATAATTTTAAAAATTTCTTAGATAACTTTATTTTTTCCTTCTAAAATAAATGGATATTTTTCCTAATAGATTTTTAAATAATTTTTATGACAGTATAGGGATAGAGTGGATTTTGTATTTTGTCCAGTGACCTAGTATTTGTATCACCAATGATTTTAACCTTAACAAGTCTATCAGAAATGCAGGCATGTCCTTAGTGCCTTCATCTCCCCCACAACAAAAACCTATTAACACCTTTGGATGTTTTCCCTACCCTCTTTTCTGTAGCCATCACACAGTGGAATGAGAGAATGCCACCTCGTGGGTAGCATGGGCAAATAGGTCAGATTGGACTAACTGTCCTCAAGCAGTTACTCTAAAAACAGAGTCTAGACCTACTTATCAGCTGAACTGGAAACTCTAAGGCCAACTAGCTGGACAGGAAGCCTTGTAGGAAACACTGTCAATCTATGTCCCCAGATAATATAGATCTCTGTTTCAGAGTCCCCCAAATTGTGAACAACATGTTCTTTTCAGGAACATCATGTGCACCTTTGAGATTGTGTGTCTTGTGTCCAAACCACACATTATTTTGCTCCTCTACCAAAAACATAGTGACTCGTGCCATCGTCATGGTCATAAGAGATCTTCTAATGTTTAAGCAAACACCACCAGTAGATGATTTAGCATGCAGATAATTTTGGATTTGGTTTCCATTTATATAGCATTCTGAAAAGGCAAAACTATAGCAGTGGAGACCAGATTTGTGGTTGTCAGGGTTTGGGGAAAGAGCAAAGGTATGACTATAAAAAAACATCACAGGGAGTTTGTGGTGAATTACATTCAGTATAGTTTTAGTATAAGTGAATTTTATCAGAGTCTGTTCTGAATATTACCATGAAGTATAGCATATATGGTGAGAGACAATGTGTGTGCATGAGGAAGATACAGAGTTTCTATGATGAGTGCTATAAATAATCCAAAAATAATCATAATATTCAATATTTTTGATAACGTATATATCCTATATTTACATTTTACATAATTATGCTCCCAAATTATACTAGACTTCATGTAATGCTAAATTTAGGTTCTTTTTTTCTTTCTAAATTTAGTTTTAATTTCCCAAGTATATTCTGGTTGAGGTGTTGCAATAAAGGGGCAGGGAGGTGTGAGTTTGGATTGGTGTTGAAGGTGATGACCAGGAAATTTTAAGCTTGAAGTCATAGTAATGCATGTTCATGTCTCTCACTTTCTATAGACACCCCATCACAGCGAGTACAATTTATTCTTGGAACTGAGGATGATGATGAGGAACACATTCCTCATGACCTTTTCACAGAACTGGATGAGATTTGCTGGCGTGAAAGTGAGGATGCTGAATGGCGAGAAACAGCCAGGTGAGGATTTTTGTTGAAGGAAGAAAGTCTATTAAAGGATGTTCATGCTATCTATTGGAAAAGAGATTTGTAAAGCCACGATTTTGCAAACATTCATGAGTGCTGTTGATTTCTGAAATTGCTCATCTGGCCTGGGCATATCCTGTAATGGGATATGGGTCAGAATGAAATCTGAAGGCAGCAATTATAGTAAACAGTGACGCAGAGCCAGCAACAGCTGCAGCCTGAAAGATCAACAGTGGCATAATTTGTGTGTCATCAGGAAAACAATAGGAATTTAAAAGTAATTTATTTCTATCTTTTCAACTGCTGGCCTGTGCCAAAACTAGTGATATTATTTGATAATTTGAATGTGGGACTTTTTTAAAGAAAAGGAAAACATTTTAAGAGGCTTTAAGTAGAGTCCTGGATATATTTATGTACTATCTGGTGTGGATAAAAATATTTTGTAATGTTTCTAGGATATGCATACACTTAAACATAGTGTTTTTCAAAATAACTTTTAAAAAACTATGTATTAAAAAACTACTATAACTAATATTTCTATATTTCTATGTTGCCATGCAATTGATGAATTGCTATAAATATATTTTTTAAGATTTTACTTATTTAAAAAAAATATTTTACTTATTTATTCATGAGAGACACAGAGAGAAAGAGAGGCAGAGACTCAGGCAGAGGGAGAAGCCGGCTCCTCCCAGGGAGCCTGACGTGGGACTGGATTCCGGGTCTCCAAGGTCACACCCTGGCTGAAGGTGGCGCTAAACCGCTGAGCCACCCGGGCTGCCCAATGAATTGCTATAAAAGAATAATAGGCTAAATTTTGCGTTTACTTTTCATTCACTCATTTTTGCTTTTTTGCTCATTTATTTAACAGACATTTATGAAATATCTATTATGTGCCAGGTATAATGGCTAAAAAACAACAAAAATCTTAGATCTTGCCTTTAACAATCTCACAGTTTAATGAGGGATTTAGACAAGTAAACAAAGTTATAGATATTGTATAATGAATGCTGTGATACAGGTGTGCACAAAGAACTATGGGCACACCTCGGGTTTTCCATTAGCCACTGCCTCCCAAATTTTATTGTGAATACAAATCATCTTGGGTCTTGCTGGAATATAGATAGATTCAGTAGGCCTCAGGCATGGAGTCTCAGTTTCTGCATTTCTAATAAGCTTCCAGCTGATGTCACACTAATGTTTTTGGTTTGAGGATCACATTTTGAGTAGCAAGGAGAAGGGTGAAGGGTGAAGGAGAAGGGATTAGGATAGCTTTCCTGGAGGAGATGATTCCTGAGCTGACTCTTGAAGGGTGAATTGGACTTAGCTAGGAAGAAAAGCAGAAGGGATGGTATTCTAGGAAGAGGAGGCAGGGTATACTTGAACACGTCCATTGACACAGGTTTGATTATTTTATTAGGTTATCCCTTCCATGGTCACACAGCTTTCATTGTCAGAAATTCTTCTTGTTGGCCATATTTGTTAGTGGCCCAGGGATTGAACAGTCTTCTGAGAGCCACAGTACATCATTGGATCCTATTAAACTTGTGATTGCATTTAATCATTGCCTTAACTCTACCCAGAGTTAGTGTGAAATTAAATGTTCAGTCATATTATAAATAATATTGGCTTAATTAATTCTTGTTTGATACATTCAAATAGTCTTTACAGATCTCTTTTATTTAAAAAATACTAAAACTAAATAGAAGAAAATTAAAATGGCTGTTACCTAGTTCCTCTCTGTTAACATTAAAAAAAAAAATAAAATGAACTGCTAGTATTTACAATTCCAAAAGTATGGAAAGATAAAAAAGCAAAAGTATCCTCTAGTCTTGTTCACATTACCTGTCTTCAAAGGTAATCACTGTTCTTGTGTATCTTCTCATAAAAATTTTAATACCTAGATCTGCATGAAAATATATGCTTTTAAAATTTATACAATAGGAATGATATATAATGTTCATACTTCACTTTTTCACTTAATAATATATTTGGACCATTTTCCATGTTATCAATACAGATTACTCAATCTTTTTAACGATCACATTAAATTTAACAATATGGATAAACTTTATTTAGCTACTCTTGATAGGGATTTAGGTTATTTTATATTTTTGCTACAAACATTGCTACAGTGATCTTTTACATATCTGTTTTGGTGTTATTTTGTACATAGTTAGGTAAGGTGAATTTCTAACAGTGGAACTTATGTACCAAGGAGAGCAGGCTTTTAAAGTTTGATAGATACTGCGAAATCCCCTTTATAAAATGTTTTGGTAATTCATACATCTATAAACAGCGTACGAGAGTGCTTATTTTCCTCAAACCCTTGTGAGACTAAATCATCAAACTTTTACATTTCTTTGCTAATTTTATAGATGAAAAGTAAATCTTCTTGTTGTAATTTACATTCTTAAAATTATTAGTGAGACTGAACATCTTTTTATATACTTTATTTTTTTCCCCTGTGAACTAACTGTTCATTCCCTTTACCTATTTTATGCCAAATCATTTTCTTTACGTTCCTTTTTTAATACTTTAAATTAGGGGTATGTTATTCTGTCTAAATTCCCCTTTTTAGTGAAAAAATCTTGTAGGTTAATCATTTTCTTTCTGAAGCTATTATAATATTTTGAATATAGAACCAAATTTGAAGTAGTTTTATATGACTTGGTAGATTTTAAGCTTAAGAACCATTTACCCTATTTTTTTCCAACTGCATCAAAGACTAAGTGCTTTGCACTTTTTCAAGTATGAATAGTCATCTTTTTTCTTTGATGGCAGAAAACCAATGTATGATAATCTTCTCCACCAATTAGCATTGTAACTGCTCTCTCATGATTAAAGAGTTGTCGTCAAGGAATTTAAAGTGCATACCTCCTTGTTTTATATATAAATTTATTTTTTATTGGTGTTCAATTTGCCAACATATAGAATAACACCCAGTGCTCATCCCATCAAGTGCCCCCCTCAGTGCCCGTTACCCAGTCACCCCCACCCCCCGCCCACCTCCCTTTCTACCACCCCTAGTTCGTTTCCCAGAGTTAGGAGTCTCTCATGGTCTGTCTCCCTCTCTGACATTTCCCACTCATTTTTCTCCTTTCCCCTTTATTCCCTTTCACTATTTTTTATATTCCCCAAATGAATGAGACCATATAATGTTTGCCCTTCTCCGACTGACTGATTTCACTCAGCGTAATACCCTCCAGTTCCATCCACGTCGAAGCAAATGGTGGGTATTTGTCATTTCTAACGGCTGAGTAATATTCCATTGTATACATAGACTACAGCTTCTATATCCATTCTCTTTCGATGGACACTGAGGCTCCTTCCACAGTTTGGCTATTGTGGACATTGCTGTTATAAACATCGGGGTGCAGGTGTCCTGGCGTTTCACTGCATCTGTATCTTTGGGGTAAATCCCCAGCAGTAAAAATGCATACCTCCTTGTTTACAGCTGGAAGCGTCTATCTTCAACTAGGTGGAAGAAATACTAGATATTCCTGGGTGGCAGGAAGAAGAGGGATCTTTGAGGTATGATGACTATGAAAGTCTGATTAGTTTGAGTCTCTTTATTGCTGCAAAGTACTTTTTGTAAGCATTTCTTATATACTCCTTTCTTTACTGTCACCCTACATGATAGAGCTTAGAAGTAAGATTGGGATGTGTGTTTTGTCAGGAGTAATTCACCTATTCATAAAATGGTTGGTGATCTGTTCCTTTTAAGCAGTAACTTCCTCATGACTTGCTCTCTTTCATGAAGCTCTATGATGGCAGGACAAGACTAGAATCTAGCCGCTTCACTTTATCATAGTTGAACAGGTAGGATTTCTCATGCTCTCATGGATTAACCTAAACAACATGTTTATCTTAAACCATCAAAATGTATTGTTATTCATTTATAAAGAAGAGTTGATCCAGTTAATTATTAGTGTTCTCTGTTATTAAATAGGACCTGTGTTCTTAGCCATGCTTCTGGAACCTTATGCATGGTACAGCTATTTGAGGTTCAAGGAGACATCTGATGAGCAATCAAAATAGTAACAGACATTGAAGAGGAGGATAGATGAATTTTGGCTGAGACACAATACGTCAGGGAAGAACAGAGTGTATTTATTGAGGATTTAGAAATGTAGTGAGTTTTAAAGTGGCAGAAGTAATTTTGTCCTGGTTGCCCTAGTTCATCTGAAAAGATTAATTTTAGTTAATTTAGGACTCCATCTGATTTTCCAAATGAAATTTAATTCTAATAAATCATTAGCATAGCTATTTGAAGCACTTATTTATTTTGATTAATATTCTAGGGGGATTAATAATTTTCTACCCTAATAGTAGCAATAAAAAGAATATTTTATCAGCACATTGCACCTGTCACATATCACATCTTGAATAATTCATGTCCACTGTTGTTGCCAAGTAAAACTTGAGCAAAGTTTTAGATTTTGAAGCTAAATTTTTGAATCATAATTATTTAATAAATGTTTGTGAAAACCAGCTGTTCACTTTTAAAAACCCCAAAAGAAGCCATATGACAAGGGCTAATGAAATCAACACAATTACAATGTCCTGCTTATAAATAACATATAATGTTATTAATAGAAAAGCATGCAAAGATACCACAGCTGTGCAATTATGAAGACAACATGTTTGACTCACTGTAGTTGCCCTTTAAAAGTGCTTCCCACAAATGAGCTCAAAAGAGGCAAAACAGGGAGTAGCAGTTAGCCTCTAATACATACATGGTAGTATCAAAAAGGATTATTGCATCAAAACAGTTTTATTGATGCTGTGAAGGCATTTGATATTCAAAATTAGTAAAGGTTTAAGTCATCAAGATTTTTCCATGAGATGTGAGATGTGAAGATAATATGGATTAAGGACAGCTAGGGGCACCTGAGTGGCTCAGTGGGTTGAGCCTCTGACTTTGGCTCAGGTCATTATCTCAGGGATGGAGCCCCGAGTCAGGCTCCCCTCTCAGTGAGGAGTCTGCTTGTCCCTCTGCCTCTCCCACTGTTTGTGCTCTCTCTCTCTCTCTCTAATAAATAAATAAAATCTTTAAAAAAATCTCTTTAAGAATAGTTAATAGTTTTAGGTTTGGATATATTTCACTTCCCCTTTCCCTTTAAAATAGGCACTTTATGATTTCATATGTTATTGTCTCCACCCTAATCATGTCCCTCCTCCACCATCTGTAGCCTCAACTCTACCCAAATGAGGATGTTTTCTCTTAGGAATCCATAACTTCTCCCAAGGGTATAATTTTGGATGGTATTTTACTTTCTATTTGGGTAGAATCAGAATAAAAATTCCTAGAAAAACTTAAAGGGATTGGTGGGAATCGAAAAAACAGGAGTTAATTTCTAAGGAGAACATCTATCTCTAATTTACAGAAGAATTTTATTTTGTAGATTTTTAATTTTTTTTTTATTTATTTTTTATTTTTTATGATAGTCACACACACAGAGAGAGAGGGGCAGAGACATAGGCAGAGGGAGAAGCAGGCTCCATGCACCGGGAGCCCGACGTGGGATTCAATCCCGGGTCTCCAAGATCGCGCCCTGGGCCAAAGGCAGGCGCCAAACTGCTGCACCACCCAGGCATCCCCTATTTTGTAGATTTTTAATATGAGTAATGCAGAAGAGATTATCATCTCTTAATCCTCAAAGAATTCATGAAACACCTATTTTATGTTGTTGCTGATCAGTAGAAGGAGATTCCAATGTGTTAATCATGGATGAAAACAGATCCAGATACACGTTAGCAAAATCAAACAATCTCAGAGTTTAACTCTGCCCCTCCCCCAGAGAAAAATGTCATACAATTGGCCTACAGTTCTGATTCTTCTCATTGGTCATTACTTCTCATTCATACCTGTGAGACTGTTGTTTGCTGTAGTTTGCTGTTCAAATAAATGTCAGCTGAGTTTATTTGAAAGCTGGAATAAATTGCAGCACTTTAGGTCATTAACTGCAACCAGGCATTTTGCAACTATCCAGTGACTACAAATCTTTAAACAGGATTTGGTATGTTCCCAGACCTCTTAATTTCTATCTTTGAAATATGAAATGTAATAAAGAAGCAGAAAAGAGAGATACACTTTTGTATTTGTGTATGTGTGTAGAGAGAGAATACATGTATAGGATATATATGATTTTTTATATAGTCTTTTAAAAATAATTAAACAGCTCTTAAAGCTTTTGGCATCATTCTGAAGTTGGCCTGAAGCACCGAATCTTGAAATGTTTAGAAACTTGATATTTGTAACTTGTGAGTTTCTTTTTATGGAAAGTATCTTATGCTTTTTCCTATAATATTCATAAAATCTATGGCTAAATCAAACTAGCATCCATATATTTGATTATCTTAACTACCAAACTGGAATTCCCAGAGACTCCATTCTTCTTTTCTAAAGGACCAAGCCTCCAACCTGGAGGAAATTATGCTAAAGGAAGGAAGATACCTTTTAGATTTGTCTTTAAAATTTCTTTTCAGAGAAACACATAGATCAATGGAACAGAATAGAGAACTGAGAAAGACCAACCCACGTATGGCTACCTGATTTTTGACAAAGGGAAAGCTGTTTCATGGAAAAAGAATTGTCTTTTCATCAATAGTTCTGGAACAACTAGAGATCTATAGGTAAAAAAAAAAATTTAATACCTCATAGTGTATATAAAATTAATTCAGAATAAATCATAAATCTAAATGTAAAACATAAAGCTATACAAATTTGAGAGAAAAATATAGGAGAAAGTCCTAGGACTTAGGACCTAGATGATGAATTTTTATTTTTTAAAAGACTTTATTTATTTATTCATGATAGACATAGGGGGAGGGCAGAGATACAGGCAGAGAGAGAAGCAGGATCCATGTCAGGAGCCTGATGCAGGACTCGATCCCGGGACTCCAGGATCATGCCATGGGCCGAAGGCAGGCGCTAAACCACTGAGCCACCCAGGGATCCCTGATGATGAATTTTTAGATATGATATCAAAGCACAATCCATAAGAGAAAGTATCCATAAATTGGACTTCACCAAAATTAAAAACTTTGTGCTGTGAAAGATCCTGTTAGGAGGATAAGGACAAGCTATAGACAATGAGAAAATATTTGTAAGCCATATATTTGACAAAAATACTATATCTAAAATATGTAGTGAACTCCCAAATTTCAACAGTATGAAAACAAATAAAATAGGAAAAGGGGTAAAAACACAGTCTGGAAGTGACACTCATAATTTCTGCTCACAATTCATTGTCTAGAACTAGTCAATAGTCACATGGTCTCACTCAGTCAAAAAAAGCCAGGTAGTGATATACTATTCTCTACCAGGTAGAAAGGGACAACTAGTTAATGAACAGTACTAATGATCACCACATGATTTATAAAGTATTATGGCCCTATCAAGGCCTGAAAATCATTAAGAAGCATTAATATAAAAAATTCCCAAATGTATTCACAAAAATATTCTATAAAATTGCCAGCATTGAAGAAATATGGTCAGTGATTTAGAGCTTAAATATAATTTTTTTCAGTCTTCAAGCATCTTATAAACTTAGGTATAGGTATTCGCTGTCTGTCAACTCTTGGCAGGCACAGCTATTCTTCCCTGTTGGTTTCCTTTTCATTTCCTGACAACTTCTGCTTCCTTAACACGAGGATGGATACATAGCTTTCTTTATCTTTCTTGGAACTTTGTACATTAATCATTCTGACTAGCCCTTTTGGTTAGTTACTTTTGGCTGATCCACTGATTCCATAACAAGTTACTGTAACATATTTCTCCTTTGTTGGAGGTAGATCATTTGACTACATAAAACAATAATACAATATTTCATGGAGAATCTGAGTGATTTTGCTGTGGGAAGTTAGGGTAAAAATGACTAAGGAGAGAAGAAATGAGGAAAATGTTGGAGGGAAGAGGTGGAAAGGCAATTTAGGCTTTATATAGGGTACATTAAAAATGGTGGAATTAGGGGCTCCTGGGTAGCTCAGTCGGTTGGGCGTCTACCTTCAGCTCAGGTCATGATCTCAGAGTCTTGGGATTGTGCCCTGTGTCATCAGTCTCCCTTCTCAGCAGGAACCCTGCTTCTCCCTCTCCTCCCAGCTTGTGCTATCTCTGTCTCTATCTCTGTCTCTCTCTCAAATAAATAAATGAAATCTTTTTAAAAAATGTTAGAATTAAATTGGTCATCTATTAGATTAGATGCCTAAGAAAATAAGAGATTTAGTGCTTATGCCAGAGCAGTGGAATCATTGGTTTCTCTTTATTCCTTCCATTTATCTTACTTAAACAAATTCCATAACAAGTTACTGTAACATATTATTACTCATTTCACTCCAAGAAGGCAGTCTTGACATCAAGGTTCTGTTCTCCATCTGGACAGGAAGGCTCCAGAATTGGAGGCTAGCCTCCTTCTCATAGGTTTCTGTAGTCCCTAGGAAATGACTGCAATAACTATGTTTCATCCAAGTAGGCCTAATACATATTTTTCTACAGAATAGGCCCCAAAGTATCCTAGATTTCCTAAAAATTGAATGGAAAAACTACCAAGAGACTCAAATATTCCATTTTAAGACTTCCCATTGAAGAAAAATGAGTATTCTTTCATTTTCTTTTGCATCTTTTTCCTTCTATGAAGTATAGTCTGTTAATTCTATAGCAAATTCATTGTGACCACTGAATAAACATTATATTAAAATTTTTTTCAGAGCTCAACAAACTAATAAAAATAACATTTGAGGATTTTTGTTTTGTTTTGTTTTCTATACAACCTTCCATGACAAAAAGAATGCTTGTTAAATGGAATTAAAATGAAATAAACCAAATGACTTCAACTAGTTTTTACTTCCAAACCCACAAAACCAAGAAGCATTGTGAATATCTTTGTTTCTACTTTTTATTTTTGAGACAAAGCATCATTCATCTATAATATAATATTCAATGTGCTGATAATATTTATTTGTGTAGGTGGTTGAAGTTTGAAGAAGATGTGGAAGATGGAGGAGAAAGATGGAGCAAGCCCTATGTGGCTACTCTTTCATTGCACAGCTTGTTTGAGCTGAGAAGTTGTATTCTGAATGGAACTGTGTTGCTGGACATGCATGCCAACACTTTAGAAGAAATTGCAGGTATATCTTTTTTTCCCTTAGTCTATTTCACTCTTATGGGTATAGCTGATTTTTGTTACTCCCCTTTCCTTATAATTCTATATTATGTGTACCTTTGGAAAGTTAATTCTTATGATCAGCATATGAGACCTTAAAAATAACTATTTTCTACCTACTTATTTAAGATAAAAGAAGTTGAATCTCAGAGAAATGTGGTCTAACTTGTCAGTGGCAGGTATAGAACAAGAACCTAGATAGCCTGATTCCCATTTAGGATATATTGTTTTTCACTATTGTGCGTAAGCTGTCACCATCAGAAAATAGCAGGAAAAACCCATAAACCTAGAAATGGATTTTTTCAATATTCAAATGATGAAATAATCAAATAAAAAATCAGTAGATAGGGAAAATGTTAATTTAGAATAGAACAGAAAGGTATGGCCATTTATTTTAAACTGAATTAGAACTCATGAATTCCAGAGGATGCCAACTGATGCAGTTGGTATTACTTTATATTGAATATTATGACTAGGTCCTGGGATGAAAGATTTATATTAGAAGTCTATAATGTTTAAGTAACACAAATAGTTATGTTTATGAAGTATCTCACTGTTACTCTAGAAACAGAGGAAAGAACTCCTGTATCTTTTTTTTTTTTAAGATTTTATTTATTTATTCATGAGAGATACAGAGAGAGGCAGAGACACAGGCAGAGGGAGAAGCAGGCTCCGTGCAGGGAGCCCAATGTGGGACTTGATCCTGGTTCCCCTGAGCCGAAGGCAGATGCTTAACCGCTGAGCCACCCAGGCATCCCACTCCTGTATCTTTTGATCTGAAAGAAAAACATTTAGTATAAACAAAATAATACAAAAAGGGTTTTAAAAGAGTATAAATGAAATGGTTAATGGAGATTTTAAAAATAAAGCAGAGACTCAGGCAGTTTTAAAAAATTTCTAGTTTGGAAAAGATTAATGAAAGCAATTCCATGTAGAATTTATTTTTAAAGTACAAAAACTTAAGGGAGACTTTAATGTCTTTTTTTTTAATGTCTAAATTATATTATAGAAATGGAAAAAACCCAAAACTCTGTGAATGTTTTTCTATTCCATAAGTGAGATAATATTATATTTAAATTTGCATAATTTAATTAAATTATTTGCATAATTTAATCTTCTCAATAGCCTCATAAAGTAAGTGTCATTCTCATTTTTCAATAAAAATATAGAAATCCTGAGACTTTTAGGGCCCTTCTTCTGTCTAAGGTCTCTGACTATAAGCTGTGTGTTCCTTATGTTACATTACAACCACTGTCTGAAGAAAGAGAATGGCTTGAAGTGTATGTTGCCCAAATTTTAATGATAATTTATTTACTTAAAAATTATTTATTTCATCATTGGAGCTGATAGGCATGCATACATTGCAATATGTGTGAAAAGAGAAGTGTGCAAAGATATCTTGGCCTAAAATATTAAGTAAAAACAAAATCAAAACAGAAAAAATAGGTGAGATAGGCCTTCTTTCCCTGAGCTTCATTACATCTGTAAAGAGCTTTCCTTTCAAAATACATTAACTAGAAAAAAATAAAATAGAATATATAACTAGAGCCAAAAAGACTATATGAAGTTAAATACATATACTTTTCAGAAAAACACAGGATACAGTAATGGATCGGATTAAATCAAGACTTAAAGAAAATGGTTAACATGAGTTAGCAAACTTTTTGTGAATGCCGGAATGGTGGTTCCCCAACCTAATTTATTAGCTTTACATTATAGGGTCTGGATGATAGCCCGTAAACATTTTTATGTTTTAATTATGTACCAAATGGCTGGGCTTTTCATGGTACTTTGCAGTTTTGGAAGTTCTTTTTTTTTAATTCTACGCTATCTTTTGGATACTCAAAACAAAATTGGGCTTAGTATTATGACCGTTTATCCTTACTTCATAAATGAAGAAAGTAAGATTCAGAAATTTTAAGGTCTTGCCCCAAATAGAGTTCATTTCTGCTGTTTATGTCAGTGAAGGCATTACCTTTGAAAATGGGTTAATCCAAATAACTTCTGGATTGGCTATATCTAATGAGACTGTCAAGTTCCTCCACCTGGCAAAATTAACCTCAGAAAGTACCCTTCATAGTTTTACCAGGTTTTAAATTTCTTAAAGCATGTAGTTTCTAATGCTTTCTTCGGAAATTTATTTCTACCAGGAAATCCCCCATGAATTTGACAGAAACTGTTCATCTCATCACTTTAGTTCGGTTTTATTGTCTAAGTTTATGTTTCCTTTCCCTCCTGCTGCCCCCTTCCCCGAGCTCTGTAGGATATGGGAGGGTTGTTAGCTGTGTTAATTCTTGCTCCTGAAGGCGAATTACATTTTCTGAGTTTATCCTTACAAGGGAAAGTAGTTCAATGGAAGTCTTGATACCCCAAATAGCTTTTATTCTTTCTGCTCGTCTAATTAGTCTGTATCTTTATGTCTCCAAAGTAGCTCAACTTGACTGTCCCATTTTCAGTGTAGAGCAGTCTGTAAAATGCCATTCAGATGTCAGTAGTTTAGAGTTAATACCACATTAAAAAATATGATTAAAATACTTGTTGATCCTTGTTACCTTAAATTTCTTTTCACTCATTAATGAGAAGAGAGTCTCTCTTTGAGTAATTGTAATTTGCCTTATGTAATTCATAGATATTTATTTCTGCCCTCAATAAAATCTTAAGATATTTTTCTTCCTATAGTTTATAATTATTTTCTTACTGTTTACTCATTGCTATCTTTACTTTGTGACAATTGAGCTGTATTATTAAGTGTGTAGTAAGTATACTTTATATTTTTAAGACTTCTAATTTTGTAAGGTATTTTCACATTCATTATATTTTATTATCACAGTAACCTTATGAGATAGGAGGATACACTCCACCTGTTTTATAAACAGATAAAAAGAAGTGATGTAGCATAGGTGATACAGCAATAGGAATAATTTCTCTTATTAACCTTTAATCATAAGTTTTGTTTCATTCTATTTCATGATAATTTGTGACAATAGTGATTAACAATAATACCTGGAACTCTTTACCTCTTATTTATCATGTTTTTCTATATGTTAGGCAGTTACTAACATATTAGTCACTAGTTTCAATTTTCCAAAAGCTAGATATAATATTTATCTTTAAGGGCTCTAAACTCTTAAACTTTGTGAATGCACAGGCTCTGTAGCATTAATATTTTCTAGACATTTTCTAATAGAGAAATAAGACCCAGATATTGTTTTAGAATAATCAAGGATTTTTATATCAATCTTCTGATATGTTTTTAATAGAGTCTTAGATAATTCTTTAAAGAGATTTTTGTAGACTTAGCAGGAGAAAATCCCATTTGTATCTGGCAGGTCTGTCAAGAATGTCTGGTATAATTAAAGTAGGATTTTCTTTTGACAAAGTTAATTTAAAACTGTCTATTTTCCAGTGTTTCAGGGAACTCAGAATAAATTTAAACTTCTTCCTTCAAAATATTATTTAACCTTTTCAAATCCAAAATTCTCCAGATATATTTTCTTACTGTGATTTATTCTGATGGAGATTAATTGCATTTAAAATGCTTCTTAATTATGTTTATATAAATTACAGGCAACTTTATGGTCTTTGTCAATGTCTTTGAAATTCAGCTCTGTAAAGATTAGTAATGGAATATTCTCTCTGCGCTGGTATACTTTAACCTAATTCTGTCAATGGGAGTAAGAAATGAAAACCAAACCAAAGTTAGGACTGTGGACAGATTTTCAATCATAGCTCTCAACTCATTACAACAACTCTTGTTGTTTAAATATTCTATTGAAGGAAAAAGTAGAAGTTTGCTCCACTGAATATAATCTGCAGATTTGGGAGTACGGGAATAGTCACGTATTTTTTAACTTCTCCATACTATTACCATCCTTGTTCTGGAAAGTAAGTATTCTTAGGGTAGTTTACAATTTTAGTATATACACTCCTGTGAGTGCTGTCAACCAAACTGTTGAATTTAGACCCTTCCTATTTCTCACTCCTCTCCCAACATCTTGTAGAGTTAAGGAAATGGGTTTTTTAAGACAAAGAATTCATATAATTATCTTTTAAGATAAGGCAGATATTTACATAGAATCTGTAAAATCTCATGATCTCTAGAGGTTTTCATTCAGTGGCCAAGATGGATTGATCATAAAAAAATAACTGATTAGAATGAAAAATATTTTTTTTTCATTTTCTGAGGACTTTTTACACAAATGCTACTAGTGTTCTTAGAGCCTGCTTAGTGCTAGAAGAATGTGACCTTTTTATCCTTTTCCTTCTTGCTTCTCCTGATATCACCCAGATCCTGGCATTGTGCTTTGGCAGCTAGACTGTATTATTTAGACATCATAGCCGTCTGAGATTGTAGGCCTTGATTTTGGGCCCAAAGCTATTATGGTTCATTATCCTTTCCTACTTTTCAAGGTTAATACTAATATATATTATAGTGGTGAAGAGAACAATGAAAGTGATTAGTGAATCAGACTCCCATTGGTACTTAAATCTCACCTCAGTTGATAAGTTACATTCTTAAGCAAGATGATTAATTTTTCTAGTTCATTAAGATATATTTGATGCAGTTACACCTCAGAGGAATTTACTGTATATTTCTGTGTGGCTAACAAGCAGATGAGCATTTTTTTTCTATTTACTTTCTCTTATGTAACTGTTTCAAATAAAGACCTTATTTCTGAAAGGCTGAAGCAGTGACATGGGTTTTTGTAGTGCGTAAGAAAGACTGTACTTTGGAAGAACCAAAAATCATAACCATATACATGGGGTTTTATATGATTCATTTGATTTTGGTTAAAATATTGAACTCTGGATACACATTATGGCTTACAGATGAAGCTGTGATCCCACTGTGCAGTGGCATCCTTCTGGTATTTAACTTTACAACTCCCATTATGAAGTATATGTGGCATATTTTATATACATTTTTCCCTCTTAGCAAGGTTTCAATGTAAAGTCACATATGTTGGCAATTTATAATTTCATTTGTTTCAAATAAATTCAAGGATAACTACTTATGTCCAAAGGAGTGAGTTATAAAAATTTTATACTATCAGCTATTTTCAGAGTTGAAAGGGACTTTAGAGATGATTATAATGAATAGTATGGCTGATTTCCAAAATTACATTCTACCTCTTTCCATTGTACACAGTAAAGTAATAGAGTACCAGGTCGGCAAATTATATCCCATATGCTAGTATGAACCACTGTCTTTGTCAGGCCTATGGGCTCAGAATGGTTATTACATTTTACAAAATTGAAAAATAATAAAAAGAATATTAATATTAATATTTTGCCACATGAAAATCATATGAAACTCAAACTTCAGAGTCTGTAAGAAAATTTTATTGAAACACAACCATACTCATTTATGCACATGTTCTTTTTGGCTACTTTCATGCTATAATGGCAGAGTTGAGTAGTGATTACAGAGACTGCATGGTTTACAAAGAAAAAGTTTGTCTACCTATGGCTTAGAGAACTGATTCTAGAGTGAAGGGCAGCTCTTGATCAGCCTAAGCCAGTCATAGGGTGTTATTTCCTTAACCAGGGATTGTCTCAGCATCAGAAGGGCTATGTCAGTTGGATTTAAAAGATTTTTTCCTGGGTAGAAGGAAAAGAACCTTCTTTTATGAGAAAGTCACAAAAAGTCAAAGAATATATGGATATCAACAAAAATATGTATTTCTTTGTTGCTATTGGCACTTGCCTTATGGCCATAAGGAAAATAAGCCTTAGGTTAAACTCACACTGAGAGGAGGGGGAGTCAGAGGAATAATATTAAATCCAACGTAACTGGTTTTCTGTTATGTGAGCCAATGAAATTCATTGTTTTATAATTTGTTTGGGGTTTCTGGTATTTTAAATTGAAATATAATTGGAACACATATTAGTTTCAGGTGTACAACATAGTAATTTGACATTTAATACATTTTGATATCATCACCAAATAAGTTTACTTGCCATCTGTCTCTATGTAAATGTAAAGTTATTACAATATGACCTATGTTCCTTGTGTTGTATATTACATTTCATGACTTACTTACTTTATAACTGGGGGTTTATATCTCTTGATGTCCTTCACCAATTCTGCCCTCCCCCAGTTTGCCTCTCTAGAAAACTGTCAGTCTGTTCTCTTTATCTGTGAACATAGATAAAGAGTTTTGTCTTGTTTTGTGTGTTTGTTTTGTTTTTTAGATTACACGTATAAATGAAATCTTACAGTATTTGTCTTTCACTATCTGATTTATTTTATCAACAAATATTCTCCAATATGCTATATTGTCACAAATAGCAAGACTTTACTCTTTTTCATAGCTGAACAATATTACATTATGATAAATAGATGGATAGATAGATATCATTTCTTCTTTATCCATTCATCTGTCAATGGACACTTAGATTGCTTCTGTATTTTGGTTATTATAAATTATACTGCGATAAACATAAGACTGCATAAATCATTCTGAGTTAGTGTTTTCATTTATTTATTTATTTTTAAAGATTTTATTTATTTATTCATGAGACACACACAGAGAGAGGGAGAGAGAGAGAGAGAGAGAGAGAGAGAGGCAAAGACACAGGCAGAGGGAGAAGCAGGCTCCATGCAGGGAGCCTGATGTGGGACTTGATCCTGGGTCTCCAGGATCACGGCCTCGGCCAAAGGCGGCGCTAAACTGCTCAGCCACCCTGGCTGCCCAGGGCCATTTTTTTTGATAGGGATCACGTTGAATCTGTATATTGCTTTGGGTAAAATGGAAATTTTAACGACATTAGTTCTTTCAATCCATGAGCATGGTATATCTTCCCATTTATATGTGTCTTACATTTTTTTCATCAATGTTGTATTTGTCTTGTACCTTCTTGGTTAAATTTATTCCTAGGTATTATACTCTTTTGAATGCAATTGTGAATGGGATTTTTTTCTTAATTTCTTTTTCTGATAGTTCATTATATGTTTATAGAAATGCAACTGATTTCTGTGTATTAATTTTGAAATCTGCAACTTCATTGAATTCATTTATTAGTTATAGTTTTTGTTGGCTTTATTTATTTATTTATTGAATGTTTTTGTTGGTTTCTTTAGGATTTTCTACATGTAGTATCATGTCATTCACAAATAATGACAGTTTTCCTTTTTTTTTTTTAACCAATTTGAATGCCTTTTACTTCTTTTTCTTGCTTAATTGCAAGAACTTTCAATAGTATGTTAACTAAGAGTGGTGAGAATGAACATCTTTTCCTGTTCCTGATCTTGGAGTATAATGTTAGCTGTGGGTCTGTCATATATGGTCTTTATTATGTTGAGGTACATTTTCCTGTACCTACTTTATTGAGAGTTTTTATCATAAATGGGTGTTGTATTTTGTCAAATACTTTTTCTGCATCTATTGAGGTGATCAAATGATTTTTATCTTTCCTTTTGTTAGTGTATATCACATTGATTGATTTGCAAATGTTCAACCATTCTTACATTCCTGGAATAAATAGCACTTGATCTTGCTGTATGATCTTTTAACATATTGTTGAAGTAAGTTTGCTAATATCTTGTTGAGGATTTTTGCATCTATGCTCATCATGGATATTGGCTTGTAATTTTCTTTCTTTTTTTCTCGTATCTTGTCTGGTTTGATATCAGCTTAATGTCAGCCTCATAAAATTAGTTTGGAAGTATTCCCTTCTTTCACTTGTTTGAACAGTTTAGAAAGTATAGGTATTAAATCTTTGAATGTTTGGTAAAATTAATCAGTGAAGTCATTTGGTCCTGGACTTTTATTCATTGGAAGCTTTCTTTTTAATACTGATCCAATCTCCTTACTAGTAATCAATATATTCAGATTATCTATTTCTTCACAATTCAGTCTTGAAAGATTGTGGGTTTCTAATAATTTATCCTCTTGTTCTAGATTGTCCAATTTTTTGGCATATATTCATAGTAGTATCTTATGATCTTTTGTATTTCTGTGGTATCAGTTATAATTTCTCTTTTACTTCTGATTTTATTTATTTGGGTCCACTTTTTTTGGACATGTTTGGCTAAATGTTTGGTATTTTTGTTTATCTTTTCAAAGAAGTTTTTAGTTTCATTGATCTTCTTAATTGTTTTTTTGTCTCTATTTCATTTATTTCTGCTCTGATTTTAATCATTTCCTTCCTCCTACTAACTTAAGCTTCATTTGTTCTTTTAGTTCTTTTAAGGTGTAGAGTTAGATTGTTTATTTGATATTTTTCTTGTCTCTTGAGGTAGACCTGTATCACTATGAACCCCTCTCAGAATGCCTTTGCTACATTCTATAGATTTTGAAATGTGTTTTCATTTTCATTTATCTCAAGGTATTTTTAATTTCCTCTTAGATTTCTTTGTGGTTATTTAGTAGCATGTTGTTTAGTCTCCATGTATTTGTATTTTTTCAAATATTCTACTTATAAATGATTTCTAATTTCATACTATTATGATCTGAAAAGATACTTGATAAAATTCAGTCTTCTGAAATTTATTGAGACTCGTTTGGTGGCCTAACATGATCTATCTTGGAGAATGTTTCATGTGTACTTGAAAAGAATGTGTATTATGTTGGTTTGGGATGGAATAATCTGTATTTATTAAATCCAGTTGGTCTAATATGTTGTTTAAGGCCAATGCTTCCTTACTGTTTTTTTTTTCTGAAAAAAATGATGCAAATGGGAAATCAAAGTCTCCTCCTATTATCTTGTTGCTATCAATTTCTTCCTTTATGTCTGTAAATATTTATTTTATATGTTTAAGTACTCCTATATTGGGTGCATAAATATTTATTAATGTTATATCCTCTTGTTGGATTCACCCCTTTATCATTATATAATGCCTTTTGTCTTTTGTTATGGTCTTTGTCTTAAAGTCTATTTTGTCTGATTTAAGCGTTGCTAAATCATTAGCTATTTGATTTATGCTATTTTCATTAGCTATGGAATAAGTTTTTTCCATCTCTCCAGTTTTAGTCTGTGTGAGTCTCTAGATCTGAATTGAGCCTCCTCTTGGTAGCATCTAGATGGATCTTGTTTTTTATCCATTCAGCCAACCTATGTTTTTTAATTGGGGAATTTAGTTCATTTACATTTATTTATTTTTAAGATTTTATTTATTTATTCATGAGGCACACACACACACACACAGAGAGAGAGAGAGAGAGAGAGAGAGAGAGAGAGGCAGAGACACAGGCAGAGGGAGAAGCAAGCTTCATTCAGGGAGCCTGACGAGGGACTTGATCCTGGGTCTCCAGGATCACGCCCTGGGCTGAAGGTGGCGCTAAACCGCAGAGCCACCCGGGCTGCCCAGTTCATTTATATTTAAAGTAATTATTAATATATATGTACTTATTGCCATTACATTCATTGTTTTCTGTTTGTTTTTGTAATTATTCTGTTTCTTTTTTCTTCTCTTGCTCTTTTCCTTTGTGATTTGATAGCTTTCTTTAGTTTTATGTTTAGATTCCTTTCTCATTATTTTTTGTGTATCTAGTATAGGTTTTTGGTTTGTGGTCAGTGTGAGATTCATATATGATATCATATATTGTTATTATCAGATATCAGTCTATTTTAAGTTGATAGTCACTTGAGTTTGGCTGTACCCTATTTATGCTCCCCTAACCTGTTTTATCTTTTTGACATCATATTTTACATCTTTTTTTTTGTGTATTCCTAATCTAACTATTGTAGATATAGTTGATTTTAACACTTTTGTTTTTTAACTTTCATACTAGCTTTATAAGTAGTTTTATATATTATTTTATTTTATATATTATTTTTGGTTATGGCCTTTACTCTTTAGCTTAAAGAAGTCCCTTTAACAGTGCTTTTAATGTCAGTTTAGTGGTGATAAATTCCCTTAGCTTTTGCTTGTCTGAGAAACTTTGTTTTTTTCAATTCTGAATTGTAGCCTTGACAGATAGAACATTCTTGGTTGGAAGTTTTCTTTTTGCATTTTGAATGTATCATGCCACATGCCACTATCTTCTGGCCTGTAAAGTTTCTGCTGAAAAATCAATAGATAGTCTTATGGAATTTCCCTTGAATATAACTTTTTCTCTTACTGTTTTAGGACTCTCTATCTTTAGCTTTTGACATTTTAATTATAATGCATCTTGGTGTGGATCATTTGAGGTTACTCTTATTGGGGACTCTTTGTGTTCCTGAACTTAGGTGTTTATTTCCTCTCCTAGGATAGGGAATTTTTTTAGTTATCGTCTGTTCAAATAAGTTTTTTTTTTGTCCCCTTTTTCTCTCTTCTCTCCTGGGATTCCTATAATTTGAGTGTTAGTATGTTTGATGTCGTCTCACAGGTCCCTTAAGCTATCATCATCTTTTAAAATTTCCTTTTTTTATTTTTTTTCTGTTTTGTTTCAGTGGTTTCCACTATCCTGTCTTCTAGGTCACGGATCTATTTTTTTTTTATTCTCTCTACTGTATTTTTTGGTTCAGATATTATATTGTTTAGCTCTGTGAGCTCAATTTGGTACTTTCTTATATTTTCTATCTCTTTGTTGAAGTTCCAGGTGTGTTCACTTATTCTTCTTCTGATTTTGGTGACTATCTTTATGGCCATTAATTCAAACTCTTTATTCAGTAAATTACTCATCTCTGTTTCATTAAGATTTTTTTTCTGGGATTTTATCTTGTTGCTTTATGGAACATGTTCATTGGAACATGTTCCTCTGTTTCCTCATTTTGCTTGGTTTTCTGTGTTTGTTTCTGGTATTATGCGAAACAGTTATCTCTAGTGGTCTTGAAGAAGTGGCTCTCTATAGGAGTTGAACCTTATCATTTAACCTTACCCTAGTTCTTGGTTGACTCTTGAGCTGTCCGTTGGATTGTTTTAGAACTTTGTGGTTCAGAAATTCAATCCCCCTGGCCACCTGAGCCTGCCACTCAAGGGATATCCCTCATGTAGGCTGGGTGTGCACCTTGGCTCTGGTGGTGCTTCATGAGCAGCTGGGGGAGGGGGTGGGGGAGGTAGAGCCATTTACCTCTGCTGTTAGGTACTTAGAGTGAGGGTACAAAAATGGCACCTACCAGTGTTGGTGCCAGGAAGGTAGAGGGAGCCAATAACAGCAGCATCTGCCAGCATATCCCTGGAGAGAGTCCCAACAGACTTCTGCTTCTTTGGTAGCTTTAAGTTTAGCAAGTAAATCTCCTTCACCTATAATTTAGGTTCTTTTCAAAATGTTGTTTTTTGTGCTGTGTCCCAAGGAGTGTTGTTCTGCACGTAAGTCATTTAAGTAAGAGCAGAATCTTCATTCCCTACCGCCCTGTGTTTCCCCTGAACAAAATCTACTATTGGTTTTCAAAGCTGGACATTTTGGAGCTTGTGTCTCTCATGCAGGACCTGAAGGGTGGGGTATCTTGTTTGGGGTACAAACTTCTTTCCCTTAGGGAGAAATGATTTATATATCTAATATTTAAATATCAATGATGTTTTATATACATACATGTATATATATATATAAATATATAAATATATATGTGTGTGTGTGTGTACTTTTTTTTGCGCTCCCTCCTGATTGTTGGTTGCCCCTCTGGGGGTGGGGTTTTTGGTGAGAGCATGTCTCTGCCTCTTTTACCAGTCTTTTTTTTTTATGTTAAAGATTATTTATTTATTTATTCATGAGAGACATGAGAGAGAGGCAAAGACATAGGCAGAGGGAGAAGCAGGCTCCATGCAGGAAGCCAAATGTGGAACTCGATCCTGGGATTCCAGGATCATGCCCTGAGCCAAAGGCAGATGCTCAACCGCTGAGCCACCCAGGTATCCCTCCTACCAGTCTTGATGTGGTCTTTTTATCCTTTGTTGTGGAGCAGGTGTTCAGCTACTACTCAGGTTCTTTTAGGGGCTATTTTTCCATATGTAGCTGTGTATTTGTTTTGTTCATGGGAGGAGATGAATTTGTATCTTCCTATACTATCATCTTGAATCACCTCCTCTGAGTTTTCTGCTATTGATAAATTCTACTTTGCCTCCATGTATAGTATTATAAAATAAATATTAATGCATTAAAACCACCACAAAATCCAAACCAGGGACCCAAACCTACTTGATGGAAATTGCTATACTGCTATACTTGATGAGAATTGCTAAGTTGCTATACTAAAGGAATTCCTATACTGGGAAATATTTACTGAGGGTCTCAATATTCTAATCAGTCCATTAGGTGCTTTATGTCATTAGGCCTATAGCATATGACATAGATATCATCTCTATTTTATAAATAAGAACTCTAAAGTTATCCAATTTTATAAGATCACACAGCTAGAATGTGATACAGTGACCCAAGTCTGTTTCCCTAGTCCTTCCCCTATACACTGAAGTAAACATTGTTTGTAGGATACTCAATGTTTTTTTGTACTCAGTAGGACTGTGGAAGGTAATTCACTGTGATATGGTTGCTTTATATAAGGAGTTAATGCCTTAAAAAATTAAATAGAGTTAATATTTGATCATCTGAGAGCAGAATAATTATACTGAAGTTATTTTTAAAATACGAATTTAGTTTTTAGAGCATCTTCAGGTTCACTGAAAAATTGAGGGGAAGATACAGAGATTTCCTATAAACCTCTGACCCCACACATGCATAGCTTCCCTCATTATCAACATCCCCCACCAGAATGTTATATTTGTTACAACTGATGAACTTACACTGACACAGTATTATCATATAAAGTCTGTGGTTAACATTAGGATTCACTCTGAGTGTTATATATTCTATATGGGTTTGGACAAAAATATAAACACATGTATCCAATATTATGCTATCATGCGGAGTATTTTCACTGCCCTAAAAATCCTCTGTTTAATGTATTTCTCCCTTCCAAATCCCCTAGTTTTGTAAAAGGAGATACTTTTTTTTTTAAGATTTTATTTATTTATTCATGAGAGACACAGATAGAGAGAGAGAGGCAGAGACACAGACAGAGGAGAAGCAGGCTCCATGCAGGGAGCCCGATGTGGGACTCGATCCTGGGACTCGATCCTGGGACTCCAGGATCACGCCCTGGGCCGAAGACAGGTGCCAAACCGCTGAGCCACCCAGGGATCCCCAGGAGATACTTTTTTGATTTGTTAGTGTTCTTTAATGTTTTTTATTACATAAAACTCTTGCAAAAAAATTAAAATGTATGCAATTACTGATACCTGTTTTTTACTTACAAAAATGGGAATTTTATATGGTTCAATCTAATGCTAAGGCAAAACTTTAAAGTTTCTCTTTACCCCTAATCCATTCTTACATAATTTGGTGTATATCATTACAGTGTCCTTTCTCTGTATGTGTGTATGTGCCATAAAAAGAATCATACAATATAAATTCTTTGGCAACTTTGAGTGTTTCTTAAAAACAGAATTTACTATTTTTTAAAATAAAAAAGTCAAAAATTATTATTGAAGTATAAAAAGGTTGTCATTGAAGTATAATTGCCATACAGTGTTATGTTGCTTTCAGGTGTACAGTTTATTGATTCAGCAATTCTATACATTACTCATTGCTCACCCAGTAAGTGTAGTCACCATCTCTTCCCATACAAAATTATTATAATGTTACTGGCTATATTCCCTACATTGTGCTTTTTATCTCCATGACTTGTTTACTTTATAAGTAGAAGTTTGTACCTCTTAATTTCCTTTATCTGTTTCATTCATCCCTCTACCTACCTCCCCTCTGGCAACCACCAGTTTATTGTTTATGTTTAAGAGTCCGTTTGTTCATTTCTTTTGTTTTTTAGATTTCACATGTAAGTAAAATCATATGGTATTTGTCTTCGTCAACTTATTTCACTTAGCATAATATCTTCTAGGTCCATCCATCTTATCACAAATGCCAAGCTCTCCTTCTTTTTTATTACTAATATTCCATTGTGTGTGTGTGTGTGTGTGTGTTTGTATGTGGGTGTGTATATACCACATCTTTATCCATTCATCTATCAACAGGGATTGGGTTGATTCCATATCTTGCCTATTGTAAATTATTCTGTAATAAGCATGAGGGAGCATTTACCTTTTTTTTGAATCCATGTTTACATTCTGTTTGGGTAAATGCCCAGTAGTGGACTTCCTGGATCATATAATAATACTATTTTTAATTTTTTGAGGAACCTCCAAACTGTTTTCCACAGTGGTTGCACCAACTGACATTCCTACCAAGAGTGCACAGGGGTTCTCTTTTCTTCACATTCTCTCCAACACTCGTTATTTCTTGTCTTTTTTTGTACTAACCATTCTGACAGGTGTAAGGTAATATCTCATTGTGGTTTTGATTTGCATCCCTTGATGATGAGCGATGTTGAACATCTTTTCCTGTGTCTGTTGGCCACCTGTAGTCTTCTTTTAAAAAAATATCTATTCAGGTCTTCTGCCCATTTTTTAAAAATGTTTTATTTATTCATGAGAGAGAGAGAGGAGAGGCAGAGAGAGAGAGAGAGACAGAGACAGAAGCAGGCTCCATGCAGGGAGCCTGATGTGGGACTCCATCCCCGGTCTCCAGGATCAGGCCCTGAGCTGAATGCGGCACTAAACCACTGAGCCACCCAGGCTGCCCCCATTTTTAAATCAGGTTGTTTGTTTTTTTGGTGTGGAGTTATATGAGTTCTTTATGTATTTTAGATATTGGCCCCTTATCAGATATATGATTTGCAAATACCTTCTACCATTTGGGAGGTTGTCTTTTTATTTTGTTGATGATCTCCTTTGCTGTGCAGAAGGTTTTTAGGTTGACATAGTTCCATTTGTTTATTTTTGCTTTTGTTGTCATTGTTTCTGGAGTCAGATCCAGTGAGGTGGTGCTTTGGAGGGATACGTGCAGAACCAGAGGGGTTGGGTGGGGTGGACCCACATGAGAATGCTCAGGTGGGGCACACAGTGCTAGTAAGGTAGATGGAGAGTGTAGAGTTGGCTTCCACAAATGTTCTGCTGTCTAGGCTGCAAGAGGGGAAGAGAAATGGCACCTGCCAGCACTTCTGCTCCCAGAGAAATCTCCTATAGATCCCTGCCCCTCTGATAGGTTTTCTAGGATTAGTCAATAAATTTCCTTCACCTATACCCCAGGCACTTTTCAAACTGCTGTTTCTGTGCTGTGTCTTAAGCTGAATTATTTAGTATACTCTCTCTTTAGGAGGGAGGACTCAAGTTTCCTATTGCCCTCATGTTCCCCCAGAGTTAAGCCTGCTAATTTAAAAGCTCCTGGGGTTAAGCCCTGCTGGTTTTCAAAGTAAGATGTTAAGGGGATTTGTCTTCCCAGTGTGGGTCCTCAGTGCCAGGAGTGCCTGGTGTGGGGTCTGAGCCTTTTGCCTTTCCGTGTTTGTGATGTCCCTCCTGTTTGATTAATACTGCCAGGGGTTTGGTTCCCAACCACATCTCTGCCTTTTCTTACCTTTTGTATGCAGCCTTCTCTCTATGACTAGCTGTGGAAGGTCTGTCCTGCCAGTCTTCAGGTCATTTTCAGAGTTAGGTACATAAAGGTAGCTATTGCCCCATGTATCTGTGGAACGAGATAAGATTGGGATCCTCCTACTTCACCATCTACCCTCCTTCCTACCATGAGGTTTATTGAAGTGGTTTTTGTATTACCAAGAAATTTAAAATTCCTTTACTCATCTACTTATAAGCATTTCTGACACTACATATTGGTAAATATCAATCTGCTTAATCACAGCCTTCTGAAATCTCACCTTTATTCTTTGTTTTATGGTTATAAGAGATCTTTTTAAGATAAATACGTTTGCAAGGAAGTTTTGAGGGACTGACTTTATATCAATGTAAGACTTGTTTACTCTCCAAACGCAGCCAACTAGATAGCTGCCTAAGCCTCCCTGCATCAGATTTTTACATTTTACAGATGGACTTTTGTTTACTTAAAGAGGAAACATGGAAATCATTTTCTGCTAGAAAAAGGGAGGGAAAACCATATTAAAATATAAGTATAAACCACTTTACAATTTTAAACATACTAATTATATTTATATTACCCCTGCTACTGTTTCCTCCCATCAATGTGAATAAATAAGAATATAAAGCACTTGTTCTCAATGCAACTATATCCATTTAAAAAGTAAGTCTTCATGAAATTATTACATATTTAAAATTGAATAGTTTATAATAAAAATTTCCCAGGTTTTTTTGTGCAACATTTTAACAAAAAGTGACAACTTTTTGAGATTTTTAGAGGAATTCATCCTACTTTAAAATGACACATATTATCTGGGGTATGCATATTTGGACTCAGTAGTTTGCTGCTTGCATACTATACTAATCTGCTGTGCTAATCTTTTCTTGGCTTCCCTCTTCAGATATGGTCCTTGACCAACAAGTGAGCTCAGGTCAACTCAATGAGGATGTACGCCACAGGGTCCATGAGGCACTGATGAAACAGCATCACCATCAGAATCAGAAAAAACTCACCAATAGAATTCCCATTGTTCGTTCCTTTGCTGATATTGGCAAGAAACAATCAGAACCAAATTCCATGGATAAAAATGGTAAATATTTCTTTATTGTACTCTTGATGTTAATATAGGTATCTGAAATTTCAAAGTGCTTCTTAATTCTTTAAAATATATTTTATTTAAAAAATGATCTATTGAAATACAGATTGTTGTAGTAGAATTCTTTTTTATACATATGTAGTCTGATTATCAAGCATCAAATTGTAGAAATTTTAATAAAGAATTTGAATTTCCTGAAATACTCATGAAAGAATGCAAAGGAAACTTTTATCTAATAAGTTATATATTCAAATGCAGCAAATATCAACTGAGCATCAGTTGTATCCCAATCAAGGTCCTAGTCTTTGTCCCACAACTTGGGAGTGTAATGTAATGCTTTGAGTTACGGTTTTTTTAAGTTAAAATTAATAATGATCACCAATCATTGTTTGCAGAAAAAAAAAGATACTTATTTCATGTTGTTCATACTCAACAAATTCCATGAGAGATTAACTAGTGTATTGCTTGTGGCTTTACATATAAGCCTGATTTCCAGTTCATAGGCTCATTGCTGTTTGCAGTGCTACATCTTCAGTGTCCATGGAGCCACAGTATACTTACTATATTTGCACACCAACATAGATGACACCAATCACTTTGTTTTTTTTTTTTTTTTAGCAATTATGACTTCCTCTTTATGACTTGCACTTCAGACTATTTTGTCCTTCTTTTGTATTTTGTCCTCTCCTTTCATGATTTTAACCTTCATCATTTACACTAAAGAAGTTGCTTAGGACTCTCTTGTTACATCATCTTTTCCATTAGTCTTGTGAAGGAAAATAAAGTTATGATGAGGATAATATGAATTTGTTAAACTTTTGTCAGCCATAAAAGTTCCCAGTTTTAAAAGATAAAAGTTAGTGAAAGTAATTTCAAATGCTGTTCTAGAAACACTCCAACTTGCACAAATGCACTAAAGCATATATTTTTCTGCATGGACTATTTTATGTCATTTTACTCCTACTTTCAAAAGCTTTAGTGATGCCTTAAATACAAATGCATGAAAATGATTTTTCTCCACATCTTTAAATGGGCTTTTTAAACCAATTTTCCTACTGTTGAATCAAATATATACATATAGGAGAAATGCTTTAATTAAATCAATGAAGATGATTAGATGTACTATTGTTTCAGAGCACAGAACCAGTTCTTAATGGCAAAGTGATTTTTGAAGTACTTGTTTGAATCTTTAAGTCATTATAGTTATATGGCGTCTGTAGTTGTGCATGCACACGTATCCCCTACTTTCTGAAACTTCGTGTTATGCCACTTTACTTTGTTTTTTGTTCTTTTTTTAAGGATTTTTTTTTTATTTGAGAGAGAGAGCACGTGATGCACATGCACGCATGATGGGGGAGGGGCAGAGGTAGAGAGAGAGAATTTCTAGCAGACTGCTTTCTGAGCACGGAGCCCAATGCTGGGCTCGATTGCATGCCCTTGAGATCATGACCTGAACCAAAATCAAGTTGGTCACTTAACCTACTGAACCACCCAGGCACTCCATGCCACTTCACTTTTACAAAAGTCCTACATTAGTGCCTATTTTCATTAACCAAAAGAAATCTGAAGAGGATTTTGCTTTTATAAAAAAAAAAAAACCTGTTATTGTACTAATGTAGGTCTTAAAAGTGAAGTGGCATTAAGACAAACTTTCTGAAAGTGGGGCATTCTCTTCACTTCATGCCGTTTTGGCTTATGAAGGGTTTCGTAGAAACACTCTACTTTTGCATAGTACTTTATTGTAGTAAGTTCAATAAAGTACTTTATAACATATACCAATTTGTATTTGTAGATTCCACTGAGGATTTTGAGAATTTGTAATTTGCTTTAAATCACATCATATATAAAAAATATATTCATATTCTAAATAACAATATACTTTATAAGTAAAAATGACAAAATGAAGCTCTTATATTCTGAGACTTAATCTAAATGTAGTACGTTTATTAGGCTTGTAATACTAGAACTTATTTGGGTATTATGATATTAAGAAATGAATTCAGATATTTACTAATTTTGACGTTAGGCCTATGTCTACATGATTCTGAAGACCTTATTGAAATATCTTATGAACTAACTCTCTATGAATGCGGCACATTTAAAAAATTCTGCCTTGATTTGATTATTTTTGATAGAAATCATACAATAAAATCTATGCCTATAAGTAGGATATGTGTTTATTTAAAAATGCAAGGATCTTGGATTGTGAACTAGCCATAATTTATATATCAAATTTCCCTGGGAATAATGTTTACTATAAAATAATTTTATTGCATTTTGTTCTTGGAAGGAAGAAGGTAGTAAACCTACTGGATGACTAATTTATTGTAATATTATATAGACCTAAACATACTATTTGATATTGCTTTAAACTTCTGGTAAACATAAGAAACAATGATAGAATTATAGCCTTGAATCACAAGTCTACATATAGATACCTAGAGATATAGCTTTCTAAAAGCCTACATTTTGCCTTATTGAGGCAAATGCTCAGTTTTTCTGAAAACTAGAATGTGAGGAGTTCTGAAGTGATTGTGTCACCATCTGTATAATCAGCCTTTATCTAAACACGTAGAGATCTTTTTGAGGCACACGTTAGGGTAATAAAAACTTGGAAACATTTCTAATAAGATTCATATACCCAATTAAGTATTGTTGTAGAGTATGCTGTCAGAAATGGCTTTCTAAGCCTAGGCTTATAACACCTCCTTGTGACTCTGTTTTGCTTCTTCATACACTGCATAATTACGCGTTGAGAATTCTGAAAATATGTATAGACTTCACCAATTTAGAAATAAATCTCCTATCCAGAAGTGAAAAAAAGTGTGAAAGACCTTTATTACTAAGGTTCTCAATCTACTTAGGAACTCTAAAAACTGACAAATTCTAGATAAACAAACAAATCGAAATTCATAGTCATAAATATAGATTTGACATTGTTTCAAAATATGCAATAGAGATCTATTTTTTTGTGTGTGCAGTACAGAGAGATGCAAAAGGATTTTAAGAAATCCAAAAGGGTGAAAATAATATTATTATTTAAAAAAATCTCTTCAGCAGACTATTTATGCAAAAAAGACTGACTTTTTTCTTTTAAGATTATAGAATAGGAATTATATGGAATGAAGATTTTCTAGAAACCTGAAAACAGAAAATGTTTGCTTTCACCAGCAAAGGGGTAGAAATAGCCCCCTCTTGTTTTTAATATACTTTCACTTTTGAGGCAAAACAATTGAAATTTCCTCAAGAGTGAACTGATATTTATATAAAGAAGTCTAAAAGAGTTGAATAGGATAAGATTTCTGATTCTTTAACTGACTTTTCCTTGAGCATATTATCTTGGTAGTAATCCCAAGGGCTAATTAAATTCAGATGTTTCAAACGGAGAGTCTCAAATGTGGATCTTCCCCATTTTATAGATTTGATTTGCAAGGTAGTGATTTCCTTGTTCCTCCTCTCAAGTCTGCACTATTTTGTTCATAACTTTTTTAGTGATTTGTGATAATTTGTTAGTCTCACCTCTAAATATGTTAGCTTTACTTTTTTGTACAATTTTTTTCTTGGTGTTTTGCACATTCTCTTAAGGGCTAAGTTGCAGGATGCTATATGGATTCACCGTGCATTTTAATGCCACCATGCTGTGTTTAACTTTCACTTTTCATTAAGCATCAAAACTGTGAGAATTAAATGTCTGATTCTGATGTTTCAATAAAAAGTGACAGTTACATTTGGCAAAACAACAGCAAAAAATAATAGAAAAATAATATCTCCTTTAACATTAAAACCCTGAAAATGATATGGGTAGAAAGTACTCAGAATAAATATATCAAGAATAATCAGTAATTCCTTGAAACTAGGACTTTCTAAACATAAAACTAAGACTTTTGAGTTAAATTATCTCAAAAGTAAATATATCAGTATTTGTATTTATCATTTTGGTCATGTATTTGATTATGTATTGAGACATTTGGATTACAAATCTATTAAGTATTCTCACCCTTCTGATAACATTTATATGTTTTAAAAATAATTTAAGACTTAGGTGTTTGATCAGGTGTAGTTTATTTTCATTCTACTGTGTTCCACTAATAATTCTATTTCTTTTCCTTCACAAATCTTTTCTCTCTCCTATTATAAGTTGCATCTTTTATTTAGGATCGCAGAAGGAGTTACAGAGCAGAAGGTTTCTAACTTAGTTTCAAAATCATAGGTTACTGGAGAACACTTAGTTTGAAAGGATGAGGTATGAGTTAATTCCGTAGGCCTGTGTAGATTCCAGCCCTTAAATTAATGTACACATGTTTACTGTGAATGATTTTTATTTGTGGCTTTTGGAAATCAGTTTTATTGCTTTATAATCACTTCTTTTACAAACACTGTACTTTTTATTTTCAGATGTATAATGTTTGCATATGTTGAGATATTTATATGCTTTCAAGTTTTTTAAATACTGTGGTCTCATAAGTAAGATAACGAAGAGTTTAAAAGTTATTCCTCATATTGTTCTACCTTTGAAGAGAAAAAACCTAGACTTATAATTCTTAGAATTACTTGAGAGAAAACATGTTAAAAGATTCGTGTAGATGACAGAAGTAAACATTGTTATTCAATAAAGGTATTTTTCCATTGTTCCAAAAAAAAAAAAAAATCAAGGTGGCTTGTTAACAAAACTGACAGTTCTATTCAGAGGCTATATTGTGGCTACTGAGTTTTAGAAAATCAAGACTAGATATTAACAGCAAAAATAGACCTAATATGATGTGTTTAAATTTATTATTTCTTATATTACATTAATTATTTTCAGGCATACTAATTTTTCTCCAGGTTTAATTATGTGCATACTTTTTATGTTTTTGAAATATAGCTCACCTAATCAACATTTTCTAAATATTTAGCCTTTCTTTCTTCATGTTTTCTATTCCCATGAATAAATGTATTGTTACACATGTATGTAACTTTGTCATTCATCTTTATATTTCTTTATTTTGCTCTGTCTTGTGTCTGTCTCTAACAGGCTCATCTCATCTCTGTACCTCCCTCATCTCCTACCCTTTGGGTACTCTAAATGCGTTGAAGGTTTCTGAGGTAGTGTAAATCAGCTTGGTCTCAAGGTTAATAGTAATGTACCTTTATGTCTTCATCCCAGTTTCCTTCAATACACATGAGTTTCAGCGAATTAAGCAGTAGCAAATAATGCTATACTTATGTGATATATTATTCTCCTACTGATTTGAATTTGGCCAAATAGAAGTTAAAAAGCTGCTGTTTCACAATACTTATGTACATAATTTATTTAAAGAAGAAGAAAACTATAGGTAAGGGCTTAAATGAGTTAATATGATACTTTACAGATACTTTGAGAACATATTTTACAGTTGTTTTTCCATAATGAGGTGTTTTAATAATACTGACATTACTTAAAATTAAAAAAATTGTACTTTTGACATAATCTTACATTCCTTCCCCACAACTTTATGAAGAGGGAAATGACTATGTCAGTCTCACAATGGCCTTAATGAAAAATTTATGAAGTAACAGGTAGAAAGCAGAGCTTTCACTTTCTAATTAGCAGTTACTTAAATTATTCTTAATTTTCTCCTATACTTGCCCCACATCTTTTATAATTTGCCTCAGAAAAATACGTGGTCTATAATAACTTTTTATCTGATGGATCCATGCTCCCTCATGGAAGTCCAGAGGAAAAATGAATTCATGACTCAAAGGAAAATTAATTCAAGTAGTTGCTAAATATGAATACTGCATAATATGCACTTTAATTAATAAGATGTATGACAAATATTAGAATTTTGGATTTAAGATGGTGAACTAGTTGAGTTTAAAAGCCTGGAAAAATAGGGGCACCTGGCTGGATCAGTTGGTAAAGCAAGTGACTCTTGTCTTTGGAGTCATGAGCCCCAGGTTGGGTATAAAGCCCACTCTAAAAACACTCTGGAAACATAAACACATGTAGGATTATGTTAGATTTCTTAAGTGTTTAAATTTAAATAGTCAGGACCATTTCCCAGTTAATATCAATAGTGTCCACTTTTCAATTGTTTTACTCTAAATAAAATTAGACTACAGAGTTAATAACTCTCTCTCTTTGGATAGTAATCTTCATCCCTTAAAATTACTTAGATATTGTAATAACAGATGTGACTAAATATTGCAATGACATTTATTTATAGGATATATTAATACAGATATTGATCAGTGGGTAGAATGAAGGTAATATAAAGAAATAGGCAAAAATATGCATGTTCAAAAGCATTGTGGCATCATGATTAGAAAGAGTATCATAAAAGTTAGCATTTATAAAACTTCCACACATGTGAGTGCCAAGTCTTAACCTTATACCACTTTGTCCTGGAGAGAAAAATATCCTAACAAATTCTTTGTTATTCTCTTAGAAAACATACTCTCACTTTTGTTTGAAGGTAAAATCCTGTACCTGAAAATTGTCAATCTGTGAATTACTTTTGTCTTAAACAGAGAGAAAATAAGGGATACCATTTCAAAATCTATATTTACTGCTTCTTTTTATGTAATAATATTTAAGTTAATAAAAGTCGCTTTGAAATCCAAGCCCATTCCCTTCTTCCGAAAGGCAGTAACATTTGGAATAAAGTATGAAAAGATCAGTGTCTACAAAGACATAGTCATAAATTTTTTTGATTTGTGGAACTTTTGGTCATCCAACAGACTATACTTTGTGATTTTAGTGTTTTAGATAGATAGATAAATAGATGATAGATAGATAGATAGATAGATAGATAGATAGATAGATATAGATCTAGGTGTATGACAAATACACTTTTAAGCCCGTTAAAGACTTCTGTTTTTTAAAAATAACTCAAACCAAAATTGTCGTTTAATTTTTAAATAATAATATCTATGTATTTTTCTCCATCCTGCCAAGTTTTCAGATACTGCCTAGAAGATAGTCACATTTAATGTCTATTGTTTCATTTTAACAAATTAATGTACATACTAAGAAATAAAATTTGGAGTTCTCTAAACTTTGCAGGACAGTTAATGTGATTAAATATATTTATTACTAATATTTACTACTACTATTTAACCATTACCTCTGAAATGTAAAACATATCAAATTTGTGGTTTATATTTCTATAGCATAGGTTGGTAATTTATAGGCCTTTTTCCTGTATTAGCAGACATCCCATACATATCTCTAGAATTAAAACTTGCAAAAAATTATCCTATGTCTTCTGCTAGTTAAGTATTCTCTGCTAGATCCTTATTCATGTTGCTTAAAGTATTCATAGAGATATATTTCAAGTCTCTTTTCTGATTATCACCTCTATGAGGTAATACTTTGTAAAATTTTTATCGTCTTAGAGCAAGAACAGAATAGAACAATACATCTCAACGCTAATATTTGTTAGAGGAAATACAAATGCCATGTTTTCAAGATATCACATGAGTTGAAAGTAATTTATAAAATATTCTGCTTTTAAAGTATATATATGAAAACACAGGGTATCCAATTTTTTCAGATTTTAAGTTACGGCATATTTTCTATCCAATTTAATCTCTTCAAAGTGGGTAATTTTACATTGGATGACTCTCTTTCTTATGTATTTACTGATCGAATTAAATAATTGTCCCTTCATGTAGTTTTATCATATGAAATAAATTATTGTAAGAAAGCCAATATATATTTATTTAATTTTTCCATTCCTTGAATTTCACCATCCAGTTTTATGGAACATTCAGTAAATATATTTATTTAATTTTTTCATGCCTTGAATTTCACCATCCAATTTTATGGAACATTCAGTAAATTTAGGTTTAAATATATCTAATGTTCTAATTCATGAAAATATGGAGAAATGATGTGAAACTGGTGATTGAAGACATCTGTTAGTAGCACAAATGCATTATGTAAAAGGTTTTTTAGAATTACAGTTATTATTTTGAGAATGATAAATGAAATGGCTGCTAATGAACAGTTCACAGTCATAGCCGCACATGGCGGTTAGAAATGGGAGAATTAAAATAATTGATGCAGCTTACGTCTGTCATTTCTCTGAAGTTCGTGTATCTCTTGGAATATGATATAATCAGAATTTGTGCACATAGTTGGAAGTAAATTTGCTTTAAAAACTCATTTTAAAAATCTTCACCCAATGTATTATTTTACTTTGTGTAACGAAAACAGAGAAATATTTAAGTTTTGGAAGAATCTTAAGTCCATTACTCTCAATAATTTTAAAACATAACAAAATTGTACTTATTAATAAATGACCCCTGCCTGAGAGCCTTAATCATTCCAAAAGCAAAGTTATAGTAATATTTGGAAGTAAATTATTAGTATTTTAAGTCATACTTGGTAATTTCTAGGTAACAAAGAATAAGTGTGACTTCAGGAGAAAATTTAAAGAAAAGGTTCTATTTGTATATTCACTAATAGTTTAGAGAAGTTTGAATAAGTACAGTAAGTGGAGAAGATGAGACTAACGGTGAACTTTGAATAAAATTGAGATTCAGGTAGGTACAGAGAAGAGGCAAGCAGAGAGAGGAGAGAATGTTCCTGTCTAAGGCTGAGGAGAATAAGAGCAGTAATTTGGAGTCACTGAGTTATGGTCATAAATATGGCCAAGGGTTCAAAGCTAGGTTGTCATTAGTCATTTTGCAGTAAAAGTAACAAGTGAGGATGGGGAGAGGTTAGAGAAGAGAGATGCAAGTGAAAGTAAGCAGAGCTTGTTAAATTTTTTTTTTCATTTAATTGCTGAATATGGACAGATTTCAGATAAGCTGTGATTGAAAAGATGTTTCATATTTTGTGAAGAATGGAATTTAATTACTCATTGTCACATCCCTACCTTTGCTGTCCATTTAACTAATATAATTTTCCCTGTAAGAGGAGAAAGACTACAAAGTAATTAACTTGCTGGTGAGTGTTAATGGAAAACAATACTATTCAAGTTTATTGGTCTTTTCTCATGCAGGGCAATATCAGTATTCTTACATAATGGAATAGTGACAAGGATAAAATTATATTCACAGGGTCTGTACTGTGTAAGGGAAGGTATTTCTAACTGCACCTCTCATAGTAACTCTCTTTAAAAGTTATGTCAAAGCATTTTTTCTCATTGTCTGTTTCCTTCAGACACAATAGGAAGTTATAAGTATGCTGTGTATTCAGAATATATCTGAATAAATATTCAGATAAATATTTGCCTTTTAAAAAATTTACATTTTAAATTCTTCTGGTTGAGCCTAAATCATAGATGTCTATCTTGTCATACACATGTATGTCATATATGTGTCAGTGGTTTTGGATGAAATTTAGAAATCAATGATGTTTCAAAACCATGATTAGATTTAAACATTTTGTAGATGATCTTCTTCATAGAGAATATCTATTTAGTTAGCAGAGTTTTAATCTGAGAATTGGCTTCTTTTTCTTGACTGAATTCTCCCATTTCTACCTGTAACTGACAAATAAGAGAATTTGTATTGATATGGATCTATTTATATTGACCCTTCATGCTTACCTCATAAACTCATTAAGAAACCTATGTTAGCCTAGATTAATTCATTATTTCACTCAATCTGTCTAGAATTATGTAAGTAATTGTTTGTATTCTGTAATAACAATTTCTTTTAGCAGGTCAGGTTGTTTCTCCTCAGTCTGCTCCAGCCTGTGTTGAAAATAAAAACGATGTGAGCAGAGAAAACAGCACTGTTGACTTTAGCAAGGTAAGCCTTTCTCTCTCTCATTTAAGTAAGCCGCTGAATTATTACTAGAAATTATTACCCATTTTAAGAGGTGTTGACACAACTTTTTGCATGCACTTTTTTTTGTTGCTTCTTAGCCAAAGCTTGATACTGTTATAGATGATGTTAGCATTTAAGTTCACATGTAGCATTTTGCTTATTCACAAAAACAAATGTGTAAGTTTTATGTATAGTCTTGAGGTTTCAGCCACTTGAGATAATGAATCTCTTTGAGAAAAAAAGAAAAATTCTCACAGAGAACTTAACAGAAGTTTATTGCTTAAAACTATTGCTGGTTATTTTTTTCAAAGTCATTTTTCTTCTATTTGTGGAAAAACAAACCAAATAATAGAAAACTTCATTGTCATGATTGAGAAAGGCATTGTCGTATTAGTAGGGAAACACTGGAACATAAATAAGACTGAACAGAGTTTTGAATAAAAACATAATAACAACGGACTCTATTGAGGGATACATCTAAACAGAGACAATTCAAATGGAATCCTTTACTTGAACTTATTCTAAGAAAATAGAATACATGTGATTTTGGTTAGCAAATTCCTTGTGTTGTATATGTGCTATCTATCGTAGGCTATGGCACTACTAACACAGGAAAGAGGAGGTTCCATGTTGACAAAAAATAGAGTGTCAACAATTCTCTTGAATCTGAGTGGCTGAAACAGTAGGAGCCCAGAGTGGTTTTTTTTCCCCCTTAAAGCACTTAGCACTGGTGATGACTGTTAACAGTGGGAGGAGGTGGGATGGAGAGCAGAGTCGAGTTGCCTGCCTCAGCTTCTGAAGGTTAATTAATGGCCATCAGCAACCTGTCGCTGTTTCAGAATGCCTCTTCCGGTGCCTAAGTGGTCTAGGTCTAGTCATGTGCATGTTCTTCCTCTGGTGCCTGGTGGAGTCTCCGTGGGAGCACGGTGTACCAGCTTAAGTCTGTTAATTATGCGTGCAGGGACTGGGAGGCCAACAAAAGGGGCATACTAGTCCCTGTGGGATGAAACAAAGGCATGAAAAAGGACCTCCACACCAGCAAGACAGAGAGGTGAGGGCACACTTGGGCTATGTTTCTACAGTGGTTCAAAGCTCATTTCACCATATGGTGGCATGTGATTCAAATATTAAGCCAGTTCAAATGTATGATTCCATTTGCCGCTCCAAAAAACATATCCTTTTAAAGCATTACATTTTCATTCATCTGCAAGTTGGAATAAAATTGTCACAAACTGCCATACATTTAATTTCTGAAATTCTTCATTTGAGATGATATCTTAAAAGCAATGACATAAAAAGTTGCTTACTTACTTATGCATACACTAACAGTATAACAAGGGCATATTTAATGTTCTCAAAAACAATGATAATAAATCACATTCTTTGAAATAAACTACCTTTTAATTTTTTAAAGGACATAACCCCGGGACACTGAATTTTATATCTCCATATGATTTTCCTTTTAGTTCTCTGACCTATCTTTGCAGCCTTCACAAACGCTTTATCGCATCTGAAAGAAGATGAATAGTGTCAATTGGAGAGAGTAGTCTTATCTTCAGGTCCCCCAAAACAATTAGAATGACAGAAGAGAGAAAAACATATATTCTTTCTTTTAATCTTTGTCTTCTCTGTTACATTTCCAATCACTGGTCTATTTCATCTTTTAACAGGCAAGTGAAATTTCTACAGCCCTCTACTCAGTGCCAACCATCTATATTTCCCCGTTTCTTGTCCGTATCACAGCACATTGGAAAGAACCTAGCTTTTGAGAAAGAACATTGGATCTTGAATCCTAACTCTAGCATTTCTAAGCTACTTGATCTTGGAAAAGTCCTCTAAACTTCAGCTTTCTCATTTATAAAATAAGAACAATAATACCTATTTATAATTTTGTTGTATGTAAAGATTACATGAGGTAATGGAGAGAGAGAGCTGGACAGAGTGCTGAGCAATATAGGAGACATTCAATAAAAGATGGCTGTTACTATTGTCATCGTCATTGTTTTTAATATTAGTGGAAATAATAGTATCAAAAATAAATACTAGACCAGAATTTAATAGTTTTGTTCTCCTCTGGATGTCTAGTGCTTTGAATGGCACTTGGGATGTATTTGTTGAATGAACCCTATGAAATTTAATATAATTTAAGTCTTTAGTTCTGGAATTTTTTTTCCCAAGTAATACTTATTACCTTATAACCTGGAAGGGCAGAGTAATAGGGTTTGGAAAGAACAAATGTGATCCATTATTACAGAAACAAATTTTAGTGCCAGCTTTGACAGGTACATAAGTTAAGGTTTTTTTAGCCCTAATGAATTCAGCTTGGTAGTGAATTTGTCAAAGCTCAGCTAATCTCCAGGTTACTTTAGCTATGTAAATATTTAAGCTTTAATATGTAGATTCCAAACCCCAGTAGAATTTTGAGAGGTTAAAGGGAAAAAGAAAGTCTATTCATTTCATGTGACTTAATACTGTATCTTAGGTACATTCAGTCTACGTATTTTTAACCCTTCCAACGGATGTTTATCAAATGTATTAATTTAAGGAATGTTTTAAAATATAATCTGAGTTGTCAGGTTTTTGCTTCCTACAATGCTTTTAAAAAGCAGATATGTCAAAAACACTCTATATCCTTTTGTTTTTTAAACTGACTGTAGAAGATGGCTATTTTAATATTTCCCAGATGTTAGTGGTATTTCTTTTATTTCAAATGACCCAAAGAACACTTCTCATTATTTTCTATGTAGAAGGAACTTTCTTCTGCATCTATCTTTAGTATGTGAAACATACTACAATGAGTGGATTTTTAAAACCTTGAACTATAGGAAACCTTAGCAATCTTCTCATTTAGAAAGTGAGAAAGCTGAATCCCAGAGAGAGTAAGAGAGCTGCTCAAGATCACTGGCTGGTTAGTGTCACAACCCATTTTTCCCCAGAGAATCCCTATTAATTTTCTTGTACTTTCTATAATGGGCTTAAGACTTAAACTTTCTCCTTGAAGTCCCATCACTGTTTCCTTCACATCCCAGCATGTGACTTGTGCAGACACTTCTTGTTCCACCATGATCTTCTATCTAACCTTGTTCCCTAGAGAAATATTTGTTTCTCATCCGCAGCTTAAGTACCAAATGCCCAGAATAAAGCTTCTTTCCCTTCTTAGCATAAAGGTCTAAGGAGCCCCGAAGCATGAGTGTGAATTCATATTCATAAGAGTATACCTTGATTTCTTCAAGGTCCTATGTTCACTCCAACTGTTTGAATCCATTTGAGGTTTGTCTTAGAGATATAATTCAGCCTAGTTTTTCAGAGCAGTTTTAGGTATTTGTAATTTTATAAAAGGTTAAATTGTGATTTTTAAATATGATCTTTTGTTATATTAAAAAGTACTTAGATTGTCAAGGTTCTTTTGAATAATTTAATAGCACAAATACAAAAACATAGGGCTAGTGCAAGAATAATATAGTATGTAATTGTATAATATAATAATATAATTAATGTATTATATAATCCATTACCCCCAAATAAATGACTACCCCAATAAAATAATGTAATGACTATAATGGCTACTCCAGATACATATTGTTAACTATAAATTATTACATTTTAATCAAAAGACAAATTTGCTAGACCTGAAATTACAGTTTTTCTAAGTAACAATAATCAATGATATATTAGGTATTAGGTAATGCAAAAAATTCAAATGCTCGGATCATATATTTCCTTTTGTAAAATTAGGCTATTTCAGCACACTGTGTATTCCCTAATTTAATTAAATTGCATCCTAAGGCATTTATTTGTATGATTGCCATCAGCCTGAGGCACAGACTTCAATAGTTATGGCTGTGGCATTTGTCAAGCAATAAATGAGTTTATAGAAAGTTTTTGGGTGGAATTTAAATTTCTCAGTAAAGTTATGACAGGTATTGCCAATGTAATTCATATTTATCAATTAAAGATTTTCTTAAAAAGTGTTTTCTCATTTTAAAATTAGTTCCAGTGTATTAGCATTGTATTATTGTTATTTCCATTGGGAGAAAAAACAGTTGTTTACTCTCTTAGGCTCTAAAAGACTTAAGAAGATATATTATACTTTTCTCACAGGTCTAGTAGTATATAGGTAATCTTTTATTCCCTTCTTGAAAATTTATGCATTATTGTAAAATTGTAAAGCATTACTAATTTAAAGCATTTTCAATGTGTGTATTTCTTCTAGCTACAAAAATAAAAATGAAAGTATGATAATAATTCCCATGAAATTTAACCTTCTATTATTAAGGTAAATAAATATTTTGTATCTATAAATTAAAAAGTTAGATTCCATAAAAGGACAATAATTATCATGTAATATCCCAATGTATATGTTTTATGAGTTTACAAATTTATATTTGGAAGAAAATTTGTGAATAAAAACTTTAGAATTTATATTTGTTGTAATTTCTTATAGGCAATTTTGCTTTGTTAAATCATTATTTTCCTTAAAACAGAACATTGGTTCTATTTCATGTTTTTAGTGGAGTACTGCAGTTTATTTTTATGTTTAATCCTTATGATAAAATGTGTACTTTCTATAATAGGATTTATGTTTTATGGCACCCTTATCTTACAGAAAAATTAAATAGTTTTAAACCCTCTAAATAGCTATGGTGAGGTCTCGATTTCAGAAAGCAACATATTTAATGTAGTCACTATAGTATGACTATGTACTTCCTAAAGTACTCATCCTAAAAGTTTTATTTTTTTTCATTCTAAACTTCTTGGAAAAAAACCTTTTCAAATCATTAAGTTCGCAAAAGAAAAAAACCTTAGCCTCACCTATGTTTACCAGCGCTCTTTTCTCTCTCTTCGCCATTCCAACTTTGATCTCTGGCCCCTGTTTCATTAACATGAGAGCATAAAACCAATTACTATAGCAGATAAACTCTTATTCTCCCTACAAACAGATAACCATAAAAGCAACTCAGAGGAATTAGAAACAAGAAATAGGTCTTGAGAAATTGACTTTAAAATCACTGCTTGGTTTTCACTGAGGCCCTGTGCATATAAATTGGTATTTACTCTTAAGAATGTTTTACAGTCACTTTCCAGAATTTGCCTTTTTAGCATTTCTTCTTGGTAATCATCACTTTTGTTTTATGTGCATTCATCTCAGTCACAAACATCTCATATCAGAAATTCAACTATGGCTCTTCTGCAACTTCAAATGTTAAAGTTAATACCTTTATTGTTTTCTTTGCTATATCTAAATTCTAATTTCTGATGAGAAATTAAATTGAAGATTGATCAGGCCAAGTATAAAATCTGAAGGATATAGAAAAACTGGAAGAAAGATGGAGATTAAAGTCATAATTTATACTGTAAAGAGAAACATGGTTATATTTCTTTTGAAATAGGCATATTTTGAGTATTAATTAATTAAAATATATTGTGCACAAAATTAAGATAATGTAGTATAGAATATCTAAATCTATTGGCAAGTACTAATTAAATTTTGACTAAGGTATATTCTTTAACTTGAGCACATGTTTTTCTCCCTGAAAATTTCAAGATTGCTGACGCTGAAGAAGCTTCTTTTAAAAACATTAGTGAAACTAGAGTATTCAGCTTATAACATAGAAAAAGAAAAAAGTTATTATTTTTAAAGGGCAACTGAGATGTTTAACTATTTTAAAATATTATTTACATTATATTTACATAAGTTATATATATTTGACCTATATTTATTGACGGATTACCATGTGTGAAGCACTGTGCTAGGATATGAGTTAGCAAATTTTGATTTATCTTATTTTACCTTGTGATACTCTCAGGTTGATCTGCATTTTATGAAAAAGATTCCTCCAGGTGCTGAGGCTTCAAATATCTTAGTTGGGGAGTTGGAGTTCTTGGATCGAACTGTAGTTGCGTTTGTCAGGTTGTCTCCAGCTGTCTTGCTTCAAGGACTGGCTGAAGTTCCGATTCCAACCAGGTAAAAAATATCAGTGCATCTTTTGAATTTTTTTTAAACCAAAACAAACAAACACAAAAACAAAAAACTAAACAAAAAAAACCCTAAGAGCTAAAACCAAAATAAACAAGAAATAAATATAATTTCCTCTGAAAGTTTTTTCTAGAAACTAATGTGTAATACACAAAATTGTTTCTTCTTGTTTGTGGAAGAGGAGAAAAAGTACTTTAAAAATTATTCTGTCCTTTCCTCCCTTCTCTCAAACTCCAGTGTTTTCTTTCAGGCATGTTCTTCATCTCTGAAAATCTTGTTCTATATCACCATGTACATCCTGTCTTATAATGTTGGCAAAAGGGATAAAGTGTTAGGCTTTCCTCAAAGACTACATTAGATGTGGGCTAAAGAGAGGATCATATGAGTGTGGTCAGACTCAAAAAGGCGAAAGCTTAGCTTATGCTTGAATGGGTAGGCCCTCCAGGTACATGTGAGTGCCATCATTAGGAGATGTCTATCTAATGTACTGTGTATTTCCATGTCAGGCATGGTACGCTTCCCATACAGAGTCTAAAAAAATCATTGGTAGGAGCATCATGGTACTGTGGTTGAATTCAAATCAAAAGTACAAATTTACTTTGATGACCTAAACTTATTTTTCATTTAACTATACATAAAAACTAACAACTTAGGGATAATACAAACTGAATTATGTTATTTGTCATGTATCTCTATTTTATAGATAAAATATATGTCCATGGGCAAAATTGTGAAGAAAAAGAAGAATATCGACTTCAGCATGTTAGGTTCCTAGCAATTCATCCAGAGGACCTTGCTTTCTTCCCTTTTCCCTCCATCAGATGGAATTTCTATATACAGACAGCCTTTACTCCATGAGTATTCCTGTAGCAAAAGATATTTAGGGAGGGCTCCATTTCCCCCATGATTGATGCTCTTTGAGACACTATAACTGTTTCAGATGCTATTGGTATCCGTCCTCTTCCAAACACTGAATACCTCAGGCAATGTAAAATGATGAAAAGTTCAGGTGCTTTTGTACTGGGTTTGTAAAATATGTTCCCTCTGTGGACCTTTGGCCTTAACTAAAAACACAGCAGCTTATATCATTCTATGCTTTGATTATGGATAAGATATTCCAAAAATATGGAACAGTTTAGCCAGGAGAGGCCTCATTTCTTAAGAGCTCAGCTGACTAAAGTAAGATTTGGTGTGTTCAAGTACCTATTTCTGGGGGTGCATGGGTGGCTCATTCACTTAAGCGACCAACTTTTGATTTATGCTCAGGTCATGATTTCAGGGTTATGAGACTGAGCTCTGCGTTGTCAGGTTGGGGGCGTGGAGACTGCTTAAGATTTTCTCCCTCCCTCTGCCAGCGTCCCCCTCTTCCCACCACCATCAAAAAAAGTTCCTATCACTGAATCTGTGACAGGAACAGATTTGAGGCAGGAACCTGGTTACCACTCAGGTTATAGAAAGAAGTGTCTGTTCTGTTCATCCTGTTGGAGGGTTACTGAGACTTCTGATACCTGCTAACTTTTATTAAAAAGAAGGATGATGACATAAGCACATTAAAGTGACATCTGAAAAAAAAAAAGTGACATCTGACTGATTAGACTGCATTTTTCTGTGTACAACTTGTAACCTACTCGAGTTTTGGGGATTTTGGACTTTGGATTTAAGATGTCAAACTTACTAATTGTAGAGGTATTGTTTTAGTAGCTTAAATTTCATTTTCAGTCTTCCAACCAGTGCATTCCCTTTCCACCATTTAGGAAGGTGTCTGATGAAATTGTGCATCGATGATGGCTCTTTATGACAAAGATAGTTCCTGTATTTCAGAGAAAAGAAAAGAAAGATTCCCAGGAGTAGAGAAAAGCCTTAATGGGGTTATATACCCTCACTTTGAAAACTGTCAAGGTTTAGGTGACCTCATTTCATACTGACATAGCAAAATATGTGTAGAGAACAATGGAGGAGAAATTAGGGGCACAGGAGAGCCACTGTATAAGGAGAGATTAAAAAGACTAGACTATTTAGTTTGGAAAGGTGAAAAATGGAAGAAGATTAGTTAGACAAATAGAATAAAGAAAGCTGTTCGAGGTTCCTAATTATTCTCTCTTAGAAGGACAAAGGGCACACCATGAATATAATAGCAACACATAGTAAAAATGTCAGAAAATAATTTTTAAGACTTTATAAATAGCCCATGGAGTAGAAACCTGAAAAATGGCAAGATGTACATAGGTTACAAAATTTCTTGAAAGTATTATAGTTGATAAAGCACCTGCCACCACATTAAGCTATTGCTGCCTTAAAATTATAGTGGACATTTCTGTATAGTAGAAATTGACTTGGATTCAGGGATAGCTGATGCAAAAAATTAATGTCAGACTCTCTAAAACTGTGTAATATATGCTTTATGTAAAAACATGCACAATCTCTAAAGTTTGTAACTAAATGAGGGGTAGGATTATAGATCTGTTCCTTACTTTTTATAAAGCTATTAGTCTTCACGTTTAAGAGCATAAACCCATTTAACAAATTAATACCATGGAATTATATTACAGAATATATGGCATTTTAGAATTTTCACAATTTCACTGAAGCATTGACCTTTTCAGAAACAGGAAAATTACTGGTCCTTCAAAGCTAGAGCATGTGCTGATTTCTCAAAGTCTCCAGTTGTGATGATGACTGTTAGACTTTCAGTCTAATTTAGATGGAATACCACAATGCAGCCAGTATTTTTATTCCTCCATCATCAGTATTAATAGATCATTAACTCCCTATTTTTTCTTCCTAAATGATCTTTGATTCCTGACAATAATTTTTTATTTAATATGTTTTACATATACCTACTGGTCTTTGACCATATGTTCTTTCTTTGTTTATAGTATTATGTTACCTTTTCCCTCTTTACCTCATTTTATGATTTGCATATTAGTGAGTGCTCTTCTTTACAATTCAGAAAGACTTAATCATATTTTATTTGTCTCACTTTCCTCCTCTAAAGGTTATAGAATCCTTAAAAATTCTAAATTCCATGGAGTTTCTCCAGGTAATTAAATGGGAAAACATTGAGATCAAAATAACCATGGATTCCCATTGCTCAAGGACCTTAAGCATGAGTCAATCATTATAAAATGTTTCAAAATAATAACAAACTGTGAAAAAATATGTATTTTACATTTAAGTCCTTATCTTAAATAATTCCTTTGAGCTGAATGATTCTGTAACTACTAAAGTAATTTTTTTATATTTCTACCATGAAACTTTTTGTTTTTTTTTTTTCTTTTTAATTACAGATTTTTGTTCATTCTTCTGGGACCCCTGGGAAAGGGTCAACAGTACCATGAGATTGGCAGATCAATTGCAACCCTAATGACAGATGAGGTATTTATTCAAGTTCATTGGGAACATTTTCCTCCACTAGGTACACTTAACTTTTGGAGTTCCTGTATTCATGACTATTTGTTGTGAATCAAATTTCTCTGTTTCAAATCCCCTTCTATGTTTCCACTATAAAATTTCCTTTGAAAAAATTTGTTTGAAAAGGGTAATATATTCACATACATGAATATAATGCTTTAAAATCTCATATTCTGAAGAAAATGATTTAGTGACACTTAGAATATATTCATTAATATTCCCTTATAGTATATGTGCTGCTAAAGTGAGCGCCATTGTTAATATTATTACAAATCTTGTTTGGGGCAAAGTAATTTTAGGATCTCAAGAAGAAACAGTGGCAGTTTATCTGAATAGTATATATGACACCAAAAGCTATGCAACATCTATCAACTCTCTTTACAATTGCCTGAATGTTCTTAACCTGAGAGTCTTTGAACCATTAGAGGAATTATAGATGAACTATAAGAGGTGTGTGATTTCTTTGATACAGCACACAAGTTTTTCTATGTAAAAAATTTGTGTGTTATCATTTTGGACTGGAAAAAGCTTTTATCAGCTTCTTGAAAAGATGTGTGTCTCAAAAATTATGATCATAAAAATAAGAACATAAGTACTAATATATAACTGGTTTCTTGTATTCCCCAATACCTTATGGAAATCTATTGTGTATTGTTTTTATTGTTAAGGAAGAGCAAATACGAAAGGTCACAGAAGGGTCATACATTCAAAATTCAGTAGTAAATAACAAACAGGTTATGCATTTTTTAGAATCTTATCTAAATAATTTAATGTATTTATTGAACTACATGGCTTTGGATACTTGAAAATCTGTAAAATGACCAAATTAGTATTGCCTATAACTTTTCCTAGATTTATGAAATCTGAAAATTTGAACTTGGTTTTCAGTTTGATATAAATTGTATTTTATCTGTCCAAATTATGTTTTATGGTTTTGTATGGATCTGTTATTGATATTTACACATAGGAAACCAAAAGCTAGAAGAAAAACACATTTTTCATCAATCTGAGAAAGAATCAACTTGATGAGTGTATTAGTTTCCTATGGCTACCACAAACACCACAAACTGGGGGATTAAAACAAAAATAAATTATTTTTTCACATTTTGGGGGGCCAGAGTGGGATATCAGTGTGTCAGCAAGGCCACATTCTCTCTGAAGGATATAGGGGAGAATGTTTCCTTGTCTCCAGCTTCTGGTGGCTCCTGGTGTTTCTTAGTTTCGAGTGACAAAATTCTAATTTCTGCTTTCATCTTTACAAAAGCCTTCTTCCCCTGTGCCTCTGTTTGTCTTCTCCTTTTCTGTCTCTTAGAAGGATACTTGTCATTAGATTTAGGGCCCACCCTAATCTAGGATGATTTTATCTTGAGATCTTTACCTTTATTACATCTGCAAAGACTCTTATTCCAAATAAGGTCACATTCTGAGGTTCAGGTGGACATGTTTTGAGAGGACACTACTCAGTTCATACAGTGAGTATCACTTTATTGAAGAAATCTGGAAGAAGACAGGCGACTTGGAAAAGGGATTTATGAGAACCACAAACCTGAACTCTCTTGAGAAGACATTCACAGTATCTTTGCTTTTAGTGTTTCTATATTGATGAATATTTTACAATTTTTACAGTATTGAAAAATATATGACACTGTGATTTGTAGTCCACAATTTAAGTACTGTGACTTTTATGCACATACATTTCATATTATGTTCCAAATCTGCTACATTAGGACATAAGATATTTCTGGGGCATGGGCTGTATTATATGGTGAGAGGAGCATGTTATATCATGGGAGGGACATATATATACTTAAGATTTCTCTTTTCCTGATTCTTCTTTTCCTCAATTAGGAGTCAAGATTTTCTCAAAAGAAAGATATCAATTCCACAGGTTTGGTTTTTTTTTTTTTTTACTAATCGAGTGGCCATGGAACAACAGGGAAGCATCCATGTTTTTTAAATTATAGATTTAGAGTGAGAGCAAGAAAGGATTTCCATCTATTTCCCTGATTAATAAGAACTGCCCAATTTGCAAGCAAGCATTAGTTATCTAAATGTGGGCTCAAGCAGAATTCCCTTTGACTTGAAAGTTTAGAGCTTAGTTTTAGGGCAATTTGTAACTCTCTGTGAGCAGTGGGGTAGAGAAGCAGAAACAGCCAGAAAGTTACTACAGAAAATGAGAGCAATTGATTATAATCTACTATTATATGTAGATTTTAAATACTTTTAAAAGAGAAAGAACTTTTTTATTGTTCAAAACCCAGGTAGAGAAATTGTTCTGTTTATCTCATTGCTTTGAAGCAATGAATACTTATACTCATTAAGAACAAAATAAAAAAAAAAAAGAACAAAATTTAATATGTCTATTCATAGAATTGAGTTAAGAAAGAGTATCAGATTACAGTATCAAAATGTAAATTCCATGGCAGCAGTTACCATTTGTTATTCAGTTTTGTGCCCTGATTTTGTCAGTTGTTCAAATAAATATTTGTTGACTGAGCTCTGTTGGTTTTTCTCCTCTCCATACTGGAAACTTCTTGTAGGCAGTCAGTCTGTCTTTCTTTTTATCTTTAGACTTGGCATACTGTTTGGTCTTCAGTCAAGGTCTGATCTTTTTATTTTGATGAGTTAATGACTGAAAGTGCTAGTCATTTTAGCACTAGGCATTTTAGCAATGCCTGACATTGAATCAATTCAGTAAACTATTTTCTTCCTTTCTGTTTAGCATTAGTAGAGATAAATCATGATTTTGCTTATTACCCATGTATTAATCCCTTAACATGCTTAAGTCTTATTAAGCACGCCAAAGGGCTATTGTTTATATAATAGTATGCTGATGTTTATCATAATAGAATTTAAAACTGAGAATTTCTTAAAAATCTGTATTTATGAAATTCATTTAAAAATAACAAAAACAGTATCTATTAACATAAATGACAGTTTTATGAAAACAAAAGGAAAAACAAAAACAAAAAAATTACTAGGAATGGCATTGTTTTCCTTTTTCTTGTTCTGGATTTTTGAGCCAAGAATTTCCTCTATTACCCAGATTTTAAGTCAACACTGACTGTTAATCTGCAAACATGCCCGATTATAGCAGCCACTTAGGAAATACTATCAAATAAATGTTCAGGTTTTCCCCATCCTTAAAATGAAATCCCTTTCTGTTTCACATAGCATCTACCATTGAAGAACTGTTGATTGACTCTAAATTTCAAAAGTGTCTTTATTATAATGAGTTTTCGTCTCTATTAAGACAAATTCCTCCTTCATTTTGTTCTTTTTAAATTCAATGATGTCAAAGAGGCAATGGGCCAGTCTATATAGGGTATTTGTAGGTCATATAAGGGCTTTGAGTTGGGAAGCAAATGGAAAGTTTTGAGTAATGACATGATTTTTCTCGCATCTTAAAAGCATCACTTGGCTTGTGGAGAAGCAAGGAACAAAGCAGAGAGACCACTTAAGAAGCATTGCAACAATTTAGGCAAGCAATGGTAATGAAAGAGAAATCAGTGCAATTCCACTTAAAATCCTGTTGGGATTTATCAAGGGGCTTGATAAGCTTATTCTAAGAAATATATAGAAGAACAAAGATCCAAAAATAGTGAAAGTAGTGAAAGGAATAGTGAAAGGAAACAACATATTTACTGAAGTTTCCTCCTAATTCGCTGCTCTTTTTTTTTTCAGCCTCCTCTTTTGGATCATTCCTTCTTCCCACCCACTGCATTGATAGGAACTTTGCTGCTTCATTATCCACTCTGGTTCCTACATGATCAGTTTCTTCCTCCCTGCTGTATCATATCTATCACCTTACAAAGATGATCTAGAATCTCCTGTCTTTTAAAAAGAAGAGAAAGGAAGGGAGGAAGAGAGGGAGGGAGGCAAAGAAGGAAGGAAGGGAGGAAGGAGGGAAGGGAGGAAAAAAGGAAGGAAGGAAAGAAGGAAGCAAGGAAGGAAGGACACTTCCTATTGGTGTGATAGATATTAAATCCATGTGGCCTGCCTGGGTGATTCAGTCAGTTAAGCAGCTGCCTTTAGCTCAGGTCATGATGCCAGGGTCCTGAGATCGAGCCCTGCATAGAGCCCCACATAGGGTTCCCTGCTCCCTGTTCAGCAGGGAGCTGCTTCTCCTGCTCCATCTCCTCCTCCCCCTGGCTTGTGCTCTCTCTCTTTCTCTTGCTCTCTCACTCTCTCTCTCTCAAATGAATAAATAAAATCTTAAAAAAAATTTTTTTTTGAAGAAATTAACGTCATGGTCACTGGCCTTATGAAGTTATCCTTGAGTCCTCTGTATCTTTCACACTCAAGTCCATTCTATCAATAAATCTTGCTCAACTCTCACAATATATCTAGAATCCTACTACTTTTGACTTTCTGAACTGTTTTCACCTGATTCTTACCCTTATCACCTGCCTGTGCCAATACCCTCTAATGGCCTCTTACCTCATTCAGAGTAAAAGTCAAAATTCTTATGAGCTATAAAATCCTGCTGGATGACATTCTGCCCCTCTGACCTTTCCTCTCAGACCTCATCTCCTTGCTCTCTCTCTAGCTCACTCCTTCCCAGGACTTGGCCTCCTAGTTACTTCTTGAATATGACTTACATACATGCTGTCACCTGAGAGTCTTTGCACTGGCTCTACCCTCTGTCTGGAGAGCTCTTGCTTCCAATATTTTGTTTTTTGTTTTTTGTTTTTTTTTTCCTGAAGTATCTCATTGAGGCCTTCCTTAATCACCCTATTTAATTAAGCACCCTCCAATCATACTCTTGTTCCTCTTTTCTGCTTCATTTTTCTGCAAGGACCTTAACACCCTCCAACAAAATGTATACTCACAATATTGCTTATTTTCCATCTCTCCCCTCCCACTAGAACATAAACTCCATGAGGGGATGAATTTTTGTTGGTTTTATTCACTGCTGTATCCTTAACATAGAAATAGTTTGATAAATGTTCAATGAATGTTCAGAGCTCATGTTTTAGCAGGAAAAATAAGCACTAAGCAACTAATTATTTAATTAACAACTAATTATAATTATAAATAAAGTGAAAACTATCAAGAAAAATAATGTACTAGGAGAGTATTAACAAGATGTGTAATCTTGTTTGAGAGGGGATCAGGGAAGGCTTCTCTTAAAAGTCAAATGTATGTTGAAGTCAGAATGTTAGGTTCGCTACATAAGGAGAAGGGAGAGGAGCCATTTAAAGTAATTAAACTACTGGGAAAATTAGTGATAGGAAATCAATAGTAAAGAATGTTTTCTTTTTTCTTTTTTTTTTTTTTAAAGATTTTATTTATTTATTCATGATAGAGAGAGAGAGAGAGAGAGGCAGGCAGAGACACAGGCAGAGGGAGAAGCAGGCTCCATGCAGGGAGCCCGACATGGGATTCGATCCCGGGTCTCCAGGATCGCGCCCTGGGCCAAAGGCAGGAGCTAAACCGCTGCGCCACCCAGGGATCCCCTTTTTTATTTTTTTAAAGATTTTATTTATTAGTAAAGAATGTTTTCAATTTAAAATCAAACAAATTATGATATCTGTATCTGTGAGGAGTTTGAAGATAATAGGAAATCAGCTGTCCTGGATGAATTTATCTAAAGCAGGTATAGGAATAGGAGCATGTGATCACTTGAAGGAATTTTATTTTTAAGATTTTATTTATTTATTCATTCATGAGAGACACAGAAAGAGAGAGAGGCAGAGATACAGGCAGAGGGAGAAGCAGGCTCCTTGGAGGGAGCCAGACGTGGGACTGGATCCCGGGTCTCCAGGATCACACCCTGGGCTGAAGGCGGCGCTAAACCACTGAGCCACCCAGGCTGCCCGAAGCAATTTTTTAAATTAAGAGATCAACTCAAAGATTTCCAAACAGTTGCTATTAGCAGACAAGAGTAAAGTAGTTAAACTCTTGGTGGGATTAAAAACATTTGCAATTCTTAAATGTTCAGATTGGGTCTCATGGCCATATAAAACTCTTTAGAGGTAGATAGATAGCTGAGCTATAAACTCAGTGGCCTGTGGAAGGGAAATCAGTGTTGTCAATATTTTTAAAAAATGTATCTTTCCCAAGATACAACTAAACCATTAATATTTCTTTCATGTCTTCACTTGATCCTGAACAAAGACTATATATTTATCACACCAATGATCTTTTGTGAAAAGTTCTTGCCTGGGAAGTAAAGAAAAAGCCTTTGAAAATAATCATTATCTCTTCTTCAGCAGTCTAGATTCAGTATCAAGCCAGAAACTATAACAAATGGCCTAAAAGTAGAATAGAATATTTGAAAGCACAATTTCCCTGGGAATTCTGGAATATGTGGTCACTGTAATATGTAGCTCAGCATAAAAAATAATTTAATAGTCCCAAGCATGAAATATTTGTTCCATTTCATATTATATGGAATACAAAAAGCATCAGAAATATTTATAGTTAGTATAGATTTATTTTCCATTTATCTTTATTTTTACTTTCCTCATTTGTTGTGTTAAGTATATGGTTCTTCTGTGTGTTAGTCAGAAGAGATTAAGTTATGCTGTAGGAGTAACCACCTAAAATCTCAGTGGTTTAAAACAATGAGGATTTCTTTCTAGCATGCTGTGTGTCTGTCACGAGTTGGCAGAGGGGTTCAGCTCATTATAGTCACTCAGGCACCCGAGCCCATAGCAACTCCATCTCAACTTGCGTTTTCTCAGTTATTATAGCAGACAAAAGGCAATGTATTAACTTACACACTGATTATCATTAATTTCCATTTGACAGTGACATAGGTACACCTGAGTGGGACATCTAACCCCAATATCAAGGAAGGCAAAGAAAGAAATCTTACCCTATGTCTAGAAGAGACATAAGTTCTGTCAGTAGCTTAAGTGACTACCACAGGGTGCTGTGTGTATGTGTGTAAATGTAACTCACCTTGAATGGAAATATGCTTGCTACACTGTATAGATAAGACATATATCAAGAGAATACTAATTTATAACTTCATTATTATTTAAAAATTAAAACAAAGTAAACCTTTTTAATTGCTTTATATGTTCCAGGGTATAAATATTGCTAAAATTTTTAATATATTCTATAAATCTTATTTCTATTTTTAAGCAAGGGCTTCTTGGAAAGTTTGACTTACCCACACATAATATATAACCTTTACCAAACCTGAATGCTTTCTTTTTTAAAAAAAAGATTTTATTTATTCACGAGAGACACAGAATGAGAGAGAGAGAGAGAGAGAGAGAGAGAGAGAGAGAGAGAGGCAGAGACACAGGCAGAGGGAGAAGCAGGCTCCATGCAGGGAGCCTGACGTGGGACTTTACCCCGGGTCTCCAGGACCAGGCCCTGGGCTGAAGGTGGCGCTAAACCGCTGAGCCACCCGGGCTGCCCCAAACCTGAATGCTTTAAAAAAAATTTTTTTTTAACATTTTATTTATTTATTCATGAGAGACAGAGAAAGGCAGAGACACAGGCAGAGGGAGAAGCAAGCTCCATGCGGGGAGCCTGATGCGGAAAGGATTCTGGGACTCCAGGATCACACCCTGGGCCAAAGACAGGCACTAAACCAATGAGCCACCCAGGAATCCCCCAAACTTGAATGCTTAATTCTAGTTTAATGAGCTTCTCTTCTTACTCCTTTCCCTTTCTCTTACTCTTGCCTCCAGAAATTTCAATATTCATTCTAGCATTCTTAGAAAAAAATATATATCTGTATGCATTCATAGAATAAAGTAAATTATAATAGTTTTAAGTTAAAAACTTCTTCATTTAGAGCTACCTATTTCTTTAAATTGTATAATCACATTTAAGATAACTGGGAAGTGAAAACACTGAACACATTAAGATTTTATAATTACTTTTTTTATCTTTTATTTATTGTTTTTATCTTGTCCTCCTATAGGTATTTCATGATGTTGCTTACAAAGCTAAAGATCGCAATGACTTGGTATCAGGAATTGATGAATTTTTGGATCAGGTTACTGTTCTCCCTCCTGGAGAATGGGATCCAAGCATTCGAATAGAGCCTCCCAAAAATGTTCCTTCCCAGGTATGTTTATTTGAAAATACTCTTAAAAATCCCACCTTTTGTTGTCTTTTACATACATGCACTGAAATAGTATAACTCATTCAAAAGGTTCAAAATGATTTACATTTTTTTTTCAAAATGATTTAAATTATAACCTCTGTGATATTGTAATTTATAACTATAAATATATATTTGGCATTCATTCCCTTTTTGGCACGGAGCTCCTAAACCCCTTGAAATTTCCTACAAGAGGAGAGCAATAAAGATGTCTTTGTTATGTTAATTTGGCGACTTTTGGTACTCCCCACAGGATGGGGGCTGGTGGCCAGTGGAGGCAACTGTGTGATTAGAAGGTTGGAACTTTTAGGGAGTGAAAGGGCTGGAGATTGAGTTCAATCACCAGTGGCCAATGGTTTAATCAGTCATGCCTATGTAATGAACCCTCCTTGAAATCCCAGAAGGACAGGGAAAAGAGAGCTTCCAGGTTGGTGAATATGTGGAGACTGGAGAGAGTAGCACGTATGGAAAGGGTGTGGAGGCTCCTGCCCTTTCCCCATACCTTGCCCTGTGCATCTTTCTACTGGCGGTGTTTTTCTGAGTTACATGCTTTTATAATAAACCAATAATCTGGAAGTAAAATGTTTCCCTGAGCTCTCTGAGTAGCTCTAGCAAATTAATTGAACCTGAGGAGGGGGTCATGGGAACCTCTGAACCACTCACTCAGAAGCTCACATAGCAACCTGGGGAGTGAGATGGGAGCAGTCTTGAAGGAGTGAACCCTCAATCCTGGAATCTGATGCTGCCTCCCATCAAATGGTGTCAGAATTAAGTTGGATGGTAGCATTGCTTGTTGGTATGAGGAACCCCTTGTTCTCCCCACATGGGAATTGGTACCAGGACCTATATAACATCTCAGAAGCCAGGAGCGTGAAGTTACAGAGTCTTTCTTGATGATATCCAACACACCTCACTGAGAAATTTGGTATATTGATGATATGCCACTAAATCAAATGGTCCCACATGCCTGGAAAAATTTTAAACCCACTTTAAAACATATTATACTGGAGGAAGATTAAAATCGTAATGAAAGTGTAAAATATGGCTTGAGAATTATCCCACTACTATCCTTCCATATTTTGATATAGCTCTTTGAAATTGGCAATTATTAAGAAAATTCAACCTACTGCCCAGATATGGGGCTCCCTCCACCATGCTTCTTGTGGGGTTACTGGCATCTTCTTCCTCTCTGCTCCGCCTTTCTTGTCTCTGGAGCATGGAGTAGGATCCCTGATCTAGGAATTAAAGATCTAATTTTGCCGTGTGTCCAGATTTTCTTACTGTTTATTCTTCTTACTTTAATTATTTCTGTGAATACCTCATGACTTAATTCATTTAAATCTTTCTGAGTGTATCTAAAAGAAAAAGAGAAGAATGAGAAAAGGAAAAACTTGTCACAAAAATAAATAAATAAATAAATAAATACATACATACATACATACATACATACAAACAAACAAGGAGCACAGGGTGAAAAGGCCAGTAGATACATACAGAGTGTTCTAAATCCTCACCAGGAGATGAAATTGAGAAAACTGGAAAGAGTGCTTTTATCAGATGATGGGTGAAACCTGGAAGTTAAACAATGCTCATTAACTAGGGGGTGATGAAGATTTAGTCAGATATCTTTTGAAACATCAGAGAAGCTGCAGAGACTCAATGTGCCTAAGCCCTTTTTTTTTTTTCTTTTTTGAGAGTGAGAGAGCGCATATATGCCTGCATGTGAGTGGGGGGAGGGACTAACCAGAGGGAGAGGCTCCCCACTCAGCCCAGAGCCCCTGCGGGGCTGCATCTCAGAACCCTGAGATCATGATCTGAGCAGAAATCAAGAGTCAGTCCCTTAACCGAACTGAGCCACCCACATGCTCCAACCTGAGTCCTCAACCAGAGGTTCACCATCTGCTGAACAGTCTACAGAGAAGGAGCTTCTTGATCTACCTGAAGAATCTTCCTGAAACAGCTGAAGAAGTAGTTATTACTTTCTAATGTCCAAGTGGGTCCTGAGAAGAAAGTTTGTTTAGTCTGGGAGTTCACAGGTCTTATTTGACTGGATGATGAAAATCAGGTACCACACATCTCTATACAGCCTTTCTATTTCCTTCGCAGAAGGTCCCTGGAAGTGGAAGAAGGCTGGTCCCTGAGAGATATAGGAATAACTGCGGATACTATACTCAATGTGAAAGAGAATGAGCAGAGCCACTAATTAAGAAATGAGAACTACCTGTTCTACATAAAATCTTATGCCATGACCTTACAGAACACTAAAGAATTCACATTAAATCATGCAGTACTTTGAGCTCAAGGCAATAAGTGGTCTAATGTTGATATCCATGGGAACATGTGGATATATAAAGGATTGGAAAAGGATTGTTCTCTCCATATAATGGTTGTTGGAATGTGCCATCTTATAATGTACCAAATGAAAACTAGTTAAAAATATATACAGTAAGGCACTCAATAATTTATATTTTTCCTAGCTGACATCATTTATCACTGTTGAAGGACAAAGTCATATGACCTTGTTTTCTGCCTCTTTAGTCCACCTTACCACACTAAACATTTCACTATTCAGTCAAACTCTTTAATGTTTAGTAAGTAGAAATGTTTGTTTTTATATAGAAATGTCTATATATGTAGAAATTAAACTTTTAAGATGTTTCAAAGCTCTTTAATGCTTTAAAGTTCTTTTTGATATCCCATAAAGAGTTAGTATCCAAAATATATAAAGAGCTTATAAAACCCAATACCCAAAAACCAAATAATCCAATTAAAAATGGACAGAGGACATGAACAGACATTTTGCCAAAGAAGACATCCAGATGGCAAACAGACACATGAAAAGATGCTCAACATTACTCATCATCAGGGAAATGCAAATGAAAACCACAGTGAGGTTCACCTCATACCTGTCAGAATGGATAAAATAAAAAAGAAGAAACAGCAGGTGTTGGCAAGGATGTGGAGAAAAATGATCCTCTTGCACTGTTGGTAGGGATGCAAACTGGTGCAGCCACTGGGGAAAACAGTATGGAGGGTTCTCAAAAAGTTAAACGTGGAACCATCCTTTGGCCCAGGAGTCACACTACTGGGTATTTATCCAAAGAATACAAGAACAGGAGTCACACTACTGGGTATTTATCCAAAGAATACAAGAACACTAATTCAAAGGGATACATGCACCACTATGTTTATAGCAGCATTATTTAAAATAGTCAAGATATGGAAGCAGCCTAAATGTCCATCGATTGATGAATGGATAAAGAAGAGGTGGTATACATACAATGGAATATTAGCCATAAAAAGACTGGAATCTTGCCATTTGCCACATGGGTGGAGCTAGAGAGTAGAATGCTAAGCAAAATAAGTCAGCCAGAGAAAGACAAATACCATTCAATTTCACTCATATGTGGAATTTAAGAAACAAAACAAATGAGTAAAGGAAAAAAGAGAGAGACAAACAAACAGACTCTTAACTATTGAGAACAAACTGATGGTTACCTGAGGGGAGGTGGTTGGGGGGATGGTGAAATAGATGCTGAGGATTAAGGAATGTACTTGTCATGATAAGCACCAGTTGATTAAAATAAAAACTTTTTAAAAATTTTAAATAAATAAAGTTTTTTTGATAAGTGTATGTTGTTTATGTAACTAATGTCAAAATTTATTTAATTCTGCCTTGCATTAAATTGGAATATTTACAGGTTCCAGGTGGATCAATATTTTTAAAGATAAAACAGTGAAAAAATTTAAAAAAGGAAAATTCAAAGACATGGCTTGATCATATTATATAGAAAATTCCCTACCAAAAAAAAAAAAAAAAAAGAAAATTCCCATTACTGCTAATCATATTTATGATTGAGAATAATTTTTTAATTATTATTCTTAGGTATTACCTTGGTGTAGACATATGGTATAAAACTTTTAACAATTTTGCCTATAATTTCAATCATTATATAATTGAGAAAGGTAAAAATAAAGATTGCCGCTATTTTGAGGGGTCATTTATTTTTTATTTTTTTTTATTTTTTTGAGGGGTCATTCTTTAACTGTAGGCCTGACTGTGTTGAGATTGGTGGCCAAATGTTTGTTAAGCCCACTCATTCATATTGCCTCCTCTGTTCCTACTGAATATGCCTCCCGAAATCCTCCCGGTTGTCATCTACTCAGCCTTGTCTTGGGCTCTTGTCTCGGTGGAGTCCAACCCGTCAGACTCTTCTGCTGTAGTTGACTCAGTCCTGGACGTAGTAGTTTTCCTGGTTAGCCAGAGGTGGGCAAATGAACATGTGTACCATTCAGTTATGAGTATTTAAAAAGGCAGCTCAATCTCACTATCCATTTAAGAAATACGTACTGATGTTGTTTGTATTTCTGTATTTTCATTCTGAAGTCATTTCATAATTATTGGAGATAATATGATTTCCTTTTCTCAGCAATTACAATTTTCTGATTCTATACCTACAGCCACATAATTTCAGTTGATCTACTACCAAAATAAAAGAAGTTGCTTAAAGAGTAATTTTTAGGGTAACCGGTGGATGCATTTTTGTACTTGTAAACATCTTTGCACTTATAATATTAGAAAAGGCACTATAATGCCTCCTGAAGTAATAAGAAACTGATGTTATTTGGGAAAATTCTATGAAAATATTAATAAATTGAGAGTGAGACTTTCAAAGTCACTTGTTAACACCATTTAGTTTTTTAAACATTAAAGCTTAAGTCAAACATTTTTTAAAACATCTTGCCTTTGAGGAATGATATTTTTGAAGCAAGTTGAGGCCTGGGAGCTCTCTATTTTTAAAATTATTTTTATGAGACTCTTTAAAATCAGGATTAATTATTGGATTCTGAGTATTAAGAGGCAGTAGTAGAAAGAACATTGAATTAGGAATCAAGGCACTTGGGTTCTGCTATGCTTCTTTACAACATTAGTATTTTTTAAATGTATGTTGTAATTGAATAACAGATACTATGAACTATGTTTTATTTCATTAAATGAAGCAAGATAAATTAAAAGATATTAATCACTCTGACTTCGTACTCATTCAAATACTATTTTCCCCCATGGGATAATTTCTGTGGTTTTTATGTTCTTTTGAAATCTTTTGAAACAGATTTTATTTTTTTTTTTGAGAGAGAGAACACATATGCGTGGAGGTGGGGGCAGAGGGAGAAGGAGATGCTAGGCTCTACCTCACAACCCTGAGATCATGACCTGAGCCAAAAATCAAGAGTCAGATTCTTAACTGACTGAGCCACCCAGGGACCCCATAAATCACAGATCTTTAAAGACTTTTTCCTCTCAGTTAAGAGAGGAATAGCTAGTCCCCTCAAAGGATAACCTTGAAAATATTCTTTGGAACTTTATACTGGTCATTATGATCACTCCCTTTTATAGACCCTAAACTTCACTTTTCTCTCATGCCATTTACTCGCTTGTTGAAACCACAACCCTGTGTGAATCCAATTCTTGGTTCTGCATTGATGCAGCTCAGTATAGCTGAAGGAGAAGATAACTACACTGACTGATATTATTAATTCATGGCCACATACCTCAAGTGGGCCCTTGATGTTGCAAGTTCATCATGCTGTGCTCCCCTAGTCCATGAATTCTCTCTAGATGACTATTTCACACGTTTTCTCTCCTCAGATCTTTAGCACATCCTTCCTGACTCTCACGTTCTGATTTTAACTTGCTTCCCACTTTCCTGAGAAATTTGAAATGATCAAAAGAGAACTGCCATAGATTCCTACTACCACGCATATCTGCCTACCAGCATCTGCACCCACACAGTCTGCCTTCCCATGTATTACTGATGATGAATTAGCCAAAGTTAGCATCCTACCTTTGCACCAGATCCCATCTCTTCAAACCTACTCAAAGACATTATGCCACCAGTTTTCCTCTTTCTCTCCTATGTCATCATTTCTTCTGTTCTGAGTTTTTAAATTTTTATTAGCACGCAACATTTTTATTAGCATGCAAACTTCTTAATTTGGAAATCTTAAAAAAAACCCCTCTCAACACTACAACTACTATCAGCCACTCACCTGTTCCTTTTTTGCCTTCTGCAACCAAATGGCACAGGAATGGCCCTCTGTACCACCTGCTTCCAATTCCTTTTCTCTAAATCTCTCTTAAACTTTCTCCAATAAGGCTTTTGCCCCCATCACTTTACTAATATTACTTACATTCAGGTCACCAGAGATCTCCACAATGCCCAAACCCAATCCAATAGTCAATTCCCAGTCTGTATTTTATTTAGCCAATCAGGGAACAGCCTTGGACAGAGTTATGACTCCTGTTTCCCTGATATATTCTCTTTGCTTAGCTCTCAGAACACTACATTCTTTATTTTTCTCCTAGCTCACTTGTCACTCCTCAGTCCCCTATGCTGGTTTCATCTTTTTTTCTCTGATTTCTTTAATTTGAAATGATGCAGGCTCAGTCTTCAGCCATCTTCTCTTTTTCTACCCACACTCATTCTCTTGGTAATGTCATCCAATCTTAGAGCTTTAAATCCTCTCCCAAATTTATTGTTCACTTTGAACTTTGAGAGGTATTTTTCCAAATTCCTATCCCATGTCTTCACTTGGATGTCTTAAAGATATCTAAAATTTGACATGTCCAAAGTTTGAACTGAATTGCAGATTGTCTCATTTCTGTTCCTATATACATCTTTGCATTTATGTGGGAAAAGGCAATATAGTGCTTCCTGAAGAATACAAAGAAACTCCAATCTTTTTGCAAAGTCTGTTCCATCTGCACCTTCCTGTATTGGTAGGTCCTTAATTCCAATCTTACAGGTGATCAGGCCAAAGCCACTAATTTTTTATTTATTGTTGGATTTCCATTCTGCCAGGAAATACTCTTGGCGTTGCCTTCAGTATTTATCTAGAATTACACCATTTCTCATTGATGCCACTGCCACCATTCTAGTTCAAGCTACTATCAGTTTCCTCCTGGATTATTTAAATAGTTTTTTAACTGGTCTCCTTGCTTCTGTCCTTAGCCCCTGTGTTCTAAACATAGCAGCCCGAGTGACTCCAAGTGAGATCATGCTGCCCCTTTCCTCGAAACCCTTTAACTTTCTCATTTCACTGAGAATAAAAGCCAAACACTTACAGTGATTTACTAAGCCTATACGTTCTGGCTGCTTTTTACCTCTTCAAATGAACTACCATTTTCTTTCTTGCTCACTCCTCTCCAACCATGTTGGCTTCTTTGCTTCCTATTCTTCAGACCCTACAGCCATACTCCTGCCTTGACACTGTCCTATTGACTTTTATTTCTGCCTGGATAGCCCTCAGTTATTTTTACGACTCACATTTTTCTCAAATGATGCTTTCTCACTGATCCTACCTAACCATTCTGTTTATAATTGCCACTCCTTCCTGCCTCACTACTCAAGCCACACCTCAGACCCTCTTTACTCTAAATTTTTTATTTTTACATAGTTTTAATCTTTCTAACACACGATAGAATTAATTTATGTGTTTAATTTGTTTATTTTTTGCATTCCCCATTAGAATGTGAGCTCCACAGTCCTGATTTGTTCACTGGTATGTTAGTGGTGAGAACAAGAACCTGACACAAATTGGCTCTCAATAAGTATTTGGTTTTTTTGTTTGTTTTATTTTAAAAGATTTTATTTATTCATGAGAAACACAGAGAGGAGGGAGAGAGAGAGGCAGAGACAAAGGTAGAGGGAGAAGCAGGCTCCATGCAGGGAGCCGGACCTAGGATTCGATCCTGGGTCTCCAGGATCATGCCCTGGGCTGAAGGTGGCGCTAAACCGCTGAGCCACCCGGGCTGCCCAATAAGTATTTGTTGATTGAATAAATAGGTTGTATAATCTGAGTAGTCAAATATATACTCAGTCATTGATTTGTTTTAAAATACCAAAATACCTGTGTTTCTGAACAAAAGATATTTCTAGTATTTTCCTCAGAATATTCATCAGTACTGTTCATACATCTCTTTTCACATACTTTCCCCCCTTACTATAAGATGAACACTCCTAGATGAAACAGGTACTTTAGAATGGCAAATATCTTTCATGATTTATTATTTGGCTGGTTGATATATAGCTTTTTCCATTGTAAGGCAATGAGTCAACATAGCCAATAAGGGATAATTACCCAGGAGACCAAATAACATCATTTGCTTTCTGAGATTTGTGGAAGCTAAGAAGTATTTCCTGGATGACTGTTGAGTATTAAAGGTACTAGGCCATTCTTAAAGCCCTTTATGGACATCTGATAATTCTTAAAGCCGTTTATGGACATATGGACTTACTCATATGTAAAGGCAGTTCCTCTAGCAGTTGACAGACATCCTCTCTATTATCTTTGACCTTTAGTTTAATGTACCTATTGATGTACTTGGGAAATTGTAAAAATATCAAGCAATGAACTTTTCTATATTTTGTGCATTTCAAAATCTATTTTTCTCATGTTTTAAGCCTGTGCCATTTTACCTAAATGTCCCATTGTATATGAGATCATTTGATAATGATTACACTATTTTGGAATGGCAGTCAAGTGAAAATTTTAATTGCACCACTTTAAAATGTTTTATGATCTTTTTAGGCCCTTTTGAACACATTGGCATGCTCTAAGATAACTGATTTTTAAAAATCTCCATCACTGACAAAAGTGGGTGGGTAAGACAGCACTTACATAAGCCTCAGTTAATTTTTCAATGGCTCAAGTAGAAGTTGCCTTTTGTAAAAATCTTTTGAATCTCTGTGTGTCAGAAAAAAACCTATTGTAAATTATTCCATGGGTAGGAAGATATCAGCCAGAATAAAAGAGGGAACACCCTTAAAAATAGCTAACGGTAATAGTTTAAGTTTATTGAAGAGTTGAACCATGCCAGGCATATGGCATCACCATACCTAGTGCCTCCTCACTCCAACCTACTCAGCCTTCATCTCTCTCTGTCCCCTTCCTTTCCTTCATTTGTCTTCATACCTCTATCTCAATTTGACATTAGAGATTTGTTGGTTGGCTCCACTAAGAATGCTTTTTCTTGCTCACCTTTGCCTCTCTAGCATCCATAACAGTGCCTGGCACACAAGGCACTCAAATGAAGATTAGTTGAACGAATGAGCACATGTTCATCACTTTATTTAATTTTCTCAATCACACTGGTGTAGATGTTGTTATTATAAATAGTAAATGGAGGAGGGAATTGAACCTTTAGGAGGCTAGATAACTTGCTAGAGGTCATGCAGCAAATGAGTAACAGAGCCTGGGTTCTTAGCCACTCTGCATTTTGCCTCAAGGGAAAAAAATTTGTTTTTGTTATTTACAACTAGCACCTGAAATTAAAAAACAAAAACAAAAAACTTCCTGCAGGAGAAGAGGAAGATTCCTGCTGTACCAAATGGAACAGCAGCTCATGGGGAAGCAGAACCCCACGGAGGACATAGTGGACCTGAACTCCAGCGAACTGGAAGGTTAGTGAAACGCACTTGTATGGGACCAAGTGAGACCAAGTGAGACCAAGTGAGAGACCATTCTTTGTGTCAAGAATTGCTGTTTTGAGATGTAATTTTTTTTATACTTTGAATACCTGTTAATGAATACCTATTCATTTGAGTACCTATTTATTTGAATACCTAGTACTTGAACACCTATTTAATTCTAGTTAATTTGATTTCCTAGTATTTACTAATGATTTTTGTTACTATGAAACCAGAACAGTGGATACACCATTCCATTTTATCTTACCTAGTCTTTCATTTTGCTGTGCATAAAATGAATTCACAGATTCTTAGAATGAATAAGAAAACTGTCAGTTGCCCCTTCCAAAAGAGCCTGTTGAAAGCTTCAAGTTCAAGATGGAAATAAAAATAAATACCATGAACTCAGTCTTATAGACCCTATCTCATTACATGCAAGTAGGATGTATATAATAGTATTTTTTATTTTCATGGTTGTAATTTGAAAGAGCTATATGATTTATTTTTCTAATCACACATCTTTGAAGAGATGAAAGCTTCAATTTATTTCTTAAAATGGTTCTTTATCGTTTTTTGACAGCTTGTCTCTCTCCAAGCAATGTGTGAGCAGAAAATCAGAAAACCTTGGGAGGGTCTGTCTTCAGGGAATATGTGCACACAGCCTCCATTAAAATTGAAGGCAATGGCAAAGGCTTTGCAGGATTGGTACCCCTCCTCTCAAGGCCATTTCCTGGACTGCTTTCACTGTGTCCTCTAAACCGACTTTCTAGTTTCTGACAACTCTGTGTATTGTAATTCTCCTCTGTTCTTTCCCTTTATCTATGTTTTGTCTCTGAGGAAATGTCCTTGAATGTCTTCCTCGGGCTCCATACATAATTTGAGATGATTCAAACAGTTTTTTCCTTTTCCCTTTACTGGAAGCGTGGTTACTCCTTCTGTTTGCTTTCATATTTTCAAATGCTGTCTTTTTATTTTTGGTGGCTCTTTTTTTTCTCTCTTTCTCTCCCTCTCAGGTGTAACATGCCACATAGCTTAGATTTTTTTCGAAGTTCACTTTTCCTTACTGCTTCCTAAATCCTCCCAGGTCACCAATATCCGGTATCTTCGCTTCTCCAGAGTTCTTCCACAGATTCTGTTGCTGACATGACTTGAAGTATCCATTACTCATCTGCTCTCCTGGAGTTGCTGGTGTACATCTGGGCTGCTCTTGCACTGTTCTCTGCAATGACCTCCCACTTCTGGATTTAGATTTTTGCTGCTAAAAGCACGTTTATTACACAGTAATATAATAGCTACTTAGACTAATGTATGCCCTAATAAGTAATTAATTAAAAACAATGGTCTAATAGAAAGTACTATCAAACCTATAAATATGAACTACTATGTAATCGTTCATAACCACCTCAAAATATTTTGGGGATTAGATGGGATATAAATTATAAATGAATGAATAATTAGTAGATTAAATTTATTTTGAATTGTGACTTTGATAAGTTAACAAATCATTCAGAAAAATGATCCTTCCCAAATAAAAACTATGTAAACATTTATCAGACACAAGTAGGGGAACCTAAGATGATCTTTGTTTGTGTGAGTTTCACAGGTTCACTGTAAGCTCCTGTGAGTTTAAATGTCGTCTTTTCAATTGGAATTTCATCCTATTCAGTTTCTCTTACTCCATATCTTTCTGATGGAAGCAATCACTAGTAAAACATAGTGATTGTATCACTTACATACTAGTTAAGATACTTACTAACATGTTACTATTGGGTCTATTTCAGATCAGGGGAATTAAAAATGATAGTCAAAATGAAGAGATAAAAACAAAACAAAACAAAACAAAACAAAACAAAAAACAAAATGAAGAGATACATTTTCAAGGCATACCAGAATGTTTCTCAATAGAACAATAATTTGCAAGACAATTCTTAGATTGCCAGTGAATATTTCTATCTAGAAAATAAATAACAAAAGTTAATATTTTTGCATAATTCAAATATATTCAGCATACTGGCAGTGTATTGGAAATAATAGGATTTTTAAATTCCCTGCAGGAACTTAATCATAGTCTTAATTCATTTTAATATGACATCTTTATTCCATGGAGCACGAAGAGCTCTTAGTAGCCAAGTGTTAAATCCACATATTATTATCAAATGTTCAAAAACAAATACCTGTTCATTACTCTCCTTCCACTTATGGAGGAACTCTGTCTTTACTAGGTGTTACCGTGATCCTTAAGGCCATTTAGAAGCATGTTTGAAATAATACCTGGTGAGGAATATATTGGCAGTGAAAGTAGGTAACTGGAGCCATGGTTAAACACTACTTCTTCTCTCCAGGGTAATATTCACTACTGGAGGATGCAAAAGCCAATTTACCCTCCCAACCTTCACTTTCTGCTACACTAAATGAAGTGTAAACAATTAGAAAATGCTGCCAGTGATTGAGGGTAGCAGGCCTGAGTTTAGGAAGAATAGATGGATATAGAAATGGCACAGAGATTAGAGTAATCCTTAAATCTCATTTTTTGAATTTTGATTGAGGAAGCACTCTGAACCTTGTTTGAGAGAATCTGGTTTATGTTTTGTTTTGTTTTTGTTTTTTTTGGTTGCTGGCACAATATTTGGTTAGGAATGGAAGTAACATAGTGGTACAAAGCCATCTCTGTAGATCATGATAATAAAATGTAGCAGGTTAAAATGGGTCTCATCTCTGCTGATGGAAAACGAATACTGTGACCTGGCAACAAAGTAAATGAGGATTTTGATTTGTGTGGGGTTTTTTATATTTGGATTTCACTCTTGTGTTTCTCCCCCCTGTCTTAGGATTTTTGGGGGACTTATTTTAGATATCAAAAGAAAAGCTCCATACTTCTGGAGTGACTTCAGAGATGCTTTCAGCCTGCAGTGCTTAGCATCTTTTCTGTTTCTCTACTGCGCGTGTATGTCTCCTGTCATCACATTTGGAGGACTGCTGGGAGAAGCAACTGAAGGTCGTATAGTATGTATTGTGTTTTTCTTAGAATTTTAAACCTCAATCAGTTTTTAATATTCATAGTTAGACAAGTATCCATTTACATTTGTATTCTGTTATTAGGAGAGATTTGATGTGTGGTCTTACCGGTACACTTCATATGAGTTTCCTGGATGGCTAGTAGAACTAGTAGTCTGAGAGTGGAATATCTCAGAAGTTAATTCTTGGTCTTACACAAGGTTCTAGTCTCATCCCTGATCCTCAAGGCTTGGCTAGCTTTTTGCTCTGGTTCTCACCTCACAAGCAGTCCCTTTCCTATTTATACAGGCCATGCTTCTGTCTTGACACTTACCATAAATACATGTAAACTCTTAGTAGACAAGAGAAAAGCAAGATAAGGAATATGGAGAGGACATATCCTCACTGAGTATCAATCCTATCCTGCTGACTGCTTGTCCCCGCCTCTTACCCTACATCCTGCCCAAGGTCACTAGGCTTTTCATGGCAAAGGAGAAAGAATATACTCATGTATTTTAAACATTTTCTCCCTAGTTATAATGGTTGCCTGTGCAGCTTAGATAATGGACTTATTTATATCTCTACACAGAGTGCAATCGAATCCCTCTTTGGAGCATCTATGACTGGGATAGCCTATTCTCTCTTTGGTGGACAGCCTCTTACCATATTAGGCAGTACAGGACCAGTTTTGGTGTTTGAAAAGATTTTGTTTAAATTTTGCAAGTAAGTGTTAAATACTTTTGGCCCTTAGCCCCTTCCTATTTCTCCACTGTATTTATACTTCTCCCAGCATCACATTTGGGGGTCTGCTGGGAGAGGTAGAAGTGGCTGATTCGATTCAGTTTGCCATTTTTGTCTCTCCATGGAAATAAAGAAAAAGTGAAAGATTTGTGTGATTTGTTATGTAAAATTTATAAAAAATGATATTCTGTTCTACACAGAGAAACTCCTTTTAGTTTTGTCCCCTTAGACGTTCCCTTTAGACAGTCTTGAATTTAGATACTCATGGAATGTGAAGCTTATTTACTTTCACTTCCTGAATTAGACTTCTTTCCATCTATTTGAAATGGTGGCAAGCTGCTAAATGACCTTATTTCTACTTCTTTTCCTCCTTCTAGAGAATATGGGCTATCATACCTCTCTCTAAGAGCTAGCATTGGACTTTGGACTGCTACTCTGTGTATCATACTAGTGGCCACTGATGCAAGCTCCCTTGTCTGCTACATCACCCGGTTTACTGAAGAAGCTTTTGCTTCTCTTATTTGCATCATTTTCATTTATGAGGCCCTGGAGAAGTTGTTTGAACTCAGTGAAGCATATCCAATCAACATGCA